>NC_140082.1:37561793-38106793 GCF_964194135.1 Talpa europaea
GTAAAACCTAAACATTGTTGACTTGTATTCTGACATAGCACCCAACATTGTTATAAAATATGATACTCTTAGTGCTTCTGGCAAATTCTAACTCCTGAATTGAAACACTGTTTTGGACAAATGTGTTGTTAATTACTTTTGGCACCTCTCAGCTCCCAGAATGAATAGCAGTTCCCACAACATTACTTGCAGAGCAAAACCAAACAGGCTTTGTGAGAAAGGCTCAGGTGAAATACTAGAGTTCTGCTCATCAGTCACCATGGTGTGTGTGAGTGTGCCTCTTTGATCCCGTGGGCATGTTCCCATTAGCTTACAACCCATTCACTATACAATTAACACCACTGTGAGTGTTTGCATGCATGTGTGCACACACACAACTAGACACAGGAAGTAACAAATTACCACAGACTGGTGCCTTGAAACAACAGAAATTTATTCTCTCACTGTTCAGGAAACCAAAAGTCCAAAATCAAGGTGTGAGCAAGGCTGATTCTTTCTGGAGACACAGAGGGGGTTCTAGGCTTCTCCCAGTTCCTGGTGGGTTCCTAGCAATCCTCAGGCATATCACACTAATCTCTGCCTCTGCCTTCACATGGCTTTCCTCATGTCTATATGTGTCTTCTGAGGACACTCATCACAGATTTTATGACCCAGCCTAGTACAGAATATCCAGGAGCCTTACTTTAATATCAGCAAAGAATCTTATTCCACAGTTTGAGGACTACGTTCTCTTTCTAAATGTCCTCAGGCTGCCCCTGTCTGCAGGTTTTGAAACATGCGTTGGATCCCCCGGCCAGCCAGGGAGCAACCCACATGGCGCAGCAGACCTCTCCTGGCTTGCCTGCTGCTCCCCTCAGCAGTGTATTTCAGTCAGTCTGCCTGTTCTGTTCCCCGCTCTGTCTCTGGTGAGTCCTCTCAGCCTCCATACCTCTGGCCTGTACCCCAGTTCTTGTATGCATAAATAAATAAATCTTTTAAAAAGTAAAGTTCCTCTGGGGAGAACAATATTCAACCTACTATACTCACAAAGTATGAAATTTCCTGATACTCTTTTCAGGCCACGTGAGACAAATCCTTCTTCTTCTTTTTTATTTTTTTACATTTTAGTGCCTCGTTGGCAAATTAGAAGACTTAATAGATTTTATACACTTATCTCCATTCTTAGCTATGGGCATTTTCTCAGCATATCTTTCTCACCTTCTCCCAGGTACCAGTATCCCATGGACTTTGTCATGGTTAAAAATGTCAGCACTTACCAATTTGAACGCATGAAAAATTAATTATTCAGCTAAGGTCTTTTAAAAAATTATGGAAAGACACATTGGATGACAGGTCCTGGGATCTGACCTGTTTTTATAAAACTTGCAAGCAAAGCAGTACCCACCCTTTGTGCTGGGACTACCTTTTCAAAAATACCTGTGGTGGAGAGTTTTGGGAGATAGATACAAAACCCACCTGGGCAATGCTTATTGCTCAGGACAAAATATGTGGGTGCTCTAAGCTCTGAGCTCTTTTATAATGCAGGTATCTTTCTGGATTGCTCCATAGTGTTCTGGTGGGTAAAGAGAACAGGCATGAAGCTGCTGATATCACCCCATGCCTTAGTTGAGAGAGTCCTTAGTCTCTGACCCGGGAAACTCATGTCCTCTGATGGCATCTGTGAGATGGGAATTTGTTAGTTCAAAATGAGAATAAAATTTCAGCAAAGGTGCAGACTTCAGACCTCAACAACATACAGTATTTATGTTCTTTTCTCTCTGTACCAGTGATTTGGAATGGAATGAGATAGACAGAGAACATGTTAAAATCACTTAGAACTTGGGTCAGAGATAGAGTTATTTATGTACAGTTACAGGAAAATTGCCAAAAGTGCCTTTATTTCTTCTTAGCATTTTAACCTTATTTCAAAGCTTTTAATGTGACATTTGCTAAATTGTTTCTAAATTTACAAATCTTCTTAAATTTATCTCTTTTGGGCTTACATTGTTGACCACAAAATGCCATTTTTATTAATAGTATAGTTTATCATTCTATTATTATTAGAAGTCTATGCAAGTAATTTAGAGCACCAGTTTTTAAGGTTAAACTATTCGTGAGAGAGTATAGAACATGGGTTGGCGTAAGCTGAGTCATAGTTCTATTTTTTGGCATAAGATGAAACTTCAGAATTTTCTGGTATGTTTTGCAACATTCTGTATGATCATATTTTTCTTTCTCAGTATAGAATTCACCTGCCTGATCCCCAGACATTACAAGTTTCTTCTACTGGAAATCACCGAGAGGCTTGGAGATCTTCACGCTCTTAGAGTAGAGGTCTCCATGTTTCTGGCCAAGGTCTGGGTGGTTTCAATAGAGGTTGAACTGTCCAAGGCTGCTCCTGCCCAATCACCAGGTTGGCCCAATGAGGATAACAAGAACTCTCAAGAGGTATGTTCCCCTGCAGTGCCTCACATATTGACAGAAGATATATACTGTTGCGACTTAGGCAGCTTTCAAAGTTGTTTATGCCCAGTTATTTCATGTCTGTTCAATTCATGAATTTTTATGGACGCCAGCTGGCATTGTGGCAATGTCAAGCGTCTTACCTCCATCTTTATCTTTTTTTCTCTATTTCCCTATATATCTGTCTCTTACCCTGGATTTACTTCTGTGGCCTTTCGAGAATACATGATAGATCAAGACTACTTGCCAATATCTGTCCCTGACAGTGGGGCCTAACATCAGAACTTAAACCAATGTAATCTACTGTCCCCGTGTTAGCAATTCTTGTACAACAATGCATTCATGTCCCTGTGATAAATAGTCTGGCATGGAGGCTGATGCCAGACTGTGTAACAATTCTGTGATTAGGTAAGTGTAGTCTACTTAAACGCTCCAGGAAACACTACTTGTGGGGACTGAGGCTATGAAATAACTGAAATAACACACATCAAAGCAAACACCTTACTCATCAATATTCATTTCAAGAACCTCACCTTCATATACTTGTCAACTCAAAGTATTTATTGCAAAACTTTCTGAAACCCCAGCCAGTTTTTCACTTTGGACCATCAGCATTTTAATCACTCGGTCCACGTCTAAATACTTATACGTAGCTTTCTGTTATTTCCCCTTCTGGAATACTTTCAAGACTCTGCTAAAATGTTACCCTCCTTTTTAGCAGTAAGTTGAATGTATTTGTCTTTTATCAACAGGCTTTCTTGGTGGTCTTATGGGGAATTCAATAGCAAACACTACCCCCAAACTCCTTATTTGCAATTGTGTGCCTTAAACTTGCCTCTGGAGTCAATGTTCTTGGCTTCAGCTTCTCCTCTTGATGTCAGAATTTTGTTTTACTGCTGCCATTGTAGATTAGTGCATGGATATTTTCACCTTGAAGACTCTTGCTACCAGCCTCATGTGGGTCCTTCAACTCCTCTCTTGGTTTTTTGTCATTATTTTACATTTTTACATGTAACTCCAGGTTGTCTGGTTGTTTAATATGAATGCTCATATTCAGCACTTACCTTCTGCCTACTTCATTCCAACTTAACACTTGCAGAAACTCTGCCTTGCATGGCAGAGTCTGGGACATTGTAACATTTTTAAATGCTTATTCCCTAATAACAATAACTAAATAATAGCCAAATAATAACATGGAATAGTACATAGCCACAAGAATTAAATGCAATCATTTTCAACAAAAGAGAGGGGGTTTGCAAAATTATATGCTGCAAAACAGCTCAGAAAGATAAAAGCAAATACTGAACATTCATATAATAGCCAATTTGACAACTGAAGCTACTTTCAGAAATTCCTGGACATCAACAAACATCCTGAGGGCTCTGAGGCTGAGGGGAGGGGGGAGGTGAAGAGACAATAGGACATCAGGGAAGTCAGGGTGGGATACGGAACCAAAAACTAATAAACCATTTGATGTGCCATTTCAAATGGTTTTCTAATTTGATGAGGTATTTTTTCTTCATGTCCCCAAATAACCTATACTTTCCCCAATGCTTTTGTATTTGCATTGAAATAATGTGGGTCTTTCATTTGTCACAACTTCTCTAAACTCTTAGTAACTTGAGGAGAAATATGTAGTACTTGAATATTATCTCTAAGAACAATTCACCTCAATGGTGCTACAAAGAAGAAAATTTGGATTTATTTGTTCAGTAACACAGAGAAGGGACTATAAAATGTAGATTTTTTTCTCAAAGCAATTTCTTGTGTCCTGTGTTCCTGGTCAAATCATAACATTTTGTGATTATTACTCTAGTGGTAAATGTTATTTTATTATAGTTTTTAAAATAGTTGTTACTTTATAGACCAATTTCTCCATTTTCTTATTTAATAAGTATTCTCATGCTTTCTTGTATTCTTCAGATCCTTGCCTTCATAATTTCTTTGTTGTATGAAACAAATCAAATCCCATGACGTTTTTATGACTCCTTATAAAACTAATGTTTCAAACACTTTGAAATATGAATATTCACACTCAGGAAAATTATGTCTTGCCAAAATATGAATGATTGTCAAGTTACTGCTCAAGTATTAAAAACTGACTAAGTTCTGGTCAGTCTGATCCTTACAATTTCATAAATGTACCAGAAATACTTTTTCTTCAATACTATTTCATGAATCCCTGATATTTTCAAGCCCCCAAATAAAGTGAAATATCATTTTTTATCAACTAAAATCAAAGATATTGGTTTGAGATCTTTCAAATTTGAAGAAATGAATTGTTTGTGCCTGATATACTATTGGGGAAATTAGTGGGCACGAGATAAATTAATTTCTTGTTGAGTATCAATACCAGTAATGCCACTGCTACCATCGGTTCCTTCCTTGCCATAAATCTTACTGTTGATATCAAAAAGATTCAGTAGGGCCTCCCAGGTGGCGCAAGGGGTTAAGCACAACACTATGAAGCTCTCCACAGCCACTGCAGATGAGTTCAATCCCTGGTCAGGGAGCTACCCACATGGCACAGCAGACCTCTCCTGGGTCGCCCACTGCTTCCCTCAACAGTGTATTTCAGTCAGTCTGCCTCTTCTGCTCCCCACTCTGTCTCTGGTGAATCCTCTCACCCCCACACATCTGGCCTGTACCCCAGTTCTTGTATGCATAAATAAATAAATCTTTAAAAAAAGATTCAGTAACCTAACTTAGACTCTAATCCTTCAATTAAAATATAAATTTATTTAATTTATATATGTACATCCACACCTGTTACTTGAGTCCATTGTTGTACTAAACAGTTTTAACAGCATCTCCTCAGATAGGATATAATGACTAAACCATTTCATTAGCATATTGAAGCCAGTCTTTGGTTTTTCTCTTATTTTCATGGGAATTATGCGATTGAAATGCCTTAATATGCCATTTTACTGATGTCACTCTCAGGCAGCAGTAGTTTTTGAAGACAATCTTTTTACTAATTCTCAACAGTTTTATTAGAGCCCTCTGGTAAAATAGCTTGAATATGGTTTATCTTATTTCTCTCATTTTACAAATAGCTTAACACCAGAATCTTTACTGTTCCCAAGAGAATTTTTAGGTTTATTCCCATACTGTTTCAAATAAAAACAGTTTCCTTAGAAGAACATGAGGCATTTCTGGTTTTACAGAACACCTCTTCCTCTCTGGGGTACGCTTTGGGCACTGGGTGCATTGTATTCCCTTGGTTTGTCCTTGCTAGCATGGAATCTCCATCCCTGTGTGGGATGGGCCTCTCAGAACACTGCTGTGCCTGCAGTGAAGCCTCTACTTCTGGCTTGGGGTTGGGTGGAGGAAGGGCCCCTCTCCCAGCCACAATCACTGGGAATATAGTTTTGAAATCTAAAGTCTGAGCAGGATAAGAAATGCCAGTGGCTGTACATCTTAGTGAATATGTAACCCTTGACTGGAAGCTAAGCAGGGAAGGGTCCAGTCCTATTGACCCCCATCCCTGAGAGTGTAGCATCTACCAGGCTGAGCTTTTGGACAGTCAGTGAGGAACACAGATAGCTCAAGTGCAATGGGCTTTTACTGTTCTTACAAAGTTCTAGTAGATTTTTGTGAATCAAAGTTCCCCATTTGTTATCTGTTACCTCACAACAAATTTCAGAGGCTTTAACTGGTTGTTTTTTGTTTGTTTCAGATAAGTGTCCCTAGTACGGCCATCAGGAATAGATACATAGGGCTTCTTCTGCTACCTTTCTAAAAGTGGCATTTCTTCTTATTTCTTTAACACAATACCAAGGAGAGCTGGTCTTCTGTGAAAATTCACAGAAGTTTCATTATGTGTAAACCTCTCCTTCAACTAGCAGAATGACTATTTCCAGTTAAAGAGAAAATTCAAAGAAATATCAAATTCAGGGAATTGAGCAGAATTTATTTTTATAGTTGATAAGAATAAAAACACATCAGAGCTTTATAGTTGGCAACCACCAGGAGGTGTCTATCTTAATATATCAGTGTTAACGATGACATAATGTACCCCAGGGAAGGATAGCAGCAAAGAAACAATTAACTTACCATTTAGTGCCTTCATTTTGCCTGCAGTGAAAGACTAATGAAATAGAAGGAGCAGCCTTTTTGTATGCCTTGTTCTGCTTCTGTGGCTGATTATCAACTTACAATGGCTGAGAATAATGGCAGGGTAGAATACTTCTGTGAAACAGGTATTGCAACAACTCCAAGTACTCAGGAGCCATCTGCCAGCATGAACATCTTTTCATTAATTTGTATCAGACGTTTTCCAGTCCATAAAATAACTAAACTAGAGATTAGATAGGCTGCAGCAAGCCTTTATCTGGGAGAGCAAGTTGTCAGCTCAGTATGAAATCCAAGGACACTCTCAGCACTGCAACAGGTGGAGAACCAGGTCAAAGTTTCCTTCAAGATCTTTCCATTTGAGAAATGAGTCCAGTACCCAACCTGATAACACTTAATAAAAGACTCTGTTTTCAAAGAGATGACTAATTTGAATCCTGTTTTCTAATCTGATGCCTTCATGGTGTGTAACAATTCCCTAAATAAGTTATAAATCACCGTAATATCTTCAGAATGAGAACTCATAGATGGATGCTGAGTTTGCCAAAGTTTCCAGGAGAAATTTATCACCTATATCTGACATTGGGAGCATGCCCCTCTGGTACAGGACAAGATGCTCCCCTCTGCACCTCATCTTCCCCAACTTGGAAAGTACTTGGAACTATCTGGCATTTTAAGGAGGTTATGCTAAAAAAGCACTTAGAAGTGTTTTCCTAAAAGGAACTTTCTACTTGCTTACAGAGAGTCATTACTGTGGAGTTGTATCACAAGCACTGCTAACTTAATGGCACAATCTATTCATGCCCCATTTAGTGGAAGTCAGACGGTCATGAAAGAAAAGGGCTTCCAGCTGCATCAGGACTATGCGGATTTGTGCTGGAAGAACGGGTGAGGTTGGATAGGATGGGGGCAGTGGGCATTGCGGTTCTAATTATAATGCAAACCTCATTTTGTGGGTAGTATGAGGTCTCTATTTTCAGTTTCATATTTGAGTTCAATTTTTTTCAATTCGCATATTCTTTCTATGATTTGGAATCTGACTAGATATTCTTAGAGGTTTCTGCCACAGAGACATGAGTGCACTGCTGCTAGGAAAATGATACCTCATAAGATACTAAAGCTGAATATTTATGATAACTTAAAAATATTTTAAAATAATTAAACGAAAAGTCATAAATGTGATATATATCTTGAGTAAAGATCAATTTATATCCATGAACTTCCTCTCTCTCTTTTTTTAAAGATTTATTTATGCATACCGGAGGTGGGGTACAGGCCAGGGATGAGGGAGGTGAGAGGATTCACCAGAGACAAGAGTGTGGGACAGAATAGGCAGACTGACTTAAATACACTGAGGGGAGCAGTGGGCGAGACAGGAGAGGTCTGCTTTGCCATGTGGGTTGCTCTCTAGCTGGCCGGGGATTGAACTTGTGCTGCAGAGGCTGCGGATTGCTTCATAGTGAGGTGCTTAACCCCTTGTGCCACCAGGGAGGCCCTCTCCATGAACTTTCTCTTATTAACATTTTCAAATATAGAAAAATGCTAAGAGAGAAAATCTGGTCCATGATTCAAGTCAAAACCCAGCTATTCTCATAATACAGAAGGTAGAAAGTAATAATGGGAATCTAAGGTTTAACCAGGAATGTCAGCCATTACTTTTTTTTTTTTAAGATTTATTTATTTCTGCATACAAGAACTGGGGTAGAAGCCAGAGGTGCAGGGGGTGAGAGGATTCACCAGAGAAAGAGCAGGGAGCAGAAAAGGCTGATCTCCTGAAATACACTGCTGAGGGGAGCAGCAGGGAGGGGGGAGAGGTCTGCTGCGCCATGTGGTTAGCTCCTGGCCTGCCTGAATTGAACTCGCGCTGCAGTGGTTGGTGATAGCTTGATAGCAATGTCTTTAACCCCTGCACCACCAGGGAGGCCAAGCCATTACTTTCAAAAGAGTATATATTTCAACCCAAATTGAAATACTTATTTAAAATTTATTTTTGTTTTATAGTCATTATGTTAATATTGGAGATAATTATTTCCTTTTCCCTCCCTCTCTTACTTCTTCCCTCCCTCCCTTCCTCAGTTTGAGTGAAATATTAACATTAAATCATTAATAAAGTTATCATTTAATACTTGGATTTAAAGGTAATAAAATTTCTGAATTATTTTCTCATCAAGTAATTATTTCCTTTTATTTATTTTTTTTGCATAGAAGAACTGGGATATAAGCCAGAGGTTCAGGGGGTGAGAGGAGTCACCAGAGGCAGAGTGGGGAACAGAACATGTGGATTGACTGAAATACACTGCTGAGGGGAGTAGCGGGAGAGACAGGAGAGGTCTGCTACGCCATGTGGGTCACCTCCCTGGCCTGGGATTGAACCCAGGTCCTGGCAGGAATAGCACTGAGACTTAACCCCCAGGCCACCAGGAAGACCCAAGTAATTATTCCTTAACTCACAAAAATGTCTATATATCTCTAAAAATTGTTTTTTTTTCCTAACTCATTTGCTTGTCTTCAGTGGAACACATTCATTTCACAGAATAAATTTTACCCTCAGTCAAATGTTATATTCAGTACAGTGACAGAAAATAGAACCAAATGTAGCTGGTGTGCAATAATTTTAGATACTTACTACAAATTCTTTTATATATTATTGTTATGCTTGCAAAAATCACCTCTATACCAATTTTATTTATATTAAGAGCCATTTTGTTGTGTTAAGAAAATTTAATTTGTTTCTATTACTATATTATAAATATAAAGACAGAAAAATAAGAAAAGGGAAGAGTAATTATCCTCTATATGTTTATATCAAATTTGAATTAGTAGTGATCTGTACCTGTAATAATATATTGTTTAGAACAGTAATTGATTATGCTTATTTTAATCTATTGATTGCTACTTTCTCCCTTTGGTTATTTTTCTTCTACTCTCTCTGAACTAACTCCAGAGTCAGGACAAACATATTCATTTATTCAACAAATATTTTTTGAACACCTACAATATGATAATTACATTTCGAGATTGTTAGTACTGTAGTTCCCTGAGCAAAACAGAACAACAATCCTTGCCCTCAGAGAGCTTGTGTTTTAGACATGAGACAGCTAGACAGCTGTTGTAACTCTCGTTCTAGTAAACATTTTCTAATGAACATTTTTCCCCATGGTTGAGGTTAGTCTCTGAACGTCCACTACTCATGTAAGGTTGTTCTCATTTTTTTTTTAAAGAGAAATCTTACAACCCCTTATGCTAAAACTTGATTTTCCTTTCAGAATGTTTCTGGATTTCATGCATCTCAAAAAAACCCATAGTCTACCAAACGCTGTTTCCACACTGCGAACATGAGAACACCTCACTTTGAGAACAGTTTTTAGATGCAGCGAGAGGGTGACCTTTTAACTTCATCTCAATATTACTCCATAATATTGAGATGCATATTTTTTAAATGTCAAGTCTTCAGAAACTCTAGCTCTACAAAGGGGGTGATACTTTTGTATCATTGAACAAAATTCCATTATCATAATATGATGAATGAACATCTAGTGTTCATTTGAGGTGTTGTCATTACAAGGCTTTACCCTCTGCAAAACTTCATCTCCTACAAAACTGAAACAGTTAACATTTCACTGAGTATATGTTCTTTCTGGAATATTTTGCAGGAATCTCTGCTGTTTAAAGGTCAAACCCAGAGCCAGTCAAAACAGCCTGAATCTGCACAGTCTAGCAGAGAGGTGCAAACATGTTATGAAAAAGCGCAAGTATTGTTCAACCTTATAGAAAATCCTCCCCTCTTGTTGGCTTTTAAAATAGCTCCTAACGCCAAACAGGAAGGTACTTTGGAACATGAAGTCCCCGTTCCTGGTTCTTGGTTGCTTGTTAAGCAATGAAGTTCTTATTGGCCTTTACTGAACTTAGATATTGTAGGAATTGACTAGCAATCACCAGACAGACGGCACACCTTCCTGGGGTTTGTGACAGGAGTATTTCTGAGGCAGCTTTAGGCTTTGTAAATTATTTATTTTAAAATGACTGCAAAAGTACTAAGTTTATTATTTTACATAATAAAAGTCGATGAGATGGATTGCAGAGTGGATTAATTAAAAAATTCCACAGGACAACTGCCTTTTGTGTACTTACTGCCTGTGCTTTGTAAAAATGTTAACTTTCATATATTTTTATAAATTGATGATGATGATGAGATTTTACTTTTCCTAACTGACTTCATAAGTAATAAGTTTGTTTAATCCTAAGTTTCTTGTTGGACTTTTTAGCACCAATCAGCAAATTTTCAATCTAATTAATTAACTAACTGAGCTTGAACCTGATCGACCCATTAAGATGGACTTTGACTCATCCATTGCCTTTGTACCTGATTTGTCCATTTAGAATCCTAGAGACAGGTATAAAAAAGGGAAAAAAGTTCAGTCAGGCTTGCACTCAAGTCAGGGCAGTCTCATTGATCTATTGGCTCCAGGAAGCCATGGCTGAAGCATGGCAGCAGGCTGAGGCCAGCACACCTATTCCCCAACAATGTTGCCTTGCTCTTGGGTGAGTTAGCTGATCTTTTCTTCAATAATTTGTGACTGTGTGTTTCCTTTTGGTGATAGCCACCTCTGTAGAGAGTAGTGAGGTCCTCATTTCTTTTACTGGAATAATCATTTTATTGTAGAAAAAACAGCAGAATCTTATCTCCTATAGTGACTCTTACTTTTACTTCCAAGAATTCTGAAGAACACTGTATTTATTCACAGTTTTAGCTCATTCTATTTCTCCCAGGTAAAGATTAGAAATAGGGGACAAGTTTCACCCATTTGAGAGGCCCTGGGTGCAGTGGCATTGCTGGTTTTGGTGGGAGTTCTCTAGGAACTATGACCAATTCCACCTCCAAATTTTAAGGTGATTAATAAACATCTGAGTATTGATTGACATTGGATTTGAAGGTTTAAGGAGCCTTCATGCTGCTGAATCCCATTGTCCTGCAATCGCTGTCTCTTGAAATCCAATCAAGGTAAAACATAGTCCACTGAACTGAAGGAGACTGACCCTACAGCATGTGGCTACTACCACCTACTTGTTCACTAATAAGTGTCTGAGCATCTCTGTTTTTTGTCAGAACATAAATTCACATGAAGTAAGACATACATATATTTTTATTTCCTTCATGCTCTCACTTTTTGGGGACTCAGCAGATTTTTTTTTTTTTGTAAAAGGGGTGTTTCACAATCTCTGAAAACTGAAGTGATACAATTTATTACACCATGTATTCTATAATCATTTTGGACCTATTGGTATATAGAACAGTTTGCCAATGGGTGTTTGGATGATCTTAATGTTAACAATAATAGTAAAAATCATGTCCACATTTTGAGAGATCTGAAAATATGCCTATAAGATGATTATCACCTTTGTGATATTTGAACTGATAGGATCAGAAAAAAAGAAATTCAGCAATAAGCTACCCATTTAATTTACTGCCAGGGCAGGCAACTAGTGAGTGCCAAATGTAATGTTGGTTAGCATCTGGATTTCAAGTACATGCATGTTCTATCAAGCAAAAAAAAAAAAACAACTCTTCTAACTCATTACAAGTAGATGTCCCCCAGAGTCAGGGACATATGACATTTCTGTTTTGCATTTATAGTACCTGTGCTAGTGACAGGTATTGATGAAAATGATTAGATAACCACCTAAAAATATTGAAAGGGTGATCAGACCTTCCAACAGTTAGATTAAATATATATATATATTTCTTATTAAAATTGCTACTTTGTCTTTGGAATCTTTGTCAGTTTTCACTCATTTTATCAGCACTGACCCCTGCAGGGAAATTACTATTGAAGAAAAATCATAAAAATAAAGCATATACCGATCATCCTCTGCCTTCTTTCGAGATTATATTTTGAAAACTGGAAATAATATTTGCTCCTTAGGATATATTTCTTATTCTTTTAGAAGTGTGTTTGTTCTTATTAAGAAATTTAATATTAACCTAATATTATATTCCCAAAGCATATTTTTCTTTTCAACATGTATGTTATTTAAGATTTAATAATGATGAGTTTGAGGACTTTATCTTAAAATAAAATAATCAATATTGAATTGATCATTCATTCCTTTAAATTAAATACTCTCCCTCCACACATAAACTCATAATTTTTCAACCCATAAGCAACCCAATGCTTATGAGATTCCTGTAATAATCACACACATATGGGTGTGTCTTGAGGAATTAATCTGCAAGGAATGAAGAGTTCTAGGGAAAAGCTCTTTATGAGGCAAGAGAAAGAGAGAAGACCCTGACAGGTTTACAGCTCAGGGGATCTTCTGAGAAGATGGGGGATTTTGATTGCATATCCGCCCTTGGCTTTATTCTCTTACCTAAGTCTTTTGACGGTTAATGGGTCCTAAATAGAAGCATTTGTATTTAGAAGTAAGAGAGGGGTTTAATTAAAATTTTATGAGACCCCAAGAGTTCCCTAGGACCACCTTGAACAGGACACCACTCGGGAGGTAGAGTAGGCTTCTCTATACTAAATGGGCATGGTCTTCAGGGTTCCACAGTGAGCGAAAGACACTTGGGTGCGTGAAGTATTTGATTCAGCAAGTGGTGGCCCTCAATGTTACTACCAGGAAGACTGGACATTCCTGGCTGGAATAAGAGTCCCTATCTGGTTTCAGACAGCACAGGAAGAGGGTCAGAGAGAAGAGCAAGCTATAGGATGTTATTTATTTGACAAGATAATGTGTTTGTGGGTACATAGAAACCCAGAGATTTGGAGAAATGTAGAGATTTGGAGGCAGAACTTGGAAAGGAAGGCAATTTCAATTTTGGGATTATATATGTCTAGATAT
The DNA here is from genome assembly GCF_964194135.1 of Talpa europaea. Classification (NCBI taxonomy): domain Eukaryota; kingdom Metazoa; phylum Chordata; class Mammalia; order Eulipotyphla; family Talpidae; genus Talpa; species Talpa europaea. The sequence continues at coordinate 37,575,156 of NC_140082.1, forward strand.
CTACTGTGTGTTAATTTTAATTGTCACCTGTTTTCCATCAAAAGTTCTGAGGGAAAATATGAACTTAGAAGTCTACAGATCAAGACACATCACTACTCAGTTAGCTATTTGAAGAAGTCCATGGGATAAAATACTTTCCTTTTTATGCAGCACTTCAGGATAAATTATTTTGTGTTTTCTCAGCAAACAAAATAATGAAGAATATAGTAGAAATTAGCAGGAGACCAGTAAAAACAGGATTCTGGGTGATAATTAAAATATCTGGATGATAACTCAATAATGAACTGAATGATTTATTTGGTGGGAAGAAGAAGGTATCCAAGCCATTAACTGAAACTGGTTCTAAGGAACAGAAGTCAAATATCTGTGATACCCAAGTTAAATGCGATTCCTCTTCCAATTGCAACAAGTGGTATAAACACCTCACAGGTACTATGCAAAGAAGGAAAATCTTAAGAAAAACCTTCTCCACCAGAGCAACAAACTAAAGTTTGCATAGTTTGGAGAAAATGATGAATTTTAAGAATTTTAAAAGGAACATTTTGCCTGGAGTTGATAGCATTCTTGACAATGGACTCATGGAGAAAGAAAAAAATGATCATAGAACTCTACACTGAACAGTATTAACATAATTACAATAATGTAGCATTTAGTGTAGATTAAAGTTTTAATCTTTTAGAATTAGGCAATGTATAAAATAGAGAAGAATAAAGTATGGAAATAAATATAAATCACATTTGACAATATGATTGGCAAAATGATAGGCAGCAGAAAATAGGAGATAAGAAACACTAAATAATAACAAATTAAAAGTGAAAAAAAAAAGTCTAAAGGGAAATCCTAACTGATTTTTAATCCTTATGTTTTATACAGGATATAAATATTATCATAAAATGCTATATATAAAGTAGTGGTATATGTTCATTAATAATTATTGGGGGAAACTTATGAAAGAAATAAGGGAAAATTTGAATTTTTTACCTCAGGGAAGAGACAGTGGAGGAGAGAAAAAAGGCACTTCTATTTTGCCCATATCATTTCCCCTGCATTATTTTATTTTCATTATTATGTCAACAAGGGAAATATTAAAAGCTGTTAGTACACCTGTTCTTTATGCTGTTGGTTAATTCGATTATCAAGATGTAAGATTAAGACATAGTTTTATTTTACTGGACACTAGATTATCCAGAAGTAATGATAAGGACATAGTTTTATTTTACCAGACACTCTTAGAGACATGTGCAGGACAGGTAAAGCATTCAGACACCTGGGTGGGAGATGGGGGTCGACATTGGGATTGGGTGCCTCTTTGTCTTCTACCAGGTTAAGAACAGGGCACATCACTCTCCTTAGCTTGGTTTATCCTTATTTTAAAAATCTAAATTTTTAATGTGATTTGTAGTTTCCATAAAAATTCCACATGTAGGGGCCTCCCTGGTGGAGTAAGGGGTTAAGCACAGTACTTTGAAGCTATCCACAGCCTCTGCAGCACAAGTTCCATCCCCAGCCAGGGAGCAACCCACATGGCGCATTAGACCTTTCCTGTCTCGCCCGCTGCTCTGCTCAGCAGTGTATTTCAGTCAGTCTGCCTGTTCTCCTCCCCACTCTGTCTCTGATGAATCCTCTCACCCCCTGTATCTCTGGCCTGTACCCCCATTCTTATATGAATAAATAAATAAATCTTTAAAAATATTCACATGTAAAGACTTTTATTCAAAAGGAATCACAAGTATAACCTCGAATGTAAGCTTGTAAAATGGAATGACTGCACAGAGGGGAAAATATGGACAAAACAATCCTTGACTATTTGAGGCACCTTTTTGTAATTGAAAATAACCAAATTAGCCTTTCTTTGTTAATTAGATTACAAGTTCATTAAGCCTAGGGGCTTTTTATTACTATTTCTACTATTCACCATGGTAATCTGCTCAAACCTTACAATCAAAAATGATTGTACAGTTTAATTTAATGTGTGGACTATTTGTTAAACCAACATTAAAATTTCAATGTGGTTATCATTTCCTTCTTGAAAATAATAACAAAAGATTTTATAGAAATTGGCATTTTATCAAGGAAACTATATTCAATGTAGATTTTTTTTTCTATAAGTGATTCAACTGCTGGAAAAAATTAACTCCAAATTTAATGAATTTATATTTTAAATACTGACAAGTAAATGTCACAATGGATGCCATGCATAATAATTGGCACTTAGAATTGTTTGTTGTATATCCATTTTCTATATTTTTTCTTAAAATTTATATCACTAGCTTCATCTGTGTACTTCATTTTCACTTGACTGACTATATAAATATTTTAATTAATCTTTGTGCTGTTATACTGAGTCTCACTTGGTAATAAAATGTTAATGTGAAAGTGTAAAAATTGTTTTACAAAGCTACCCCTGACAGTTTGACTAGTAGTAACACAGTGCCTTTGGTTTCTTTGTTAAATTGCAGAAAACATATAGGGACAAAGAACAGGAGAGTTAAGACTCAGGGCAACACAGTGATGTTAAGTGTTGTTTGCATATGAATTGGAGTGCCTTTGCCTAGCTTACTGATGGGGACACATTTACTAAATCATTTGCCCTGATACAGGAGTGGAAATTGGGCTTACAAAGCATGTGCCCTAACCCATTTTTCCAGGCCATTTCTGGTGTGAATTCAGTTGGGTTTCTCTGAAAATTGGACTGAGACCAGGTTTTCAGCACAAGAATTTATGTGATATATGATCCCTAAAACCAAAGAGATGGAATTGGGAGGAGATAGTGAAGTAAGAGAGTCACTGATGTCAACAAGAAAAGTTAATCTCTTCCAGAACTTGTGAGTCATCTCCAAAAGGCCTCCTAAGTGACCCATCTGATGCCTGACCATTGTTGAATCTTGTGCTCCAGGAGGTCAGCTTCCTGTGTTCATTGCTGCACATCTGACTTTGAAGCTAGAATGTTAGGTGGGCTGCTCCAGCTGGGGCATGTTAGAGATTGTGTGTAGCTTTGGCAGAAATCAGGCAAGTGTAGGGTTTGTAACTAGGGCCATCCACAGAGAAGACTTCAGGACACTTATTGTCAAATATACTAGTACCTTGTGTTGAAAGAACAAAACTGAAGAAAATCTGGCTGTATAAATATTACCCTCCCCATCCACATGATTGATTATTATTTATGAAATGAATGAGCAAGAAGTGTTTTCTTAAATGGTGAAATACAAGAAAATTAATATCATAAATTTTTGTCAATATAAGGATTTTCAAGCACTGAGCTACTTACATGTAAATTAATATCAGAACTATAATTTTAATGTTTTGGTCTGATTAAATAACTATATTTGTTGTTGGCACAAAATGAAATGATGCCATAAAACACATTTATTAAGCCATATTTTATTTATTTATTTATTTATTTATTTTTATTTATTTATTTATTTATTTTAAAGATTTACTTATTTATCCATGCAAGCACCGGGGTATGGTCAGAAGCGGGGGAGGGTGAGAGAATTCACCAGAGCCATAGTGGAGAGCAGAACAGGCAGACTGAAGAAGTACACTGCTGAGGGGAGCAGCGGGGGGCAGGAGAGGTCTGCGCGCCATGTGGGACCCTCCTCCGGTGGCTGGGGAGCAGCCGGGATCGAACCGCTACACCAACGGGGAAGCCCCAATCCATATTTTAAAAGGTAATCTATAATCTCTATCACAGATAATATTTAAGGGTGATATAACTCCTTAAATTCTTGGTAATTAAAACAATTCTGGAATTTTTCTCTATTAAAGTTAAATAATCTAAAATCCTCTTCCCCCATTTTTGCAATTCTGTTTTAAAGCATTTAGCTGTACTATTATTTTGTTATTATATATGCCACTGGTTGTTGAATCAAGCAGCGATGAATAATGGAGAGTCAATCTCTAAGGGATGTGAAATTTTCCCATGTTTAAATGCATTTAACAAAAATCTATACACTATTTTCCAAATATACTACATTTAATGTGGCAAGCATGATAAGTAAACTTATATTCTGAACAATTATTTTTACTCATCTAGCACTGTCTGAAGTTTTAGTATTTTACTCTCCTTTAATGGATTATTGCAAAAAATGTTAATCATAGTAGTTTATTATATTTTCCAATGCTTGACATAATCCAAACATATAATTTGCTGATAATAAGCTAACAATAAGTACCTGCAAAAGGGGGTAGTGAATTTTATGATAGTTGATGTTATCATTAAGCATAATGATCAAGTTTGAAAAGTAAATGCAAAAGACATTCAGGACTTGCATTAAAACTAAAAAACTAGCAACAACAAATGTTGGTGAGGGTGTGGAGAAAAAGGATCTCTTCTGCACTGTTGGTGGGAGTGCAAACTGGTCCAACCACTATGGAGAGCTATGTGGAGATTTCTGGACCTACTAAACATAGAGCTTCCATATGATCCAGCAATTCCACTCCTAGGTATTTACCCAAAGGACACAGAAACATCAATTCCAAAGAACACCTGCACTCCTATGTTTATAGCAGCACTATTTACAATCGCTAAGCTTTGGAAACAGCCCAAATGCCCAAAAATAGATGACTGGATCAAGAGGATGTGGTACATATACACCATGGAATATTACTCAGCATTCAAAAAAGATAAACACATGCAATTTGCAGCAACATGGATGGCGCTGGAAGGGATCATGCTCAGCGAAATAAGCCAAAAAGAAAAAGAAAAATACCGGATGGTCTCACTCATAGCAGGAATCTAGAGAACTTAAATAAGGGACCAGGAAAATGAATATAAGAAAGTGAAAATCAAAATCAACAAAAAACTATGAACCAGAGACACTTTTTGGGGGGTGGGGGGCAGGAGGGGAGGGATTGGGGTCAGAATGGGGTGTTTGCAATTGTATGGGGGAATATAAAAATAAAATTTATTATTTAAAAAAAATAAATAAATCTCTTGTTTGTTAATTTAAAAAAAAAAAAAACCTAAAGATCGTGTTTTGTGAACTGAACAGTAACCATCAGAAAACTAGTGATATGGAAATTGGCAAGCATGGAGTTAGACTTCTTGAGTGAGGTCAATCATAGAGGACACTTTTGGGTAGTTTTAACAGAGAAAAATGTGGTAAAGTCAAAAATAAAAATCATTTAGACTATCTCCAACGTGTGACTACTTTTCCCAAACAATTTATTCAAGACAAGAAATTCCTTGTCATTGAAATTTGCATTTCATCACTCTAAGTAACACATCATCTTTTCAATGAGAGCTTTATATATACACATAATAGTTTTCAGAACTGTAATTATGATGTGCCTGGGCATGAACTTTTTGGGGTTTATCCTTTTTGGGATTTACTCAGTCTCTTAAATCTCTAAGTGTATTTTATTTTATTATTATTATTATTTTTTTTTTGGTTTTTACACATGTAAGATGTTTTCAGGCATGTTTTCTAAACCTTTTCATCTCTTTCCATTTGTGTAATGGAAATCCTAATATACAGGAGTTCTTTGATTCTTTTGTCATCTCTACTGCACCATTGAATTCATCCAATGAGTTTGCTTTTTTTTTTTAGGATTTATTTATTTATTTATACGAGCACTGGGTACAGTCAGAAGCGTGGGAGGGTGAGAGAATTCACCAGAGCCAGAGTGGGGAATAGAACAGGCAGACCAATGAAATACACTACTGAGGGGAGCAGTGGGCGCCACAGGAGAGGTCTGAACGCCATGTGGGACCCTTGCCTGGCAGCTGGGGATGGAACCGGTGTTGCACAGACTGCGGGCAGCCTTGCAGCCCGGCACTCAACCACTGCGCCACCAGGGGAGGCCCTCAATGAGTTTGTTTTTTAACTTTTTGTTAATGTATGTTTCACTTCTATTTCTTCACTTATATTTCTTACTTTTTTACATATTTCAAGTAAAGTATATAATTTCTCATGGTTGCCTGTTTTATGATGAATGCTTTAAAATAATCCCAAATCTGACATATGTCCCTGTTGGTACTTGTTGATTCTATTTTCTCACTTGTGTATCTTCTGATTCTTCTCATGATGAGTAATTTACAGTTGCATTCTGGACATTTTGATATAATATATGAAACTCAGAATCCTATTTAATCTTCTGTTTTGACATATAACTTTCTGTTGAGGTATAACTGTGAGGCAGGGGGTATGCAAGTTTAACCTCTGAGTCCCCCTATATCATCATATAAATCTAATAAATCATGCTATCTACAAAAAGCACCTGACAGACTTTCCCCCCCACCACTACCCCAACAAAAGTAGTGATGATTTAGTGTCTCATTGCCCAGGATTGGGCGGAAGTTCAGTTTTCTGTCTGAGATTGTTGGGGTTGCTAACAAAGCACCATAAACAGTTCTGGAAGCCAGAAGTGTGAGATCAGAGTCCTGGCATGGTCTGATCCTGCAGATTCTTCTTGATTATAGACTTTACAGACTTCTTTCTGTGGCAGAAAGGAGTAAGTTGACTGTCTGATCCCTCTTTCAAAGGCACTAATTATCTCCTCAAGTTCAACTCTTAACACCTCACATTAAGATTAGGGTATCCTTTTATGAATTTTGGTAGATGTATTCTGTTCATTAAAACTTCCTAAGGGGTATGGACAGTGACACATCTTGTGTCTCAGGTAGGGTTGGAAACTGAGATCTCACTGAGCCTTGTTGGCACTATCCTATTTGGGGAGAGACCAAGAACCTCCTTGCTCCCTCCAAACAGGAGCATATAACTGGTATTAGGTCCAGTTTTCCTTTGGTGTTTGGTAGAGTAGGCTGGACAGTGTCAAAAAAGCTTTTTGCTGTGAGGCTGTCAGTTGTTTGGGTATAGGTCCAAGCAAGTTCTCATAAAGCTTTTTGGCCTGCGTCTGATGCCAGTTCTTGGCTGGAGCTTTCATCATCTTTTAAAGGATCCAGGAGAAGCATCAAGGAAGCCCATAAAAATCACAACACTGGGGTGCCTCATGTCCTGAGTAGCCCTGCCTGCCTTTTCACCCTTCAGAGTAGCCCTGTTTTTGTCTGTTGTGTTGTTTTATTTTGTTATGGTTCGTTACATTGTGTTTCTGGTCTTGGTTTTGGCTAGAAAAACAGAGACCTGAGAGGAGTGGGGCTGCTTCATCTTGGTTGGAATGAAAGCCTGTCAGGTTGCTCTTGTAGATAGTCATGATTTATAAGATTTATATGTGATATAGTGCTCAGGAGTATTTTTTCTTCATTTCTTATAAAAATTACAATAAAATGAAAATGAATGTCCTGATGATGCCACTGTGTTATTGAGTTGATTTGGATAAGGCTCAAGGAAGGTTCACACGTGAAACTTATATGCAACTGGGCTCATTTTGAAAAGCCATTTTGGTTTGTATCGGTTTATCAATATCACAGTTTTGAATCCTAATATAATATTCTATAAAAATCATATCTCCTCATATTTCAATATGTATTAAATTGATGCAGCAATCTGGTCCTTATAAGACAATCATTGAACATCAATTAACTCCAAATGACCTAACTTGTGTACATTCTCTGAGATACCCTAAGAGAGGATTATTGCTATAAATGCAAAGACATCCATTGCATTTGCTCATGGGAGGCCTTTGTACCTGTGACAACAGAGTTTTTGCAGGGAGGTCCTGGTTATCACTGTGTGGACCACATCTCCCTGGAGATGGCCCCACTGTGGCTGCCTATGACCTTCTGCCAGGAAGGCAGGCAGACAAGTTAATATACACAGAAAGTGGTGATCTGAGACATAGAGTTCCAGCTCAGGTTTGGAAAGAACAGAACATTATTCTGAATTCATTTCAAATTGCCACTCTTGAAGAACAAGTTATATAGGAAAGATTTTAAAGTTAAAAATACACATAAGGGTTATAGTATACAAATTTAATTTTGAGGATTGAAGAAGACAGTTTATGTAAAGTCCCACTTCAAGTAAAGATAAGAGAAATAACTTGGGACACTATTTTTCATTAAATAATGATAATTCCTTCCTGTTTTTGACTGGGAAAAATGGACTTATGTTTACAATCCTAGAAAGACAGTGTGGTATAAGCAAGCCAATCATAAGTACATGTTTTCATTGAAATGTTTCCCCAGCCACACAAACATAAGCTTTCTCAATAAATTATTTTATTCTATGGGGAACTTTTTTATTTTTAGATCAACAACATTCTCAATTCAAAATTAAAGTGAGGCAATGTTTCTTTTATCAACTTTTAAAAATAACTCTTAGGAAAAAAGCAACCTCAATATATTTTCTCAAGTAACTCAATGAAAGAAAATTGTCTTCATCATCATCATCTGAGTTTGGAGAATATGTTCCAAATTAAATAATTTTGGCTAATGAGAAAGTGAATAATCAATATTTCAGTTGTCTATTCTTGTATGTCTGTAATATTGTTCTCCCCATTTAGGAAACAATGTAGTTTTCATTTTAGTTATTCTATGTGCTCTAACCCTTTTCTGATCAGGTTCATACTAGAATACTGTGTAATTCACTTCAACAAGTATTTGCTGAGCAGAGATACAACATTTTGAGGACTGCAAAACTGAATCTGCAGTTAGAATTGTTAACAAAGTGTTAGGGACAGACACATCAATTCTGACTCTATATATTAGAGAGTTTTGGGGATAACTTAAAATTCAGCTAGGTTTTCAAGAATGGGTAGGATTGGGATCTATGGAGATGTTAATTAATGTATTTAAAATAGAAGGAGATGCATGGGAAATATCAAAAATATGTGAAAGCATGAATTGAGAATTTATATGGTGTATTTTCTTTGGAATGGATACATAGTAGTGACAAAGTATGAGGTATGTATAGGTTCAGAGCAATGCATAGAGAGTTATCAAAAAAAAAAAAAAAACAACAACAACATGAAGGCCTCCCTGGTGGCGCAGGGGTTAAAGACAGCGCTATCAAGCTATCAAGCTATCAGCAACCACTGAAGCACAGTTCCATCCCCAGGAAGCCAGGGAGCTACCCACATGGCACAGCAGACCTCTCCTGCCTCACCCACTGCTCCCCTCAGCAGTGCATTTCAGTAGCTCTGCCTGTTCTGCTCCCCACTCTGTCTCTGGTGAATCCTCTCTCCCCCGCCCTGTACTTCTGGCTTACACCCCAGTTCTTGTATGCATAAATAAATAAATCTTAAAATAAATAAATAAACATGAAATGTCATTTGTTACAACATGATGGAAGTGGAATGGATATGCTAAGTGATGTAAATCAGAAGGAGGAAGACAGACATCAAATGATTCCACCCATATGTGGAATATCAAAAACAAAGCAAAGTGACAGACATAAGCAAATCTTGAAATCTGACAGCAAAACTAAGGAATACCAGAAGGGGTAGGTCGGGAGATGGAGTTAGGAGGGGAAGGGGCCCACTGGACTATGGTGGAAAATTATTGGTTCTTTGGTAATAGGTGTAGTGGGGTAACATACACTTGTATAAAAGTTTGAACTTATACCCCTAAAAGACCCAATGATGTAAATCAAGATTATCTCATTAAACATAATAAAAACAAAACAAACAAAAGAATAATTATTTTGTAATCTATTCTTTGGAGACTACAGAATAATAGAATTTGAAAGACTTTGCCATGATCTGAGACATGTTTTCAGGGAAAACCTCAGTGACTTTCGAACACTAATTTTGCTGAATTCCAGATCAACATTAGGAAATCAAAATTGTAATCAAATGCAAAATGTAATCAAATGCAAAAAATCAGATTTCAAACCATAAGTTGTTAATTAAGAAATCACTTAGCTGGAAAGCAATGGGACATGATTCTTTTATATGACTTTACTTTTAAGAAAAAGGTATTTTAGAACTAATTTAATTTCTTCCCAAACAGTATGCTAGGACATTTTTTTTTTCTGTGTGGCCTTATTTTTTAAATCATTATTATTATTATTTTACTGAGGAATCATTGGGTCACACTGTTATTTGTATTTTGGAAGAATAGTCTCCCACTTTTCCAGTGATGGTGCCATAGCACCCCAAGGATTTTTAGTGGAATCACCTTCCCTATTCAGAAAAATTTGAGGAGAATTGAATGTTTAAAAATAGGAATTATTTTGATTAACACACAGTTTATTTTTAAGATTTTTTTTTTAAAAAACTGCATCATCAATGTCTTATAGGTATGTCTGTAAATACTTTATTTAAAAAATTATTATAGGGCCTCCCTGGTGGCGTAAGGGGTTAAGATGCAACCTATGTAGCTCACCACAGCCACTGCAGTTCGATCGCTGGCCGGGGAGATCCCCAAATGGCGCAGCAGACCTCTCCTGACTCTCCTGCTTCTCCCCTCAGCAGTGTATTTCAGTAGATCTGCCTGTTCTGTTCTCCACTCTGTCTCTGGTGAATCCTCTCACCCTGCACATCTCTGGCCTGTACCCTGGCTCTTGTATGCATAAATAAATCTTTAAAAAAAAACAAATAATAACAATATTTTATTTTATTGATTTTATTAATCTTGGGGGGCTTTTTATTGAAATAATGTTGGTTAACAACTTTTTTATGTGGTTTAGAGTTATAGGGTCACACCTCTTCAGGTATATGTTACCACACCACCCCTACCACTAAGACACCCAGAGTCTTCCAATACTTCATTGGGCCATTTAAATTTTTCTTAGCTTACAGGTTATACAAAACAAGTCATCAATAGGGAATTTTATGATTTTTGCAGAGCTTAAATGGAGTTTGATATTTAAGATATCAGTGTCTGATATTTAAGGGGAACATTCAAAAATAGTTGTAACTGGGTTATAGTTGCTTGTTAATTTTGATTTTTACTTTATTATAATTAGTCTTTTTCCTGGTCCCTTATTTAGGTTTTCTAGATTCCTGCTATGAGTGAGACCATCCGGTATTTTTCTTTTTCTTTCTGGCTTATTTTTCTGAGTATGATCCCTTCCAGCTCCAGAGAAACACTACTGGGGAGAGAGGAAGGGAGGAGGGATTAAGGTCAAAATAAGAGGGTGGGACTTGTGTGGGGAATATAACCAAGATGAAAATGCATACATTGTGCAAAAAATGAAAAATGATGTAAAAAAAATATATATATATAAAAAGCTGCAAAGAAAAAATAATAGAACTACTACCTTCATGTTAAAAAGAAATAGTTGTTAGATGAGTGGATGAATTAATGGTGCAGTGAGTACCAAGGGGAACTCATTTACCATGTTAGAGGGATTTGGGTTTATATATATATATATACATATATATATATATATATATATTAGTCACAGTTATTTCCCCCAGTTACTTTTTTGTGTTTCACTTTCATCCATTTCTCTGATACAATCCAATTGACTCTTGGCTTGAGATATTGCCTGGAGTTCAAGCTGTGCTTGGCATGCAGTTGAGAGACAGTTACCACTAACAACATAGGCAGAACTTCGGAAAGCCTATCATTTCATTACCTTGATATTGCTGTCTTTGATGGGGCTACAGTAGCACTGGCACTGTGCAGGCACATCATTGAAGGATGCCACCTTTTTCCAATGCCAAAAGGAGGGTGAAGTTTAAGACCAAGTGCTTGTAGCATTTTAAGTTTTTCCCCAAAATACTGTTTTCATCTTCAATAGCTTTTGTTCCAGTCTAGAGAGATTCACTTTCATCATGGATTAACTGATTAAAAGGAGAGAGAGAGAGAGAGAGAGAGAGAGAGAGAGAGAGAGAGAGAGAGAGAGAGAGAGAGAGAGAGAGAGAGATCATTCAATTCACAGTCTTAGAATGCACATGCAAGAAAATATGAGCAGGTATCCATTTTTCCAGAATAGCAATAGTATGCACTTTCTGTACTTCACAGATTTGCTAGTGGATAAAATTACCTTTATAATGTGGAAAAAAATTAAAAAGCAAGTTTATTTAGTAATTTCAGTGTCCTTCCATGACGAGTTTTAAAATGAACTAATGTCAGGTATGCCCTCATCGTTTATCTGATAGCTCCCTCTCAGGAAAATGTTTTCAATCTTAAAGGGAATTTCTGTTGTCTCTTCTTAACCTAACACAATGCTTGAAATTTAGACTTAAGAAACATTTGAAGCAGTCTTCAAATTTTGTTTTCCACAACAGTTCTTTAAGGAACAGTGGTTATTATTCTCTCAATTTGATGGTTACAGATTTAAAAGTACAACCATCAAAGGCATAACTAAAAATGAGAATTAGATTTCCTAACTTTTAGCTTCATCATGACAACTCTTAGGAGGTTCACCCCTCATCAATTCTGTTATGATTTAAGAATCACAGAACAATCTGGCTGTCCCTTCCTATAAATATAATCCCCAAATGCCTGCTGTCTTTCCTTGTCATTAGTTTTCCACATTAAAGATGTAGACACTGTAATTGTTTTCCACTTAACACAATCATCAACTGAGCAGGCACTGGAAGCCTTGAATTTTATAAATCTTCCTGTCTCAAGGCGAGCAGGAGTCCTATCCTTCTTTCTTTACCACGAACTGTGCAGATCTGACTGAAACAATGCCAAATTGAAGAATTTGGGAGAAAGTGAATGCATGCACATTAATAGCTCCTTCCCTCTCTCTTATATGAATGTTTTCAAGAAAATCTGAGCTGAACTTCAGCTTCTTCTTAGGGCAGAATCCCCACATTCACAAAGCAGCGTTGAGTGGTAATTGAATATACTTAGATTTAGGTCTTAATTACCTTTCTGATTGGAGGTTTATCTTTAGCATGGTATTTTGATAATGTAGCAGGACCAATTATTTTGTGTGATCTCCCACTGTGTTAAGGAAATGCAGACCGTAATTTTGAGATAAGTAAGTAAAAGTGTATCAATTATAGCAGCTTTTAGTTATATATATATATATATATATATATATATATATATTTTACCGGTATTTAAGCGTTCCCAATGACTGGGGTTTAACTATGTCTTGATCATCTTTTAGTTCTGCATTTTTTTGGTCTCAAGAGCAAATCATGGGATGTCAGATTGAAGGGAAGTTTTCCATACTCAAAAATATGGAAAAGGTGTTTGAAAATGGTTTTTCCTTTTTTTTAAAGATTTATTTATTTATGTATGCAAGAGGCTGGGATACAGTCCAGAGGTGTGGGGGGTGAGAGGATTCCCCAGAGACAGAGTGGGGAAAAAATAGGCAAATTGACTGAAATACACTGCTGAGGGGAGCAGTGGGAGAGACAGGAGAGGTCTGCCATGCCATGTGGGTCACCTCCCTGGCCGGAGATAGAACTTGTGTTGCATTGCCTGCGGATAACTTCATAGTGCTGCATCTTAACCCCTTGTGCCACCAGGGAGGCCCCTGAAAACGGTTTTTCTTAAAGAAGTAAGTTGAACTAATAAGGAAACCCAATTTTAGGTAGACACATAGCATTAATGTGAAAATACCAAAATAAATACAGAAGGTAAGCACGACAGGTCAAGATATTAGGTCAAAACAATAATAAGCAAACTTTGAATACAAAATTTCCCATGACATTCCTGAGGGTTACATTTCACTTTCACATTAGCAAATGTTTTCTGAGACTTCATGGGTCGAAGGAACTGGAGTTTCCAGTATGTCTTTATTCATTATTTCCTTTAGTAAATGATTGATGTATGACTTATGTTTTAAGAGGAAATATGCCACAACGTTTCTATGTATTCTAGACATTTGTTCCAGCAGCTATTGAACACGAACTTGCTTTTGACTTTGAGTAAGACAATGTGTAGAAACAGAATGACTATCAAATGTGCAGTTGGAAAAATACTGTGTAGGAGGTCACAAATGCAATTTTCTTGTTGGGTGACATTAAAAAATGCAAGGGAATAAAGTCAGAGTGAATGCACAGAGTATATGATATCTCAAAGGACCAAAGATTGGAGCTCCAATGCTAGCATAATTTTCTGATCAGCAAAAGGACAAAAATTTTTGAATCCATCCATGCCTAACTTTGGAAACTATTTACAATGGTCTCTTCCCTCCATTCTCTATGTTTGATAACTTACCTGCTTAGTCAATGTCTCCAGATAAAGAATAAGCCAAGTAACTCTGTTGCCCATGGGAGGAGGTTTGGCAAGCTGAACCACTTGCCAGGTTTTTAGCATTACTTGTTACTAACACCCTCAAAGAGAAGGAGACCAGGGTTTTAGGGTGAGGGACTAGAAAAGCTTGCCAGGCAGCTAATGGTCAGCTCTTCAAAAGTTTCCAAAGCAAGCAAAGAGATCTGAAATTCAGTCTGTGTACCGAGATACTATTAAGAAATGACTGTGATTGTGCCCTGTTTTTAAGAATAGGAGCAAATTAATAATGTATATGTAAATCATTTTACCCCAGAAAGTATATGTACCTGTTTATCTAATATAATGAAAATGTTTTCATACTTTTCAATATTTTGCCTTCACCTGAAGAATATTTAGAATTCTAATTCAGCACAAATGTACTTTTTTACGGAATATTTGTTATATTTTCGTCAACTAACAATTTTAAATTGAACTTATTTTATTATAAACTTTAAATTATGTAAATAAAAGGCAATCTAGATTATTTGAAAGTATTTCATTGTATTTTCTCTTTCTATTGTAATATTACTGACACTGTTCACATTTACATTATGTAAAATAAATGGCACTTGCAGCTTATTGAATACTTTAGCTTTTAATCAAGTGAGAAAACTATTCATTGCTTCATAGACCTCAAATCATGAACATTATCATCTGAATTCCATACAGAATATGAGTACCACAAGACTAGAAGTTTTAATTTGAATTTAATATCCAAGAAAGTGAAAAATATAAAGTATTCAATACAGGCTGGGAGATATAAATATTCTAAATATACATTTTTAATTATGCCAGTATCTTTAAATGTATATATATTTAAGTTATTAACATTTTATTTAAAAGTAAGTTTTCAGACACAGGGACACAGGAAAATATTGATATGTTTAATTTTTCCATTCATGGGGAACATTCTCAAGTTACTTCTGTAAGCAGAAACCTAAGAAATAAGTAATCAAGCATCACTTCAATATGATGTGCCCGAAAAAGATATTGCTAAATTCTAGATAAAAATTGTATAAGACATGAATTTTAGGACCTCCCCTGGTGGCGCAGGCAGTTGAGCTCAGTGCTGTGAAGCTGTCTGCAACCTCTGCAGTGCCGGTTCGATCCTGACGTCTGAGAGGGTCCCACATGGCGCGGCAGACCTCTCTGGTCTCGCCTGTTACTCCCCTCAGCAGTGTATTTCAGTCAGTCTGCCTGTTCTGTTCCCCACTCTGTCTCTGGCGAATCCTCTCATCCTCATGCGCATCTGGCCTGTACCCGGTTCTTATATAAATAAATAAATAAATATTTTAAAAAAAGATATGAATTTTATCTTGCACATTTAAATGCACATTTTATCTTGGCATTTAAAAAGTGTAATTTTTCTGATGTTTTTAAAAGCAAAGTTAAGCATAAAGGTTTATCTTTTGTTTTTAATTGTAAAAGTATCTACTGTGTGGACAAAGTCCGGATATCTCAACCCCAACACATACAGGAAGAATTAAATCATAGTGGTTGGATGGAGCACAGGAAAATAATGTGAAAAGGGAAATACAGAAAATTGTAACAGATATAATGGTAAATATGACAAAAGTTGGAGTGTATTTTAGGAAAATATTTGTTAATCTATTCAGCAATAATTTTGGTCTATTTTGAAAGTCATTATTTTTAACTGAATAAAATTTAATTTATTATTCTGAAAAAAATTTACCTTTAAAATACATTGCTTTTTAAACCAAACATCCTAGACTCTTCTCTGACATTTTTCTTGAGTCATGTGGAACATTATTTGATTAGATTGTTTAATGTTTTTTAAAAGCATAAATGTCATGTAAGAAACATTTCACTGTCTTCTGAATTTGCAGCAAAAGCTTTCACTTAAAACTACACCATATAGCTTTCTTTTTTGGATTTAAAAATGTATTTCCCCCTGGTCAGTTTTAATGGAATTGTCTAGAAAAGTTAGGCAAGTTGTGGTGGAGTTGTTTTATGAGGAAATTGCTGTATTTTCTGAGTTGTATTTTTCTGACAGTCTACCTTGGATATTATTTTATTCTTTCATTATCAATGTAGGATAAAAGTGTATTTTTATCACACCGAGCAGCTCTGTGGTTGATGTGTTTTTTATAGGGTAGCTGAGGCAACTTGACAATATCAGAAGTATATAATGATGATGAAGTAATTCCCTTCAATGCTAAAATTGTAAGTCTTGTGAAATTTCTAACTCCTACTCTAGCTTGTTTATTGTCCATGGTACCATCAAGGTGAAATGACACTTAGTGCACTAAGAAAATTTAGCTTTTTAGATATAGTGCTTGCCAATACCAAAACATTTTTGGTGTGAATTTTCCCTAACATCCTTTTTCATATATATATATATATATATATATATGTAAAATTTATGGAACTTTTTATACTCTTTCAGTTTTGCAAGGAGAGTTTCACTTAAAATCTTCGTGAATATTATCTGTTATGGATGACCTTAATTTTGATGGGCTCCAGACTTTAAAAAAAAGTTTTTTTGTGTATATATGTGTGTGTAATATCTAAATACATATATAACACATGTATAATGAATTTTATTTTATTTTTTTATTGTTTTTTAAAAGATTTATTTATTTATTTATACAAGCACTGGGTACAGTCAGAGGCGCGGGAGGTTGAGAGAATTCACCAGAGCCAGAGCGGATTGCAGAACAGGCAGAGTGACAAGGTACACTGCTGAGGGGAGCAGCGGGTGGCAGGAGAGTTCTGCACGCCATGTGGGACCCTCACCTGGCAGCCAGGGATGGAACCGGCTCTGCTCAACCGCTGCACCACTGGGGAGGCCCATGTATAATGAATTTTAGATGAAACTATAGGAAAATCCAGATTTAGGACCTTGGCATCACTCTAAACTTTTATGAAATAGCATGATGTAGCAATTCCACATGCAGATTAATGATGTCAAATCATTAGAATAAAAGTATTTTATTTTTTCTTTGCATGCGAGAATTCTGGATGGTTATTCAAAGGATTTTATTGACTGGAATGAGGTTACAAAATCCATATTAGACATACAAGTACTAATGATTCTAATGCTAACTTATGAAAGTTAATATTTATAAAGCACATATTATAAACTAAGATTACAAATTTCTCTGAGTTCATGTTTCATTTGACCTGTCTGTGAGTGAGGACTGAGAGCTAGTGTGATGAAATTAACTGCTTTGTCTTGTAACCATTGAACACAGGGGATTTCCTGCATGGTATGTCACACTGTAAAGTCCAGATTCCTTTGATGTGTAAATAAACACACACACACACACACACACACACACACCCCTGATCAACTATGAATGAACAAAAACAAGATATTAAAAACCTATGCCACATGGTGGGGTGCAATTGTATGGGGAATATAACCAAAATGAAAACGCAAACATTGTGCAAAAATGAAAAATGATGTAAGAATTATATAAAATAAAATATTTAAAAAACCAAAAAAACCCTATATCACCACAATAAAAGTGGGTAAAATATTTCTTGACTTAATCATCCCTAGTTTGCAGGAAAAAAATTATCTGTCATGGTCATTGTTTTTGAGTTTTCACTTGCTCATGAATATTAATAAATCCTCTCACAATCTTTTTAAATAATTTATTAGTAATTTACTTGTCAGAATTTGTTTTTGAAAAACAATAATGGCGACAGCAACAAACGTTCTAAGAAACAAGGAGTTTGCCATTTAACTGGGGACAGATGGGAGCAGCTGTCTCCCTAACACTGTTCTACTGAGTATTTGACAATGAATAAATCTCCATAAGCATTTCCCTACATGGAAATATGTTAGAGTAAAAGAAGACGCACAGGAGAGGCTTTGCACAGTGCTGGGCACTGTGAAGCCGCAGTAAAGGATGAAAATATTTAGAAATCAGACAAGCAAATAAGTCCCCACAATTTGGAAGAACTGGTGTGCCGACCTTCAGCATTTTCCTTGATTTGGACACTAGGGTTTCGTTAATCTGTCTTTAAAGTTGCTTCACCTTTTGATTTTTACACAATGTGACATTGTTAACCCTGAAACCTCTAGAAAATTCTTACATATAAATTGCTCTTTTAATAGGTCTACCCATTTTATTATAATAGTGCAGTTATTTTATTTTAATCTAAATTCCGAGTTTCATTTTTGGTTTTTCCAGTGTTAAGTGAAATATGCATTACACAAATCACAATATGTCAATGTATTTCTTTTTGCAAAAAAATTGTAGAGATAAATGTGCCATTTTCCTTCACTTACCCTGGTACTGGTTATCTCCTTTTAATCACTTTCTCAAGCCTAGTAAGCCCTGCCTTTTTAAAAAAAATATCCATTCACATAAGGTAACCTTGTTCACAGAGAAAGTCTGAAATTGATTCTATTAATATTAAGGGTAATAAACTTACTTTTTTAATTGTTAGTATTTTTTTCATTTTGTTATGTTTTTAACTAATAAGATTGAATAGCTCAAATTTAGTTTTATAGAAAAATTAAGCAGAAAACATAGAGTTCCCACATTACCATTAAACCTCCCACCCAAGGCTGACACAATTTCCCTTACTATTAATTCCATGAATTAGTGTAATACATTGTTAAATAAGTGATGAATCAATACTGATGCATTATTTTAACTAACGTCCATTGTGTACATTAGAGACCATATTTTGCTCTGTATTTTGGCAAGTGTATTATGATCTGTGCCCAGTAACATACCAAATACTTTCAGTGCCCTCAAGTTCCTCTGTGCCCCACCAATTCATCCTTCCTGCTCCCTAGCTCCTGACAATCACTGATCATTTTATTGTCTCCATAGTTTTGCCTTTTCCAGAAAGCCATAAATCAGAATCAGATGACACTTTACACTTAATATGCATTTAAGTTACCGCATTGTCTTTTCATGACTTTTTTATACTTTATTTTTTATTTATATATATTTTTCATCATTGTTCATTTTTGATGCATTTATTTATCTCTGAATAATATTCTACTGTATTGATATATTAGTTTGTTGATTGCTTTACCTACTAAAAGGATATCTTTGTTGTTTCCAAGTTTTCACAATTACCTATAAAGCTGCTGTAATCATCCATAATAAGGAACATAACTATAGGATCATAGGTAAGAGTATGTTCAATTTTGTAAGAAACTACCAAACTGTCTTCCAATATCTCTGTACCAAGTGCGTTTCCACCAGCAGTGAATGAGATTTCCTGTTGCTCCACAGCCTCATCAGCGTTGCTGTTGTCATTGTTTTGGATTTTGGTCATTCTGCTGGGTGGGTAATGATATCTCATTTTAATTTGCATTTCACTAATAATATATGTGATGTCAACTGTCATTTCATAAACTTATTGCAGTATTGTATTAGGTATATCTTGCATTTTTTTTTATCCAAATCCGTGGCTTTTTCTTTGTTTTCTCTCACCATGTGCTTTGAAGAGCACAAGTTTTTAATTTTAATGAAGTCCACTTTGTACATTTTTTTCCATGGATTGTGCTTTGTTGTTGTATCTGAAAAGTTAGCATCAAATAAAAAGTCACCTAGATTGTATTCTATGTTACTTTCTAGGTGTTTAATAATCTTGTGCTTTTATATTAATATGTGTGATCAAATTTAATTTGTGTTAATGTCTGAGTCTAGATTCAATTTTCACATGTGAGTATGCAATTGTTCCTACACCATGTATTGAAAAGACTACTTTTTCCATTGTATTACCTTTGTTCCTTTGTCAAAAATCAGTTTATTCTATTTATGCGGACCTATTTTTGGACTGTCAGTTCCATTAATAGAGTCCTCATTTTTTTTTTTTTGGCCAGTGCTACATTGTCTTGAGTACTGTAGTTTTAGAGTAAGTCTTGTTGTCAGGAGGTATTAGTCTTAAAACTTTGTTCTCTTTTAATATTATGTTGACTATTCTATATCTCTTTGCAGATAAACTTGAATATCAGTTTTTGATATAAACAAAATAATTTGCTGTGATTTTGATAATATTATGTTAAATCTATAGATCAAGTTGGGGAGAACTGAAATCTTTATAATATCTTCATATCAATGTTGATGGAGTAAATCTCCATTAAATTATTGTGATTTCTAAAAGAAATCATAAATCTTGCATAAATTCTATTACATTGTATATAAACATTTCATTGTGTGTAGGAAGAAGCACTTTAGCGTCTTTTAATAAAAAGCACCTGATGGATTCTGAGAATATTTTCAAATCTATCTCTTAGGATGTGGTAGATTCTTTAATTTGTGCCATTTGGAAATCAAAATTCATGTTTTTGTGTTTTCAGTTCTCTACATGACTTCAGAATTATTATTATAGTTTTCTAATAGATCTATAACTTAGTGTTGAAATAATGTGATAAATACATAAAATTTGAAGAAATTCAAATCATTTTTCCTCCTTCCATATGGTCACCTAAGCTGAGATTAAATTTATTTTAATAATACAGGCTCCTTTGTGTGGAATGTAAGAAACATCTTTCCTGATAAAGTTCAAAGCATGAAGAGATAGTATGGATAATCTTACAGTGTTCATTTATACCAGAAATTTTTTTTAAGATTTATTTATTTATGCAGACAAGAACTGGAGTACAGGCCAGAGGTGCGGGAGGTGAGAGGATTTGCCAGAGACAGAGTGGGGAACAGAACAGGCAGATTGACTGAAACACACTGCTGATGGGAGCAGTGGGCGAGTCAGGAGAGGTCTGTTGCGCCAAATGGGTTGCTCCCTGGCCGGGATCGAACTTGTGTGTCAGTGGCTGTGGTAGCTTCATAGATTGCATCTTAACTCCTTGCACCCTCCACCAGGGAAGCACCCCAGGAAATTTCAGACTTGATCTTTTTTCATAACAAGCTCATTGAATAAGCAGTTTTAACACCAACAACAAATGTACAGAGTTAAAAAACCAAAGCCATTCAAATCATATAATGTTTAGAAAACCATCATTAAGGACACAGACTTGGTTATGTCAAATTTACCAAATTATTGTTTAGGTCATGAAATAATTATTAGTTTTAGAAAAGAAGGAATACATTTTGCTTCTAATCTAGTCTGCCAAGCAAATACATTGCTCCACTTCATTGTATCTGACCTAAGAAATGGAACATATTTTCCTTCCACTTATTTCTCTTAAATATAGCTAAAAAAGCATTGATTTCTTTTTTTAATCACACTTTTGCCACTATCAATACCTTTTGCAAGATCAGCTTTTTTGAGGTTTTAATTTGATATAGTTCATTAGTCTTCCTGACATATTTTACAGGATTGCACCTTTTTTTTTAAATTGTCCTTCATTGTGTAACCTCCACCTTTTTTTGACTTTTTCATCTGAAATCTGAGCTCTGTAGTAATATGGCAAATTTACTCTCATTGGTGAATTGACATTTCTTATCTTCTTCATTAGAATAATTTCATTATAATATCTTAAATAACTATAAGTCCTTTATTAATTATATCACCTTTTACCATAGAATTAAACTGAGGTATAAAAATGTATTTTTCATAGGATTTTTTTCTCTTAATTATTTTATTATAGTTAAGAACAAGCAAGCAAAGGAAAAAAATGTTTAAAATTCTAAATAAAATTAACTATTACGGACATGGTATAAATTCCTTTATAAGTTATAGATGTATGTCTGTGTGATGCATGTATGTGCATTCTTATATATCTATAGAGAGGCAGTTATTCTTACATTTCAGTTTTTCATATTTGAGTCAACTTGTGTTGGAATTTTCTCTACTGGATTTGTGGAAAGTTAAACACAGTACTGCTTATTCTCTTTCACATTCAGAGTTCTAGAGTTAAGGGGCATCCACAAGAAAATGCGATATTGGAATTAACAGCTGGAAGTGATCTGGAGGCCACCTACATTTGTTATTTCTTGACTGTAGTAAACTACCCAAGTGTAGTCACCCGCTTTGTGTGGCTGAGAAGGAACAGTAGCTGTGGCCATAATGCATTCATCAAAGGTTGTGGTGTATTGAACCTGATGTCATGTACTTGACTACGGGTCTAGGAATGTGTAAAGGACTTGGACTTAACTGTGATGTCTGGTTACTTCTCACCCTCCAGCTCTACCCCATGTGAGCTTCCAACTCCCTATATACTCAATCCTTTTTTTGTTTGAAATCTGCTCTGACTCTGATAATCAATGAGTTTCTAAGCGTAACATTTTTTTTTTCAGAGACTCTATTTTGTTCTGCACAATTTCACTTTTTTTTTCATTTATAAAATGTTTCGTTCTTTTTAAGGAATCATTTTTATTTGAATGCATTGAACCATTTTAACTTATTTTATATGTTACCATATAAAATGACTTTATTTATAGGATAATGCTCTTTTATTTTTGCTTTCTCCCTTTTCTTGTTTCTCTATTGTATAGAGTTAGAGAGTGACAAGTACCTCTTACCTTGCTATCATTGAAGTCCCCACTGGTAGCATGTCTCAGGTGGCAGGTGTCCAAATTCTGGTTCCCTTAGGGCATCAAAGTGAGTTCTAGACATAACATAAACAGGGAAGCTTCTCTCTGAAAAATTCCCCAACGAGTGGATGCACTTAAGTGTGATAGCTTTCAGTTCCCACATTGTTCCCACACCCTGCCTCTGTTATTGGAGATCCATTCACATGAGGTTCATATTTGAATGTTCTGGTTCTGATTCTGGTTCATGGGTCATGTCCCATGTCTTGTGGAAAACACAGATGTCTGTGTTTCATCATATAGCTAGTGTGATTGCTCCATGGATGTCCCGTTTCCACTTTGCATTCTTGCTTCGAATCTCTCATCTCTGGGCTTACAAAGGTAAACTGTATAGATCAGCAAAATTAGGTGAAAAGCTGATGTTGAAAACAAAATTAGACTGATACTTTCTCATTTGTTAGTGCAATGAATTTCCTAGAGTTCACTCAAGATGTTTGAGGAAGAGGGTCAGAAGAAAGGATCTTTGCATCCCCTTAAAAAGAAAGTGAAAATAGAGAGGGGCGGAGCAACATGGCGGCGAGGAGACGCTGTGAGTAAGATCTCCCATTAAAAAAAGTTAATAGGGAGGAAAAGCGGCAGGTCCCAGTGAGAACTGGGACACGGAAGATAAACGGACGACTCCAGCAAACTGCCCAAAGAAGAAAGTTGCCATAAAAGAGGACCAGAAGGGAGGGAAGCGCAGAACCCTGCTCCCCTCCCCCACCCACAAAGTCGGCACTCTCCGACCGGCAGAGAGGAGGGAAACAACAAACCAAAACGGCCAACAAGAAAAACGGACGCAGCAAGTGGGAGTGTGAGTGGAAAGGAACTATTTCAGCCACCACACCCCGTGAACGGGAGCTGAGGCGAACCCTGCAGGATCCGCCGCAGAGGTGAGCTCCAGGCGCCATTAAAGAGAGCCCCGCCCCCCAGGAGGCGACCAGCACCAGCACACAGCCCCGGCCACCCGGTAAGCTTGCGCGGAAAGCGGCGCGCTAAAAAAGCAGGCGCGGATCCGATTCGGATCGCAGCTGCCCAGGTCCCCGCGCCTGCGACCTAGGCTTGCGGGGAGACGCGTGGAGGCCCTCCCTGAGTGAGCAGGAACAAGGCGCCCAGGCAGGGGAGTGGGATTCAAAAGGCGCCACTGATCTGGGCTACAGCCCGCGTCCTGGAACTGAGGGCTTTGGAACTGAGACCCGGGGCACGAAATTAGGGGCGTGGGTTCCCCACGACGGTGGGGCACAAGGCAGACACAGCACCCCAAAGCCGTTGAGGTGTACCCTACCATCCCCGCTCTGCTCCCTGTCCCACGGGGTGGAAAATCAGCTCCCCAAGGGCTCTAGGAGAGATCTCTGGCGCCACCTAGCGACTTGAAGCCAACACAGGCTCCTGAAGGAGCTAGTGGCCAGCTGGGGAGTTAGCCCACACCGGGCCCCTTCCGAACAAGTAGTCTGAGCCCACAGGGAGAGCGAGCACCCACAGCCGGGGCAGACCAGGCGCGCAGAAGAGTGTGCCTGAGACCAGATGTGCAGGGAGTGTGTCCCACATCACCATTTTAGACCAGGGACATTTCTTCAGTAAAGACTACCTGCAGAAGGCTTCCTCAGGAGCCAGAGGTGAGCGGGGGAAGTTCGCCCACGCCAGACCCCCTCTGGCCTGCAGTCCAAGCCCAGAGGGGAGCAGGAACCCACCGCCGGGGCAGACCAGGCGCACAGGGGAGTGTGTCCCCACATTGGCATTTTAGAACAGGGACCTTTCTCCAGTAAAGGCTGCTTGAAACTGACAGATGACTCCTGGAAGAACCAGAGGGGAGCAGATGCTGGCCAGTCCCAACAACACAGTGTCCCAACGCATACGGCAAATTAGAAAACAGACAGTAGGGAGGAGAAGAACCACACGCAACCTAGCAACTCTCCAGAGAAAAAGCACACCACAAAAAGAAAGCCAGCCCCCAGATTGCAACGACAATAACTTGGAAGAATTTCTGAGCCTTCCAGAAAGAGAATTTAAAATTGCCGTGATTAAAAAACTGACAGAAGTCATAAAGGAAAACAATGATAAGGGAAAAATAATCAACGATCAGAAGAATGCAATTGAGTCCCTAGAGAGGGAAAACAATGGTCAGAAGAAAGAAATTGAGTCCCTAAAGAGGGAAGTAAAAGAAATGCAGGAGATCAAAGAATTAATGGAAGAACTAAAGAATTCTGGGAAAAGCAATGAAAGCAGAATAGATGAAATGGAAGAACGAATAAGTAATCTTGAAGACACAGAAATAAAAAGAACCAAAACAGAAAAGGAAAGAGAAGTACGAAGGAAAAAGAACGAAGAAAGACTTCGGGAACTATCTGACTCCATGAGGAAAGGAAATATAAGAGTTATAGGAATACCAGAAGGAGAGGAGAGAGATGTAGGAACAGAGAAAATATTCAAAGAGATAATTGAAGAGAACTTCCCAAATGTGAAGAAGGAGCTGAAAATTGATATACAAGAAGCAAGAAGAACACCAAACTTCCACGATGAAAGGAAAAATACAGCAAGACACATAATAGTAAAGCTCCCAAGAATCCAGGATAGGAAAAAATAATGAAGCTGGCAAGAGGGAAGAAACAGATAACATTCAAAGGAAAACCAATCAGGCTGACATCAGACTTCTCCGAAGAAACACTACGGGCAAGGAGAGAGTGGAGGGACATAGTCAACAGACTCCAAGAAAACAGATGCCAACCAAGAATACTCTATCCCGCAAAGCTCTCCTTCCTCTTTGAAGAAAGAATATGGACCTTCCCAGACAAACAGAAACTCCGGAATTTCATTGCAACTAAACCCCCACTCCAAAAAATACTACAAGGAGTCCTAAAGCCAGAACCTCAGAGGGACGAATAACAATGAAAGAAGGTAAAAAAAAAAGTCATTAAAAGAATAAATAAATAAAATCAAAGGAAAGACAAACACAATGGCAAATACAGATGTTAACATATCAATATTAACTCTAAATATAAATGGACTAAACTCTTCAATAAAAAGACACAGAGTTGCAGCCTGGATTAAGAAACAAAACCCAACCTTTTGCTGTCTCCAGGAAACACATTTAGCTACAAAAGATAAAAATAGGCTCAAAGTTAAAGGATGGAAAATAAACCTACAAGCAAATGGACCAAAAGAGAAAGCAGGAACAGCTATACTTATATCAGATAAAACAGATTTCAAACTCAAAAAGATAAAAAGAGACCCCAATGGTCACTACATTATGATCAAAGGGACAATACTTCAAGAAGAAATAACACTCATTAACATATACTCACCAAACGAAGGAGCACCAAAATATATCAGACAACTGTTGTCCTCTCTGAAAACAGACATCAGAGAAAACACATACGTAGTGGGAGACTTCAACACACCACTATCAACAATGGATAGATCAACAAGACAAAAAATAAGTAAAGAAACCAAAGCTCGAAATAAGGACCTAGAGCAATTGGGCTTAACAGACATCTATAGAACACTAAACCCCAAAAAAACAGAGTACACATTTTTCTCAAGCGCACACGGATCATTCTCCAGGATCGATCACATACTGGGGCACAAGACAAACATCAACAGATACACCAAGATTGAAATCATATCAACCATCTTTTCTGACCATGAAGGCATCAAACTAGAAATAAACCATAAAAAGAAGGCAAGGAACTTTCCTACCTCATGGAGATTAAAAACCACACTACTGGAAGACCATTGGACTAATGAGGAGATCAAAGAAGAAATTAAAAATTTTTTTGAATTGAATGACAAGGAGGACACCAATATCCTAAATGTATGGGATGCAGCAAAAGCAGTAATAAGAGGAAAATATATAGCAATAGAAGCTCACATCAAAAAACAAGAAAGAACTCAAAGAAACAACCTAATCTCGAAGCTCAGAGATCTAGAAAAAGAACAACAAAAAAAACCCAAAACCAGTAGAAGAAAAGAAATAATAAAAACCAAAGCAGAAATAAATGAAATTGAAACTAAAAAAAACAATCCAAAAGATCAATGAAACCAAGAGCTGGTTCTTTGAAAAAATCAATAAAATAGACAAACCCCTAGCCAGGCTCACAAAGGAAAAAAGGGAGAAAGCGCAAATAAACAGGATCATAAATGAAAGAGGAGAAATCACAACGGACACAGCAGAAATCAAAAGAATAATCAGTAACTACTATGAACAGCTATATGGAAACAAGTTCAACAATCTAGAGGAGATGGACAAATTCCTACAACTCTACAATCACCCAAAGCTAGATAAAGAAGAAATAGAACACCTAAACAGACCAATTACAATTAGCGAAATTGAAATGGTAATCAAAAACCTTCCCAAAAACAAAAGCCCAGGACCTGATGGATTTACAAATGAATTCTACCAAACATTCAGAGTCGAATTAGTGCCTATCCTTCACAAACTCCTCCAAAAAATTGAGAAGGAAGGGATAATACCAAACACGTTCTATGAAGCCAACATTACACTAATACCAAAACCGAATAAGGACAACACAAAAAAGGAAAACTACAGGCCAATCTCCCTAATGAACACTGATGCAAAAATCCTCAATAAAATTTTAGCTATCAGAATCCAACAATGTATCCAGAAGATAATTCACCACAACCAAGTAGGATTCATTCCAGGGACACAAGGATGGTTTAACATCCGAAAATCAATCAACGTTATCCAACACATCAACAAAAAGAAATATAAAAACCATATGATAATATCAATAGATGCCGAGAAAGCTTTCGACAAAGTGCAACACCCATTCATGATAAAAGCCCTTGAAATTCTTGGGATACAAGGAACATACCTCAACATCATTAAGGCCATCTATGACAAGCCAACAGCCAGTATCATTCTCAATGGTGAAAAGTTGAAAGCAATTCCATTAAGATCTGGAACAAGACAAGGATGTCCACTCTCACCACTGCTTTTCAATGTAATAGTGGAAGTCCTAGCCAGGGCAATAAGACAAGAGAAAGACATCCAAGGAATCCAAATAGGAAAAGAAGAAGTCAAACTATCACTATTTGCAGACGATATGATATTATACATAGAGAACCCCAAAAACTCCACAGAAAAGCTAATTCAACTCATCAATCAGTTCAGTAAAGTGGCAGGATACAAAATCAACACGCAAAAGTCAGTAGCCTTCCTATACACAAACAATAAATCTGAAGAAGAAGAAATAAAAAAAACCATCCCTTTTGTTATTGAAACAAAAAAAATCAAATATTTGGGAATAAATCTAACAAAAGAGGTAAAGGACCTATACAAAGAAAACTATAAAACACTATTAAAAGAAATAGAAGAAGACACAAAGAAATGGAGAGACATCCCCTGCTCATGGATTGGAAGAATAAACATTATTAAAATGGCCATCCTTCCAAAAGCAATATACAGAATCAATGCTATTCCAATCAAAATTTCAATGTCATTCTTCAAAGAAATAGAACAATTATTGATGAAATTCATATGGAATCAACAAAAACCCCAAATAGCCAAAGCTCTCCTGAAAAAAAAGGAAGGGAATGGAGGCATCACACGCCCAGACTTCAAACTATACTACAAAGCCATAATCATCAAAACTGCATGGTATTGGAACAAGAACAGACATACAGACCAATGGAATTGAATAGAAAATCCAGAAATAAACCCACAGATTTATGGTCAACTAATCTTTGACAAAGGAGCAAAGAATATGCATTGGAGCAAAGAAAGTTTGTTCAATAAATGGTGCTGGGAAAACTGGGTCGCTACATGCAAAAGAATGAAGCTTGACCACTACCTCACACCATACACAAAAATCAACTCAAAATGGATTAAAGAACTAGACATAAGACCTGAAACCATAAAATATATAGAAGGAAATATAGGCAAAACACTACGTGATTTGCACATCAAAGACATCTTACAGACACATCACCCAAAGCAGTGATAGTGAAGGCAAAGATAAACAGCTGGGACTACATCAAATTAAAGAGCTTCTGCACAGCAAAAGAGACAATAACAAAAACAAAGAGAAACCCCACCAACTGGGAGAACATTTTTGCACCCAACACTAATGATAAAGGACTGATCACAAAAATCTGCAAAGAGCTGATGAGACTCAACAACAACAAAGAAAATAATCCAGTCAAAAAATGGGCAGAAGAGCTAAAAAGAAACTTCTCTGAAGAGGAAATGCAAATGGCCAACAGGCATATGAAAAAATGTTCAACATCACTTGTCATCAGGGAAATGCAAATCAAAACTACCATGAGATACCATCTTACACCAGTGAGAATGGCACATATTAAAAAAACTAGCAACAACAAATGCTGGCGAGGGTGTGGAGAAAAAGGAACTCTTCTGCACTGTTGGTGGGAGTGCAAACTGGTCCAACCACTGTGGAGAGCTGTGTGGAGATTTCTGGACCTACTAAACATAGAGCTTCCATATGATCCAGCAATTCCACTCCTAGGTATTTACCCAAAGGACACAGAAACATCAATTCCAAAGAGCACCTGCACCCCTATGTTTATAGCAGCACTGTTTACAATAGCTAAGCTTTGGAAACAACCCAAATGCCCAAAAATAGATGACTGGATCAAGAAGATGTGGTACATATATACCATGGAATATTACTCAGCATTCAAAAAAGATAAACACATGCAATTTGCACCAACATGGATGGCGCTGGAAGGGATCATGCTCAGCGAAATAAGCCAAAAAGAAAAAGAAAAATACCGGATGGTCTCACTCATAGCAGGAATCTAGAAAACTTAAATAAGGGACCAGGAAAATGAATAACTATAAGAAAGTGAAAATGAAAATCAACAAAAAACTATGAACCAGAGACACTTTTAGGGGGGCGGGGGCGGGGGCGGGAGGGGAGGGATTGGGGTCAGAATGGGGGGGGCTGCAATTGTATGGGGAATATAACAATAAAATTTATTAAAAAAAAAAAAGGAAGTGAAAATAAAGACTGTACGTCTACCTGGAAAGCAGGTATCTCTCTGATGTGTTCTTAACCTTTCTTTTCTGCTTCCAGGCATCATCATGGCTTGGGGTGTGAAGGTGATTCAAAGCTGACCTTAATAAATGCTTTCAGTTTTGTTTACACTTTTACAAATGACATTTTATCCTCTGCCTTGTGTTCTGGGTTTACAGTTCTGGGAATACAGGAGAAGGGATGCCACCCAATTTCTGGTTATTGCTCTACACCCTCCAGATCGAGTTTGATTCCATTTCCTGCTCTGAAAGCTGAATCTTGTTTAATGAGAATAGCTGTGGACTTTTGTCATTATTTTCATATTGTCATTTTAGAGGGCTGGGTATTTTCCCATGGAAATACCACAGAAATTTTCCCTCAAAGTTTCACATTTGCTTGCACGAGCTAGGTTGCTTAGTACTAATTCCATTTTAATTTCCCAACTTGGGGTTTTACTGAATTCCAGTATTATCAGATTTTCTTCGCTCATATTTTACTGAAAGCATAACCTGCGACTATCCTGGATTAATGTTGAGTCCCAGTCAAATATTTAGAACTATTTACTGAATGCCTACACTGAGCTAGCCACATTTTCCCTGAGGTGTTCAGGTCCTGCCCCTTTTGTCTTGTGTATAATGAAATACCAGCCCTTGAATTTGCGTTCCTAAATCTCTTCGAGTCCTTTCAGGTACCCGGACCCTCTCAAAGCATCTATCATCAGCTCAGGTGCTTAAATCTCTGCTTTAAACTTGACCTTTATTTCTGAGTTGCTAAGGATTTCTTTTCCTGTCTTTTGAGCTCATCTCTGCATTAAACATGTTTTATTTTTAGTTTAAAATGTGCAGAAAGATTTCAGGTTAATTTAGTCTGAGGTTTTTAGGATCTGGAAACCATGAATTCTTTGTAATCATCTTCTCATAACAATATTTTTTTTAAATATTTATTTATTTATTTATACAAGAACTGGGTTATAGGTCAGATGTGTGGGAGGGTGAGAGGATTCACCAGAGACAGAGCGGGGAACAGAACAGGCAGACTGACTGAAATACACTGCTGAGGGGAGCAGCGGGCAAGACAGGAGACAGGTCTGCTGGCCATGTGGGACCCTCGCCAGCCAGCAGGGATTGAACCGGTGCTGCAGAGGCTTCAGATAGCTTCACAGCACTGCGCTCAACCACCTGCACCACCAGGGGAGGCCCTCATAACAATATTTTTAATGAAAATTGGATAGTCATGATTCACTTTGCAACATTAATACAACAAAATTTTATTCGTGTGGATTTTATGACTCAGATATGGTAGTTATCTGAATACTAAAACATAGATGTTGTTTCCACCCTCTATATGTGAATTTTAAAAGGCTTATTTTGTGAGTTAATCATGCAAAGTCTATAGGATTGTGTTTAACTAAATTAAGAAAAACAACTGGTTTTAAAAACATTTAGAAAGAGCATTTACATTAAAAAAGTACATGCTAATACTAATCATTATTATGTCTTTATTGGAGCCTATCTAAAGGAATGAGAAATTAGAGTAATATTTTATTTTATCTTAAATTCTGATTTTTATATAATGATATTAGAGGTCTTTGAGAAATTTTCTAACTTGAACTTTTAATGATTCTCTCCAATTAGTCAGAATCTAATCATGATAAGTAATTATCATGAGAAATTAAAATGCACAATCTTAATAATATATTGAGAAAATGTGTATAAGAAATTTTTTTTCTGTTACAGATTATATTACAGAAGAAATTATTTTGAATAACAAGCTGTATTCTCCTTGAGCTGCCTTTTCTCCTAACTGTATCTCGTAACTTCCTATCCTTTGTCACCCTCTTATCTCCCTAAATTCAGTAGGGAACATTTCAGAAAGCCATTAACTAAATTTTTAAACTTTGATATTACATAATATTGATTGAGTTAAATAAGAGTTGTGCAGACTTTTCTATAGGATTCCAGAGCCCTGGCCCCAGCATTAATTTGAAGTTCCTTATCATTGAAAGAGCATGAGCATTGATATGGAAATGGTACAGCCAAGGTTCTGATGTGCTGCAGCTTCCTGCTGTCATTCTTTAAAAAGACTGACCATGGTCACTGTTCTGCTTTGCAAGCAAAGATAAAGTTTGTCCAAGGTCAATCCTCAGAATGTGGCCTGGTTTGCACTCAGTGAATTTGTCTTACTTATTCATTAATAAAATGGAATGTGTTATTGGTCATAAAAACTGTGAAGACCTCCATTGCTCCTACAACAAAAGTATATAACCGAGATGTTAGTTCTTATTTGTTGTGAAAAATTATTTCACTTTTAATCATACCAATTAATATTTTCATACCTTCATTCTGTGAAATTGGAAGTAAGTAATTTGTTGAGTTTAGTGATAGAATTCATGCACCAGAAATCACTGGATTTCTGGATCAGTGAATGAATATATAATTATTTTTTAAAATATTTATTTATTTATTTATGCAAGCATTGGGTACAGTCAGAAGGGCAGGAGGGTGAGAGAATTCACCAGAGCCAGAGCAGGGAGCAGAGCAGGCAGAAGGGCTGCAGTACACTGCTGAGGGGAGCAGCGGGAGGCAGGAGAGGTCTGCACGCCATTTGGGACCCTCCTCCGGTGGCCGGGGAGCAGCCAGGGATCGAACCAGCACTGCAGAGGCTGAGGGCAGCTTTGCAACCCAGTACTCAACCGCTGCGCCACCGGGGAGGCCCAATTATGATATGAGATATGAGAAACACACAGAGGTAACTCTCTTTTCAAATATTTAAATTCTAGCCATAATGTAGCCACATAAAATAGCTACTGATCCAAACATGCATTTGTTAGGATCTTGAGGACCAGGGGGACTATCTACAGTGGGTGGTGGGAGCCTTAATAAGCTTACATAACACATGAGTGAGAAGGGGGAAAGGAACTAGACATTCATGAGTTAGAAAACTGAACTATTAAAGATGTGTTAGCTATTGCATTATGGTAAAGAGTCAACCATTAATACTGTTATAGATCCCGAATATTCATTCAAATTCTTGAATGTGGAAAAGATTTACAGGTCTCTTCAAACCTATTTGCTGTTACTTTACACATACATTCTTCTTTTTTAAATATTTATTTATTTATTCATACAAGAACTGGGGGTGCAGGGGCAGGCAGTGAGAGGATTCACCAGAAAGAGAGTGGGAAGCAGAACAGGCAGATTGACTTAAATACATTGCTGAGGGGAGCAGTGGGCGTAACAAGAGAGGTCTGCCGCATTATGTGGGTTGCTCCCTCCCAGGCCAGGGATTGAACTTGTGCTGCAGAGGCTGCGGATAGCTTCACAGTGCTATGCTTAACTCCTTGCACTACCAGGGACACCCTACACATACATTCTATGCCATGTCTATCAAGAGTTCAAGAGCTTTCTAATTACCATATAATGCAAAAACCATTGTTTTCAGACTGTGAGTTCAAGAAGAAGCATTTTCTAAATTCCTGAGCACATGTACTTGTGCCAGTACATGTGTGTATATGCACACACACTCACAAAGAGTTTCTGAATTATTTGAACTAATATGTTTAAAAATAAGCCAACACAAGAAAAAGGTGAATATCAAAATCATATGTAAAAAAAGGTTAGTTTCTGGCAAATGGATGGAATTAAATGTAGAAGCTGGTGATACAGAGCACACTCCATCCAAATAAATGCCTCTGAAACCTTCAGATGAAAGACTAGCTTTTGTTTTGTTATTTTTCCCTCCAAACTGTTGCAGGTCAATACTTTTGTATACTACAATAAAAAGGAAATACTAGAAAAATAAAAATACATAAAAATTCAGGACTGACATTGTTATTCTTATACCCAATAGACATAAAATTATTCTGTCAGGTTGCTATAAAAAGTTTTCAGTGACCACTCTCATTGTCTGAGCTCCTTGCAAAGAAATAAGTCATGGTAAAAGTCATGGTTTTCTAGCCCTCATGGTTCTACATGCCTCAATAGAGCTACGTGGGTTTAGTGTGCCAGTGTAGCAAGAATAAAAATAAGAATGGAAACTAATCACTTGCAGCGACCTGGTGCAGTGTGTAGGACATAGAATGCCAGGTCAGATGGATAGAGGATTGACATAAGGAACATCATTGGGGTAGGACTAGTGATTCCCCATTCCTTCCTCATCCTCCTGTTCAGAAAGCTCACCCAACTCCTTACTGGGCATGGCAGTGATCTGGCAGGCCAAGAAAATTTAAACTGTAGTCATAATAAGTTGTTTAAGAAGGCAAGTGAATAACTGATACATTTTTATTGAAGTGTAATTGACATGAGTTAATATTTAATTTCAAACATATATGATGATACAGCATTTGTACACATATGATGCAATTATCACAATAATTCTACATAACATCTTTTTAAAGCATCTTTCAAATTTGTAATTTGAAAGTCTTCATGCTGTATATTGCATTTCGACTTATTTATTTTTCCACTGGAAATTTGCATTTCTTAATCCCCTTTATCTATTTCATTCATCTCTGACACTCCACCACTCTGATGACCACCACTTTGTTTTCCGCCACTATGATTTTATTTTTATTTGTTTAATTCACAAATATGTGACATCATATCGTACTTGCCTTTGTCTGATTTATTTCACTTTGCATAATACCTTCAAAGTCCATTCACATTGTTACCAATGGCACAAATCCCTTATTTTTCATAGCTGAGTAGTGTTCCACTGCATGCAGGTAACATATCTTCTTTACTCATTTATTTATCTATGGAAATTTAGGTTGGTTTTGTAGCTCAGCTATTGTAAACTATAATGCCATGAACATGTATGAGTGTAGATGTCTTTTCAAATTAGTGTTTTCACTGCATTTTGATAAGGATTCCCTCCAAAGTCTGGAGTGCATGTGCTTTGTATTGCAAACACAGAGCAGTTGGACACATGCAAAACTCCAAGGTTCAGAATACCCCAAATTTTAAATTCTTGAGATTTAGTTTGAGGAGTAAAAATTCAATTTGGTTACTATTAGTTTCCTATTTTTTCACACATCACAGGCATTTATTAAGAGTTTATTAATTTGATGAATAAAGTCTTAGAAGAAAAGAGACACTGGTGATCTTTAAAGATCTCTTTAAAGTCCCCAGTAGTCAAGAGAATTCGTAAACTCTCTAGAGCCTTTACCTTTATGAATAAATCCTTTAGATCTGTGAATACATTAAAGTTAGGGTGGTACAAACTGAAAGACAATTATCTACCTTGAAAATTTAATACTCGATCTAACTCTTAGGGTCCTGCTGACTGAAAGTTGTAGAAAACATTCAGATGGTAATTCTTTTTTTCCCTTGGTTTGGAAATTTTAATAAGAAATATATATATATATATATAAATGCCAAGCTCAAGAACATTGTGTGTCTGGCGCTAGAAGTAGCAAACAGAATATACATAAACAAGGTACACAAGTCACAGAATGTACTGGTGCCTGCCAAGTTCAGTCCAGTTTTCCTCATTACTGGGCAGCATGTTGGGGATTTTGCAGCTGATGGGGTACTTCTTTTATGTCCTAACCCTGAGCTTTTGATTTTTAAAATTTATTTATTTATGGGGTACAAGCCAGTGGGGTGGGGGGTAAGAGGATTTGCGAGACAGAGTGGGGAACAGAATAGGCAGACTGACTGAAATACACTGCTGAGGGGAACAGCAGGCGAGATAGGAGAGGTCTGCTGATCCATGTGGGTACCTCCTTGGCCAGGGATTGAACGCGTGCTTCAGTAGCTGCAAATAGCTTCATAAGTTGTGTCTTAACAACTTGAGCCACCAGGGAGGACCGCGATGCTGGGTTTTTCAACGTGCCCTAGAGGCACTCATCCATAGGACCTCATGCATCTGCCTCTGAAATTTCTCATTTCCATCATACCCACGAATCTACCTTTAGGACACCTGGATCAGATACAAGATATCTGCCTCCTCCAAAAGCAAAACCCACCTCATCTCATGTATCATACAAGCCACAAAGTCCATCCTTGAACTCAGCAGGCCTAATGAAGACCTCATTGGCCTGAAGGACAAGGTGAAGTCTCTGAGCACAACCCCTCACCTATAAGAGCACAGAAGGTTGTGGGTGAGCAGGCTGGTGTTAACACTACCTGCTTTCTCTAAGTTGGAGCCAGAGGAGTTTCTGATCATATAGCTTTGAGGTTCACAATTAGAATGGAACTCACATATTTATCACCCAGAAAATCAGTTTATTTGAGTCTCTTTAACAGAAATTGGTGACTATTGATAAAGTAATTCCTGGACCCTAATAATGGGAAACTGGACAAGACCAAATCTAAGCTACTTAACACTGGCCAGTGCAGGTGACTTCAGCAGTGTGTGGGCTCTCCCAGGGCATGGCAGGGTCCATGAAACCACAAGGACAAGAGTAACAGAATTCTGGGCCTCCCTGGTGGTGCAGAGGTTACATTCTCAATACGATCAAACATTTTCCAGGCACTGCGGAATGAGTTCAATCCCCCTGCCAGGGAGCTAACCCACATGGCCCAGCAGACCTCTCCTGTCTTGCCTACTGCTCCCCTCAACAGTGTATTTCAGTAGATCTGCCTGTTCTGCTCCCTACTCTGTCTCTGGTGAATCTTCTCAACCCCCGCAGCTTTGGCCTACACCCTAGCTCTTGTATGCATAAATAAACAAAATAAATCTTAAAAAAAAAAGAGTAACAGAATTCTGGGCAGTGAGACCACAGATAGCTGCTCTCACTATATCACAGGCAACTTATTACCATCATCAACATTTTATTTGAAAGTTTAAGGCTTTGAGGTGATGGGAATTCCTTCAACTTTAAAAGTTACAAATTGTGCTTAGCAAGACTGCATAATTAATCATCAATGTCCACCACCTTTTTCTTCTCCTCTAGTTGCAGAAACCCTAAATTTTAGTTACAGAAACCCCAAATTTTAGCTGTTTTTCTTTTTTGAAATAAGCATTCCCTGACTGTGTTCCCCATATAGCATGCTGTGGCCAAATAAATGTTTCTGGACAATTAGATATGAGCACAAGTTCTTGACTCTTTTTGAAAAAAATATAAAAAGAAGGACCCACCCTATTTTGTGTCCACATACCCCAGCACATGCAGCCATACTGCTGAAGTACAGCAGATGTGGAGAGTTTGTCTGTGGGCTAATGCATTTTCTTTGAGTGTGTTTCTGTTTAAACAACTAGGAAAGTGCAAACATCTTGTGAAGTGCAAATAAAAGTTGAAAATGGTATTTACATATATTTAATGTAAAAAAGTTTTGACTTTTTTTCTGCAACTCAGATTTTCATTTAACATTATGTGTTGCACATGTTCCTATAACTTCTTGAGGGGAAAGTTCGTTTCTATTCTGATGCTTGTTTGCATGTTTAAGGTTTATCAATTATTAATATTAATTCCCTATTTTAGCTAAACTCTTGGTTATCGTCTTATTTATACATATATTTACCAAATGAGATTTTCCCATAGAGGAATGGAAGCAAAGGTGAAGGTGTCATTAACAGCATCATCGACTCTAAGATGCAAAGTGGCAGCTCTTTTCTCCCTTGGCCCCATCCCTCTCCTAGGTTTTTTGCCCTTGACTTTGTCATCACTATGACTGTATGCCTCTAGGAGTAGATGTGTGTGTGTATGTGTGTGTGTGTATGTGTGTTGTATTTATTAATTCCTTGTTCTGTTAAGGGGAAATGATGTCCTGAGTTAATCCCATACAGGCTTTGTGGACTCCACCCCCACTCCAGACTAAAGCCATCAAGACATTGGGAAAGACAAATCCCGTCACCACCAAGGGAGGGTGGCTGGGACCTGAGGGTGGAGTTGGGCAGCCAGGTTGGATATAAAAAAAATACGTGGGCCTTGGCGTGGCTGGCTCGCAATCGCTCGCCTCCTGGCTTCACTGTTCCTGGCTGGCTGCGAACTCTGAGAGCGCCATTTTGGGATTCCTGATCGGCGGATCGGGTAGGACTCATTTAAAACTTTATCTCCCACTTTTCTCCCAGAGCTGTACATTTCCTCATTTCCCCTTCCCTTTGTAAATAAACCTTTTATTAACCTTTCATGTGTGCCTGCAGTAGAGCATTGATAAGTCCTTTTAAGCGTGCGGGTGAGGACCCACAGTCAGGCACCCCGTTTTGTATCGGGGTTGCTCTACAACAGTTCCAATAACTGGGAAATTCAATACAGTTACTTTAACTTCTACCACCTCATTTATTCTAGTTATTATTGTTCTGCCTTTATAAGAAACTGAATGTTTGAAATTAATTGTAAGATAGTTTTAGACATTCTTACTCTAGTCAAGGGAGTACTCTTTCTATTTCTAGTTTGTCAAGAGGTTTTGTTTTGTTTGTTTGTTTTTTTGTCGAGAGATGTTAATCATGGATGGGAGTTAGATTTGTTGAAGGTCTTTCTATTAGTATGATCAAATGATTTTTTTCTCTTTGGCCTGTTGATGTGATGGATTACATTGACTGACTTTTGAGGTTTAACTACTCTAACATCCTGGACAACATCCAACTAGGTTGTGTACATTCTTTTTTTACACTTTTTTAAATTTTAATTTGTTGATATTTTACTAAGAATCTTTGCATTTATGTTCATGAGAGATATTGGTCCTGATTTTTTTTTTTTTTTTATTTAATGCCTTTGCTTTGTTTTGTTATTAGGGTAATTCTGGCTTCAAGAAATGAGTGAGGGACATCCCCTCTGTTCCTATTTTTGGAAGCAATTGTACAATAGAAAATCGTTGTAATTTATTTTTTTTTAATGATTGGAAGAATTCAATAATGAATCTGGTCTCTGTATCTTATTTTTTGGAAACCTACAAATTATTGACTTATTATGTTTAATAAATGACTTTAAAGAATTGGAGCTTTTAGTATAGTCATCAAATACGTGATTATTGATTTGTTCATATTAGTCCATTATATTTTTAATGTTCATGGGATCAGTTGTAATGGACTGTCCATCTCTCTCGCTCTCTGTTCATGTGCCTGGAGGTGTATCAATTTTATTAATCTTCTCAAGAATAAATTTTTTGTTTTCATTGACTTTCTATATTTCCATTTTCAGTCTTTTTAATCATATTTATACTTGCTAATATTGTTTATTTATTTTCCTCTGCTTGATTTGGGATTAAATTTCTCTTCCTTCTCTAGTTCTAGAGGTGAAAGTATGGTTTATTGATTTTAAAGCTTTCTTTTTTCTAATATATGCATTTCACTTTATAAATTTTCTTCTAAATTCTGCTCTTGTTATAAATCTTTAATTTTAATACATAGTATTTTCATTTAAGTTAGTCACAGTATTTTGTATTTCCCTTGAGGATTTTTGTTCTTTTTTGTTTTGTGTTTTTAGCCAGGTACTATTTAGTAATGTGTCATTTAACTTCCTAGTACTGACAGATTTTTAAGGTTAATTTTCTTGTGACTTGAGAATGTACTCTGTAATTTTTATGAGTTTATATTTGTTAAGGTATATTTCATGACTCAAATTATGGTCTAGTTTGGTCTATAATGTCCATGTGAACATTAGAAGAATGTCTATCTTTCTAGTCTTGGAAGGAACAGTCTGAAAATGATAATTAAGTGTCATAAATTAGATGTCATAGTTAACTTATATTGTTACTGGTTATGTATGTCTTTCTTTTCATTTTTATGAGAAAATATACATTTATCTTTGAAATTTGAATATATAATTCTACTTTAATATTTCTTCAAATACTTCAAATATTTTACTATCTTCACATATAATTTCTGATAAGCCTACTATACATTTTATGCTTATTCTCTTTTATATATAGTACCTGAGAATTAAGATATAGTAGTTACTTACAAGAAAAATGTATTATATTGTCATGGCTTTCTTAGGTATCTGAAAGCTTTACTTGAATATTTTTCTGAAAGCATAAGAAAATTAGTAAAATTTTGCAAGGATATGCCCCCAAATACTGATACAAGTATAAATCAAATAGACTCAAGTCTTCATACTGAGCATAATTTAAAAACTAACATTTAGAATGTTAAAAAATAATCTTCCTTGTTTCATTGATTGTTGATTGAGGTTGCAATAAAATGTTGTTCAAAATTTCAACAAATTTTTTTAAAAGATTTGTTTATGTATACAAGAGCTGGGGTACAGACCAGAGGTGTGGTGGGTGAGAGGATTCACCAGAGACAGAGTGGGGAACAGAACAGGCAGATTGGCTGAAATACATTGCTCAGGGGAGCAGCTGGCAAATCAGGAGAGGTCTGCTGCTCCATTTGGGTTGCTCCCTGGCCGGCTGGGGATCGAACTCTTGTTGCAGAGGTTGCAGATAGCTTCATAGGTTGCGTCTTAAACCCTTGCGCCAAGAGGGAGGCCCAAAATTTCAAAAAATTTTTAAATGTTTTAAGTAAATGAACAGAATATTCAAAACTTCCAAGTAAATACTAGTTTATGTTTTATGCATATTAATATTCCCTATGAGACTGAATTTTGAAAATAACAAATCATTTAGAGGAAATGGAAAATATTTTGTTATTAAAACCCTGGTGTAAAAGTAGGTAACATGACTTATATATAACAAATAAAGTAAAATAAAGGGGCAGAAACAATAAATAGCATAGTTCAGTGTTATATCTCACTTACACAAAAATTTTGTGCAAGAGGAAATACTGATTTTAGTTTAGAATGTGTTTAAACTAAGCTAATCAGAACCAAAAATATGCTTTGGATATAAAATTTGAAGTTATTTTTGACTATATTGAATTTGAAATAATTCAGCTGATACTATTCAGTAGTCAGAAAGAAATGTGCTTCTATACTTCAGCAAAGAGTTGAAGTTGTTGTACAGATAGCTGTAGTTGTTGCTACAGATAGCTGCCAGTTTAAACCATGGTGATAGCAGACATTCTTTTTTTTTTTTTTTAAGATTTATTGATGTATACAAGAACTGGAATGTAGGCCAGAGGTGTGGGAGGTGGGGGTGTGCATGAAAGGACTCACCAGAGACAGACTGGAGAGCAGAACAGGTGGATCTACTGAAAAATACTGCTGAGGGGAGCAGCGAGACAGGAGAGGTCTGCTGCTCCATGTGGGTTAGCTCCACGACCAGGGACAGAACTCATGCTGCTATGGCTGCTGATAGCTTGATAGTACTGAGAGCTGAGACTTTAACCTCTTGTGCCACCAGGGAGGCCCAATGCAAACATTCTTAAGGAATAGCTGTCAATGGTGAAGGGTGGTGTCTAACTTAACATGAGAGAAGCTCTTGCTGAATAAAAATTGACAGTTGCATAAGATGAAATACAAAACAGAGTCCAGCATATTAGATGGTGCATTTGATACTTCTTTAATTTTATAATGAGGAAGGCCATAAAGAAATGCTTCCCTCTATATTAAAAAATACAGTTTTCTCTGGTGCTTACTAATCAGTAGTATCAATTAAAGCATACACATCATTTAAAATATTATTCAATTTTCTTACTATTTTATAACTCACCATTAGGATTCAATTTTAAAATTGCATTATTTATTCTTATAATGAAGACATTTCTACTCAGTAATGTTTGTCAAATCATTTAAATTGTGTTGTCATAATGTAAATATTCTACAAAGGCAGTACTAGGAATTGCAACATCCATAAGCATACCAGACTTTCAGAACATACACCTACACCCACTCAGAAAAATAATTTGAGAATTTTTGTTTGAATATATCATCAGTGATACCAGGATCTTTATGCACTGTGAGACTGGAAGGACTATAATTATTAAAAAAAAAATTCAGAGCTATTTATTTGGTGTTAATGGGATTCTACGTTTGTGAAACATACTGGGAAATTTAGAATAGGCTACAAAGAAAGACAGATTGACACAAATTGGATTTAGCTACTAGTTTCATATGAATTTATGGAAACAATAAAACAGGTTAAGTTATTCTTGACAGATTTAGAAGATTGAAACAAGAGAGATCCAAGGCAAAAGCTATATAAACCTCAAAGTTGGAAATATCAGGATCACAAACAACACATGAAATATGAGAACTCGCTAAAGAAAATGACAGACATTTGAGGGTTGAAATTTTTCTAAAAGATGTATGAAGATGCAATTTCCCAGACTTATGGGAAAATTAACATTTGACATATAGGAAAGTTGATATGCATTTTTACATAAAGAAAATTAAATTTCCCTCTCTCTCAATTTTTCTTGCTTAATTAACTGACCACAAAATTCTATTTGATAAAAACTTATAAGTAGAATGCATGTATAATTTTACCATGATCTTTGCAAAACTAAATCCTTCAAATTTAAGTCTTTATGGAAATTGAGTCATATATAGCTTATAAAACAAGGTTGCCTCAATTAAAAAAAATAAAGAATTATAAATACCAAAGTTTAATGTCACCAAGATGGCAGAGGACACCAGTCTCTTTTCCCCCACAAAGATCAATAATTAGACATTTATCCATGAACAAACACAGCTTATGAAGAGCTTAGGAGTCCAAATCTCACTTTATGACAACTGCAAGCAATGGAAATAGCTCATGCTAATAGAGAAATTGAGTTAAATTTTGGGTAACATACTTTTATTTTTTTAAGATTTATTTTTTATTTATTTATACATACAAGAACCGGGGTGTAGGCCAGAGGTGCTGGGGTGAGAGGATTCACCAGAGAGAGAGTTGGGGCCAGAACAGGCAGATCTACTGAAATACACTGATAAGGGGAGCAACGTATAAGACAGGAGAGGTCTGCTTTGTCGTCGTGTGGGTCAACTCCCTGGCCGGGGATCCAACTCATGCTGCAGTGGCTGGTGATAGCTTGACAGTGCTAAGAATTTAACCCTTGAGCTACCAGGAATACAATCATGACTCAAGTTTTCCCTCAAACCACAACTGTCCACACAGGTTCAGGCCCAGATATACAAGTTTTATCCAATCGCCTGTTGAGATGAGATAGAAGCAAAGATTTGAAAATCAACAGAAGATACAACAGCTCACTCTTGACTTCATGTGTTCCTGACCACATAGTCATTTAATAGAGAATGAAGCATGTGGAGTAGAGTAGGCCTTTTCTCCATTCACACAGACTGAGCCTCAGTCAACTGACCCCAACATGCAAGCAGCAAACCACCTGACTTGACCCCGGAGACCTGAACCAGCCCAGCAGGGTCAGCCTAGCACCAGCCTGAGAGGCTAGGACTTGATTGGATACTCACTCTTGGCACTTAGTATGCCCTGGATGTTCTGTGTAGTTTGACACACAATTATCATGCAGTTGACAGGCACTTAGTAAACTCTGCAGTTTTCATTACCACGAACCAAACTAATATATTTTTTTCGAACTGTAAGTAATAACCAATTTAATGCATCTCAACACTTTCTGTAAATACAAAAAAAAGGGGGATGGGAATGAAACAAAGTAGAATATTTAATAAAATAAAATATTCTCTAAAACTTTTTTGTTTTATGGGTGCACATGTGCGTACTGTGCATTTGTGTGTAGTATCATGTGCATGTGTGGGAGTGCACGTTCTATATGTGTTGTGCAAGATTATGTAGTATATGGATGTGCGCATGTTAGTAAGTGCATGCATTTGTACATATTTTCTGAGTTGTTAAGTAACAACTTATTGTTACAACAATCATGGACCATGGTTCAGCCATTGGGAACAACTAAAATAGACTGACCGTATGAACCCAGTAGGTATGGACAAATGCTGGTCATAGGCCGACTGATGGGGTTGACAAGAAGACATGGTAGCAAGTGACTTGGTTACCATTACAACCTTCAGTACATGTTCCACTGTCCCTGGGTCACTCCTGTCACTTCTGAGCATGAAGGACAGCAAAACCTTCAGGAATGAATGTTCTGTAAATTTAAAGCTACATAGTTTATAGGGCCTTCTAATCAGAAAAGACATCTAGGAAATTGGAATGAAAGTGCTTATGAGATGACCTTACTTCTTTTGACAAGTAAATCTAAGGTCAGTCTATAGACACAAAACAATTAAAAGGCCAGTGGCACAGGGGTGAGGAGCTGACTTGCTGCGCAGGCTTCTGTGAGGTGCATGAGAACCATTCTGATCCT
Source organism: Talpa europaea (assembly GCF_964194135.1). Lineage (NCBI taxonomy): Eukaryota > Metazoa > Chordata > Mammalia > Eulipotyphla > Talpidae > Talpa > Talpa europaea. Next base: position 37,618,727 of record NC_140082.1, read on the forward strand.
TGCACAGGATGGGCGAGAGGCTGCCAAGAATTGTGACTCAGCTACTTCATAGACTCTAAATAAGAGCATGAGAAGGTCGGCTTCTCAGTGCCGAGATCCGAAATCTTCCAGGCAGGCAGTGCTTGCTCTGGCAGTCCTGCCCCGCTCTCAGGCTCTCTGTGTCCACAGGTGATCTCAGGGCTGGGTGCGCCCTGTGCCAGGCACTCCCTCCACTCCATTCAGAGTGTCTGTCAGGGGAGTAGCTTGTCCCATGGCAGCAGTCTGAGATTTGAGCTGAAAAAGAGCTATTGATATTTATCACATGATTAAACAAATCAAATATTAATAAATAGAGCTCAGACAAAAAGTGGGGGAAAATACCAATGAAAACAGCAGAAGTAAAAGATGCCTGAAATGAGTTTGTGAACTGTGAGCAGTTATTACACCTTAGGTTAACATAGTGCTTTACAGTTTACAAAACACACACAGCTGTATAGATGTAAATAATTATAAGCATATAAAAATAAAATTCATGATATTTTATTTTTTTTAGTTGTGATTTAATTATTCTCATTTTATAGTTGAGACAAATATATCTGTGATTACTTTACTAGTGCACGTGTAGATTAACTCTGCAGTGGGATCCTCAATGAGGTTCCCTTGACTTCCATCTGCTACCACTAGTGCATATGTTTCTATATGCTCTATACATTATAAAAAGATTTTCCTTCCCAAAGGAATCAAGAACTGGTGGATAATAAATTTTGGCATTCTATGCATTTTTTCTATAACATTAACATAAAATATATATGCAGAATATGGCCACAAGTAGTCCTGTTGAAAAGAGGGGAAATTCTATACTCTCAAAGCACTTGCAAAGATAGAAAACAATGGTTCTTCAATTAAAAAAAAAAAAAGAGATGTGTAAAAGAAATTCAGATTTATTTATAGGTAAAAAAAATCCAAATATGTATGGATTCCCCCTGCCACCAGCTATATCAAGGTGTAACACATATTAAAAAAAAAAACTGCAAGGCCTCTCTGGTGGCTCAGTGGGTTGAGTGCAGTGTTATGAAGCTGTCTGCAGCCTCTGCAGTGTCGGTTCGCTTCCTGGCTGGCCAGGAGGATTCCCACATGGCGGGGCAGACCTCTCCTGTCTCACCTACTGCTCCCCTCAGCAGTGTACTTCGCTCCGTCTGCCTGTTCTGTTCCCCACTCTGTCTCTGGTGAATCCTCTCACCTTCCCACTCCTCTAGCCTGTACCCCAGTTCTTGTATAAAAATGAATAAATCTTTAAAAATAAATAAATAAATTAAAATTAAAATTAAAAAACTGCACATATTAGGGTTTCCCTGGTGGCCTGGAGGCTAAGTCTCAGCACTATCCCCTCTGTGACCTGAGTTCAATCCCCAGACAGGAAGCTAATCCTTGTGGTGGAGGAGGCCTCTCCTCTCTCACCCACTGCTCCCTCAGCAGTGTCTTTCAGTAAATCCTCTTGTTCTACTCTCCACTCTGCCTCTGGTGAATACTCTCACCTCCCCCAGACTACACCCCAGTTCTTCTATGCAAAAATAAATTTTTTAAAAAAAAACACTGAACATATTAAATGTGTTCAAGTTGATGAGTTGGGCACTTGCATATTTCTTAGATACCATCTTCACAACCAAGGCAGTGACATATCCATCACCTCCAAAGCTTCCGTTGTCTCCCTTTGCTTTGTTATGATTTTAGTTTTAGAGTTTTGTGGTGAGAACACATACATGGGGAAACCAACAAAGTTTTAAGCACACAATACAGCATGGTTACCCGAGCGCTCCACACTGCAGAACAAGAACTCACACTGCAGGTAGCAAGAACTCATGCATCTTGTATTACTGAAACTTTATACCCATTGAAAAGCAGCTCCTGTTCCTCCTCCCCCAACCCCTGGTATTCCTCTACCCTGTGCTTCCATGGGTTTAGCTACTTAAATTCCTTAGATGAGTGAAGATATGAAGTACTTGTCATTCTGTGTTCTCCTTATTTCACGAAATGTGGTGTCCTCCAGTGAACACTGAGGCTTAATTTTGAAGGTGGTATGATTCATTTGATTTATACAAATTTATATACCCTGCTTATCAAAATCCAGACATAGTAATGTTAACGTGATACATGATAATCAATTCCCTTAATAATAATGTCTCATAACAAGGTCCCACAGATCCTCAATGGCAAACAACAGTGGGTATAATTTCTTCTTGTGTCCAGGGTTGTGTCCAGGAGAGCCTGCTGGGTGTGGTAGATGCTGTCCTGACCTGACTGCCTGTTAGCTGATGCATCACAGCCTCACCTGGGGGCTTCCCATGGTGACTCAGGTAGAAGAAAGAACAAGGAAATCACGCATGGCCCCTGAGGGGCTGAGGCTGGATTTGTTCACAGCCATCTGCACCACTTCGTATCAGCCACAGAAAGATAGAGGCAATTCTAGTTGAAGGAGTAGGAAACAGAGTCCACACCTTTCCAGGAAAGTTATACACAGTTATAAGACTTTGTGGTCACAACCAAGGGTAAGAATTTGGCCTTCAATGCAGTCAATCTACTACTCTAAATCTCTCTGAAACAGAAAATTATTCTGCTTGCAGGTGATATGTACAGGCCTGAATGTTGATTCCTACATTTTCTTTGTGCACAAAGTGAAAATATGAATGAAAATAAATGCTCACATGCCAAACTTTACTGTTAAAATATTATACCTAACATATTTTTCTGATTATTAAAACTGTACACATTCATTATAGAACATTTGGAATTTTAAAAAAAGATTCTATCTCAAGTCTTATGAATATTATGAATTATGAATTTATGACTATAAAGACATTTTATTGTTTTATTTAAAGGATCAAATTTTCAACATATGGTGCGCACTGAAGATATCACTTAAAAAATAGAAACTGTTTGTCTTCATTCTGCCAAACACTACATAAACTATATGAATGCATAGTCTAATAACTCACTTTCTACAGTAAACCTAAGTGTGTGTGTGTGTGTGTGTGTGTGTGCATGCTTCAGTTAATCATTGTTTCAGAAAAATCAAATCATGGAATTATGTGAGAAGTTAAACCTGCTTCTACAATCAGCCAGCCACATGAAGCAGACCTTTTGCTGGAGATTATGATCACATAATTTAGTAATGCAGTTTGTAATGTTAAATTTTATAATTTACTTATGAAAATGAATAGCATCTCTTATATGGAAGCAGACAAATTATCTGATACTATACTTGATATTAAATTTTAAATAGGTGGAGATGGTTTCGTAGAGGTAGCAAAAGAGGTTAGTGCAATTATAAGGTAGGGCAAGAAATAGAACTTTCTACCTCTTTCTGGTTTTATTTTTACTCTTATTTTTCCAGCGTTGATGAGGTGCCACTAAATGCCATATGTGATCAACACTGGCTCCGATAAAGCCAATGGTCCCTAAGCATTTTGCTGGTTGAGATATATGTGTATGTATTTCTCCTTCCCTTGGTGGGAGTGATGCTAAGCCTATTGTGCACATCTGCAAAAGGCACACTGAAAAATAAAATGAAATGACATATGTTTTATACAATTCATTCTACAGTTTATTTTCATCTTCACTGCTAAGGAGTAATATCTTTTTTTCAATTTTTTATTTTTAAGATTTATTTATACATACAAGAACTGGGGTACAGGCCAGAGATGGGGGGGTGAGAGGATCACCAGAGACAGAGTGGGGAACAGAACAGGTGGACTGAGGGAAATACACTGCTGAGGGGAGCAGCAGGTGAGACAGGAGAGGTCTGCTGTGCCATGTGGGTATCTCTCTAGCTGGGGATTGAACTCATGCTGCAGTGGCTGAGATAGCTTCACATTGCTGTGCTTAACCACTTGTGCCACCAGGGAGGCCAAATTTTTATGTATTTAATTATACCCTCATTGGAAAAAATTCAAACTGTTCACAAATTTACATAAAATATAAGTGAAGTGATATCTTTGAACACAGAAATACATGCAATGCGACAGATTTTGGGTGATGCAGTTTGTAAGGCTAAATTGTATAATTTTGGAGTATTGCATCATTTTCCATGTCAAACACACCTTGCTTTTATAGATAGGAAGGTGTCTAGGGTGATTTGTGGGGATGGAACAGGCTTATCTGCTGCCCATAGGCCTCGACTCAGGTGCTGCTGGGTGTCAGAGTGACAATGCTGTGTCCTTACTGTTTTTTTGGGGTCCTCACGTGGGAGGACTTTGGGGTGGTGACACTCAGTTCATAGTGTTTTAGTCATCATTTCTCCACAGGGAATGAGTCAGGGCTGGGACACCTGGTCCATAATCTTTGTGCACCGTGTCCACAGCAGGGAGGACTTCCTACACCAAGATAATATAGGGGACAAGAATTGTCAAGGGAAATGCAATTTTTATTTCTTCCTTGAACATCATTAAAGGTGAAAAGAAATATGTAGTTTAAATCCACAAGCCATATAACAAAGAAAACAGATTTTATTACATTCTCTCACCTTTCTAGCCATGATGGGGAATATGGAATGAATATGGTATCACATTATAGTAAAAAGGACAATCCCTGGCAACTCCTTCCTCATACCAGAAAGCCTTCTTACAAAGGCACTCTCTAACATAGCATGGATAGGTGTACATACATTTTTAATTGATATATATAGATATATAGTTAATAGATGTGTCATAATTGGTATATATAAACTTTATTGAAGTACATATATACTCTATTTACATGTATATGTTATATAGTTACATGTATAAAAATAAAAACACACAAACTATATGTAAATATATAAAATATACAAAATAAATATATTTAAATTGTTGTCCCTTTTATACTTATTTCCATTTATTGAATAAATACTCAATATTTTCAATTTAGATATAAATCAGATATAATTCATTTTAAAGTTGAATTTTAATACATACAATAAACTTTATAAGATGAACTTCACATCAAATAAAATTTCATGTTATTGTTTAACATATATAAATTCCCCATATTTCCTAGAAATATTCTGTTTTGGTAAGTGTCATTGAAAATTATGCCCTCTAAAATTTTTATTCACTGTTCTAAAACATCTTATACTTTTTTCCTTTCTTCTGTGGACTTTCAATATTTTATTTATTTATTTATTAAAGATTTATTTATTTATCCGTATAAGAACTGGGGTACAGGCCAGAGGTGTGGGGGGTAAGAGGATTCACCAGAGACAGAGGGGGGAACAGAACAGACAGATCTACTTAGATAATTTAACAGCAGCGGCATTTCTGCTGCCCTGTTGTAGTTTCAATGGCATCATCTTGGACATGGGTTCGGATTGGCGTAGTCACTTACTTGCAGTGACATTCATTTCACTCTGAACAGGTTCAGTTTTCTGAAGCAGAAAGTGAATATCGTAATTCTAATATTGCATATACCAGAATCTTCTGCTGATTTTATTGACTTGTATTAATATCATTAATGCTTTTATTTATTCAGGAGAAAAGGTGTTTGGAGCAACATAGCATAGGGACTAATGTCATCAGCCCTAGAGAAAGATGACATGAACTCAGATTCTGTGACATCTGTGGGCTGTGCCCTTGGGGACTCGCCTACTCACCTCAGATTCTTCATCTGGAAAGTGGATGGGTAACAACAATGCACTTCTAATTCAGGATTAAATGAACATGTTATACGTTATATAAACATTCATTATAATTATACATTAAAATATAAATATATATTAAATATACTTAATGCATATTTTCAGAACCTGACTTTCAGCGTAATATTTTGTCAGTTCTGTTCTGTTCTTTTTTTTTTTTTTTGTAGTAAATTTGGTTTCTGGCCAGATGACACATGCCATTTTTATAATTTATTAGGTCACTTGGTTGAATTGAAATCTTTAACAAATAACAGGTAGATGGGGATTTGGCTCCTGGAGTCACTTGCTTTGGTCAGTAGCGACTAGTCTAGCGAGATATGTCTGCTCAAGGTGTGGACCTCAGGCTGCCTCATGTGTGCGTGTGCGTGTGTGTGCACGCGCATGTGATTTTAAGGCTTCTTTCCTTTGTTGTGTTGAGAATGGGTCTGGCAGATCTTCTGGAATAGAAGAAAAGCTTGGAGCAAACTTTGGTTGTCCCCTTCATTGTAATCAAGGTCAGTCTAGGCTGAGCCACACCAGGCTAAACCCACATGTGTGCGTGAGACCAATTCTAGCTAGAATGATTCCTAATCCTGCTCAGGCTAAATGGCTGCCCTCCAACTCATACAAGAGGTAAATGCTCATTGGTAAAAGCCATTGCATGGTGACTTGGGATAGTGTAATACAGCATCAGGAAGGCAAATAAAAAAGTGAAAGAGCAACATAAAGATGGTAAATACGTTTCTATCAAACATGGCTAGTCATATAATTCCATTACTTAATGAACATAGGAAAAGAACACAAAAGTATGTAAGAAGCATGTGCAGTGTTTCATACGGATAAATTCAAGCACCCAATAGTCTGGACAGATTTTTCAAGCATTCACAAAGTTAAAGCTGACTTCATGTGTATGATTAGCTAAGAGGATTTAACATGTGATTAAGCACAAAGATGTGCATGGGTGGGAACTTATGAAGCAAATTAAATTGCTATATTCTCTTTGATATATGAGGCATCATAATCTCAGGAAAAAGGCTTCAAAATTTCCTTTTTGGAAATCACTCAGGTCTCTTTTGGCAAAGAAAACTGAAGAAAAAAAAATACACACACACTCATACACCTGTATGGATATGTGCAAAGCTATATATTTGGCTGCATATCCAATTCAGAGTAAAGAGAAGAAGTGACAGTAATACAGATATGATATTCAAGGAATAATAAGACATAGCATAAAACATTTTATAGAAATTTTTTAACTTCCATATTTGAGTTTATTCTTCATTTAATTTTAAAAACATTACTATGTTGAATATTAAAACAATAGCAAGCAGTGAGTATATTATGATTGTAGTCCTTCTTTGCTGCACATCAGTACAGGTGAGTGTTATTAGCTGGCCTCCTTATGGGGCCTGACCCTGAATACCACCCCAGGATGATGATGTTGTCCACAGAAAATTCCCCATTGTAATGGCGCCATCTTCCTGATTTGTTGTTGTTGTTAAAAATTATTTATTTTTCTATTTGTTTGCAGTAACATTGGTTTCCATCACTGCACATGGCTCAGAATAGGTTCACATCTCCTCAGATGGCCCAAGTCCACCAGTCTCACCATGTCCATTCACCAGTCTTTTGTCTTCCTTCCTCTCATGTGGGAATTTTTCTAGCAAAGAGGATTTGTTTGGAGAAACAAAGTCATTGGTTGCTTGGTTGTAATGGCCAGTGCCTTGGCATGTAAAGCATTGCACAGTCTGGACCACTTTATACATTGCTAGACCCCATCCGACCAGGCCAGCAGGTTCTCTGAGCTGTGAAGCAGTGGCTTCTGAGGGACTTGCTCCTATTGGACCACATCACCTGATGTCTTCCAAAGGAACGAGGTCTGGGTTTGTGAGTCTGTGTATATCTATTGTGTTTCTCTCTGTGTGTGTCTGCATGTTACCAATCTCTCACCTGACTGTGTCTTCCATGGTGCACATGGAGAACATGGGACCTGCCTGTGTTCGCTGACTGCCCAGGACTTCAAGTTGGTTCCACTCTGTTGGCCTGCAAGTCAACTGGAATATGTCTTCCATGTAATACAGCTGGATGTGGGAGAACACAGTTCTAGGTAAAAGCCACAACCCTCCACTCCTCTTAAGTAGTCCTGTAAATTGTTTGATTGGGAGATTCCCATCTTGTCAGTGTACCAGTCCTACTCCAGGGACTCTGAGAGATTGTCTTTGCTAATTTTGACCATGTGGATTTTGCTAATTTTGACCAACAGGATCCTCACAGGCAAGTTTTTCTGAGTGCAGCACACTGCCATTCACCCTGTCACCCCTTTATTCAGTGTGTGCATTGCCAATATATGCTCTCCAACACTACTTTGTTTTTTGGGTGTGGTCTAAATTTTTATTTGACTTCTCGCTCTTGTATCATTTTCATTCTTACTTGGCAACCTATGTTATCAATCTTTTAAGAGACAAACTTTTGGCTTTATTAATATTTTTCCATTTTCTTTGTCCTCATTTCATGCATTTTTGCTATTATATTTATTATATTCTTTCTTCTCATTTTATAATGTTTATTAAATGTTAATAAACATTTTATAATGTTTATTAATTTTCCTGGAGACCTTTTTGGAACCCATATTTTCTCTTTCAGTAGTATTTCACAGCAATAATATAATCATATAATCCTCTTATAAGTCTATACATCTATTGTGAAGATAATGAAAGAAGAAACAGGAAAAACATAACTTTCCTTTGTAGGCTTTGAACCCCTATACTACACCTGTGCAATTTTGTTTTGAAATATTTAATGAACCATCTTTGTTACAGACAGAAGCTAAAACTATGGGTATTTAAGAGAAATTTATCTGATGACTCCCCCAAACTGAAAGACACTGGGGCAAGTTTGAGAGGATAATATTTTTGAAGATATGACATTTTCTCTCGTGTAGGTGGCTGTTTTTGGGTTTTTTTTCTTTCTAATTCAGAAACTACTGGATATCCTGAATTGCTCAGTGGTGATGCTGTAACACTCATAAATCCTCTGGTACACTCACTGTTTAGATTTGGATATCCCTAAGGACTATTACACTAATTTCCCACAGTTTGATTTCTTAGTGACAAAATAAATATGAATCACGTATTTGACTTTACGTGATTTTTTTCTGGACAATTTCTAGCATTTCTTTCTGAACAACATTTTTAGAAACAAAATTGGAAAAGAGAATTATATTGATGTGAGCAATTACATTGTGCTGCATTAAATTATCCCTCCTATGAATTTGTGTTAAATTTTGGTGGTTTCTAATAGTTGTGTCTTTTTTAGGGAGTATCCCAAGTTAGTCTATTTTATTGATCTAGGGTAATGAAAATTTCATGTGAAATAGTGACATCTTATGCTATTTCATTTAGTTTATCTAATCTTGATTTTTCAGTTTAAATAAATAAAGCTATATTACAAACATTTATAAATTTGGAATACAGTGATTTTTTTTTTGACTGTTTTTTTTTTTTTTTTATAGAGGCATGCTTTATTTATTTGTTTTGCTGGTTTTGTTTTGTTTGTTTTTGTTTATACATGCACTGGGTACAGGCAGAAGCGCGGGAGGGTGAGAGAATTCACCAGAGCCAGAGCGGGGAGCAGAGCAGGCAGAAGGACCGAAGTACACTGCTGAGGGGAGCAGCGGGCGGCAGGAGAGGTCTGCGCGCCATGTGGGACCCTCCGCAAGTGGCCGGGGAGCAGCCGGGGATCGAACCGGCGCCGCAGAGGCCGTGCGCAGCTTCGCAACCCAGCGCTCAACCGCTGCGCCACCGGGGAGGCCCTGGAATACAGTGATTATAATCATATCTGCAGGTTTGACGTCAAGTGACTGCCTGTTTAGGTTAACTATTATAGTATTGGATATGGCCCTGGATGCATCTCTGTGCTGAAATAAACACTAAAGGAGGTCTCTTAATCACAATATTCTATCTAGAGCATAAACACCATTCTATGCAGTAATAGTCCATCATTGCCCAAGGAGCCCTTCAACAATCAGAGAGTGAGATGGATGTGTTCTTAGAGATATTGTGACTGATTATCTGGAGCTGTGATAAGTCAACCTATATATGTGGAAAATATGAATGCCCATTTTTATGCAATAGCTTAGGCAAAATTAAGATCTATATACACTAAGAATTCTCATGATTGTGATTCCTCAATAGAAAGATTGTTTTTAGACTTTATTTTTAAAGACAGTTTTAGTTTTACAGCAACACTGAGAGTTCTAAGATTTTCAACAACCCCCCACATATGCCTACCTCCCCCACTTTCAGTATCCCCATGTTGACACAATGTCATCATTCAAAGTCTATAACTGACATTAGGATTCACTCCATGGGCTTCCACAAATGTATATAATGACGTGTCTCCACCATTATGCATTATGCATTATACAAGTAATTTCACTGTTCTCAAATCCCTTCATATACCATCTAGACATATATGCATATATATTTAATTCATGAAATATATATGCATGTATTTTTTAAAAGATATATTTTTCATGTAGGTGACTCTTATCAAAGTAATATATATAAATATTAAAATAAAATATCATATATATTATTTAAGACAGGCTATTGCTCAATCTAAACATTTTTATCCCTTTTTAGTCTAATTTTCCCAGATGCATCTACTGAACTTATAGTACAAAATAATGCCTGTATCATTTAACCTGGAATATAAAAATGAATCAATAATTACTTACAAAATTTGCTCTCTGGGTGATTGTTTTATTGACATATGACATTAAGTGCTTATTTTTAATTTAACTCAAAAGCTAGGCTTTTTGGCATTATTATTCATGAAATTGATAAGAAAATAACATTATAGTCACCAAATGTATTTGAATTTCAGTAAAATAATAAACTGACACAATTCCTTCCTTTGAAGGTAATTTCTGTGTAGCATAACTAGCATTTTTGTGCTATGTGATGATGACATGCTCCTTTAAATTTCCCTTTCCATTTAAACATTTTAATTAGCTCTATCTATTGATATATATAAACTTATGAGGAAGAAATTCAATCACTTCCATAGAATATCATTTCCCTCTACTCCACCAGAATTCCCTGTAGGAAATAATAACAAAAGACATTACATCGAACACAATGTTAGTGTGTTTAAGAGGCAGGCATGGTAATAAACATTAGCTGGTTAAATAAGCACAGTAAACAGCCACAATTTTGTCCTTACAAAGATATATTGAACAGCACTGCCCTTTAGGGGTTATAGAAAGTGGAACTAAGCTACTAAAAATGGAAATTTATTCCTCAACATATTGCTGCTTAAATGGGGAATATTTTGATGTCTCTAAGGCTTTCTGGATAATTTTATCAGTTTATGACCCTAATACTTCAAGACCACAAAATAGCTTTTTCTTTTCCTTTTTTTTTTTCTTTAGAGAATGTTAGAGTGCATCATCTTTTCTATGAGTACCATTTCTTTATGTCATCCAAGGTTTTGTCCCTTGATCTAATTGCAAATATACCACATTATTTAGCTGAATAATAGTATCTGCCATATAATACATAATCAAGCAATGCAAAAAGAAAAAAAAAAAAGCTCAGTAGTTAAGCCACCATAGATGTTATGGAATTTTTTTTACTGACTTTTTTTTTAATGTAAGTATATTTATATGGATGGCATTTTTGGCACCACTCTGGTCCCTTGTGTATTAAACAGCTAGCACAATGTTTGACAAAACAAACCAAAGGCTGCAAAACAAAATTACTGTCGCAGCAATATATTCATGGTAACATAAAAAGAAATCATCATCTCCTAGCAGAGGTAATAATACTGAGCCCTGTTAATTTTCTGTACCTTGGGTTGAAATATTTCTTTTAGGTAATGAGAAGCATATGATTTCATGTATGAGCCATTTAATGATTTTTAAGATTGATCATAACTTAAATTTCTTTACACCTATGTCTTTATTTAAAGTGCTCTTTTTAATGAAGTCTTTCTGTTGTGCTGTAAAGTTTTCAAGTGGAGATAATTTTGTTTAGCAAAGCATGTCTGACTATCCCTTTTTATTTTACAAACAATGAAAACATGCTATATGTGGTTTGATCTCCCCATTAATTTGCAAATAATATTTATTTATTTGTAACAATTATTCATATATCTTCAATGAAAACTTTACCAATTACTTCCAATAAGTGTCAAATTCCATTACAAAGGAAATTTTAAAATTTGTGTGGTGATTCTGGAAAGAAGTGACTTTAAGAAAACTGGAGAAGCACTAGTGTCCATTTAACCAGGCATAACTCTTTAAAAACTTACAATTACACCATGCTTTTATTTGATCTCTGAATATGGAAGTGAATTCTCTTTGATTTACATAAAGTTTAAAAATTCCTGGTTCGCAGGAGACCTAGCAAAATTATTAACCAAGCAAGGACGAGGCGACATCAGCGAGCTCCTCAAAGTGCAGCGCTTTCCCAAAGGAGCAAGATCAGGAGGTTGAGACTCATCTATTATTGTCATAGAGAAATGCAAAATAAAATTTTCCATTTGTAATTCACTCAATCTCTGTCTCACTTTCCTCCTCTTGTTTCTCTCTCAGCCCATGACCACCACAGCATTCAAATAAGCAAATTGTTTTCCAACTTCATTCCCTGGTGTATTAAGTTTATAAGTCAGAAATACTTCACAATCACAGTAGACATGGGGGAGACAGAGGAGAGCAAGGCCTAGTTCCCCCAAAAGCTGAGCTAGGAAATGGTCAAGTGGATGCTACCTATTTGTTGAAATCTACACTTGTAGCTGAATTGTGGGGAAAAGCTGGTAATTGTTGCATAAAAGTAGGAGAAACCCATTTATACTTAGGAGCCAGGAGTCACTCAAAGCAGAACACTACTTTGCTGCTCCTGAATGTTACCTTTTTTCATTAAAAAGTGATTTTTTTAAAGATTTTATTTATTTTTACATAGAAGAACTGGGGTACAGGCCAGAAGTGTGGGGGGTGAGAGGATTCACCAGAGACAGAGTAGGAAGCAGAATAGGTTGATTAACTGAAATACACTGCTGAGGGGAACAGCAGGTAAGACAGGGAGGTCTGCTGTGCCATGTGGGTCAGCTCCCTGGCTGGGGATCAAACTTGTGCTTCAGTGGCTGCTGACAGCTTCATAGTGCTGATACATACCCCTTGCACCACCAGGGAGGCCCTCTTCGATCAAGGTTACCTGAGCATTTGTGTCTGGTACTTCTGAAGACTTTTCTTATAATTGAATTTGTGACAAAAACATTCACTAGGCAGCATACCCCTTCTCTCTCCCCTCAAAGGTAGTTCAGTTTTCCCGTGTTATGGGGCTGAATTTAAAGTAGGAGTAACTCACTACTAAAGGACGTGACTCCTCACCACTTAGCATGGCTGACTCTATCTTACTATTGAGGTGAGAAGTTCCACAGATGAGGTGAGTCTAGACTCCAGATATGAGTGTATGGTGCTCACTAGAAGTCTCTTCCTTTTATGGTCTCACTGTTGAAACGATATTTTAATGGACAATATAGTTATAGGAATGTTTACAAGAACCTACTTTGTATCAATGAAGTACCATATTATACTAAATAGAGGTTGCCTCATTGGATTCTTCACCTGGAATATCTGGGGCTTTATTGCCTGTCTTGAGAACACCATCCCTCCATTGATAGGAGCACACCAAGAATGAGTAGACTCTTCATTCTTGTCTGTACTGCACAGTTGTACCCACTTACCCACTTATAATTATGTATCTACTTATTTTCTGTTGACGTTGTTTAATCCACCCCGTTTGCTCCAATCTGGATATCTGTAGCACAACATTACAAAGGCTCCCTGGTGGTGCAAGGGGTTAAGACTCAACCTATGAAGCTGTCGGTAGCCACTGCAACACAAGTTCGATCCCCAGCCAGGGAGCTACCCACATGGTGCAACAGACCTCTCCTGGCTCCCCGCTGCTCCCCTCAGCACTGTATTTCAGTCAATCTCCCTGTTCTGTTCCCAACTCTGTCTCTGGTGAATCCTCTCACCCCCCACCCCCACACTTCTGGCCTGTACCTCAGTTCTTGTATGCATGAATAAATAAATCTTTAAAAAAATTAGAAAGTCAATTCTGAGTTTTTTCCTATTGATTTTCTGACCCCCAATACCCAGAACCTAGTTGAATTGTGTGGTATTAGCCTAGCAAACCTTCCAGAGAAGGTCATCCTTGATGGCTTGTTTGGCTTCCATTTTGGAGCTTCTAGAAGACAGGAATTCCTAAAGTTATGTAATACATACCCATGTTAACACAGGTGGATGACAGTGCAGGTTTGCAGCTTTCCTCCTTCCTAGTCCATATTCCTTCTTTTCTTCTACCTTTGGTGAAGGAAAAACTGAGGAGAATTTTCTCCATGGATAATCATTCCTTTGTTACATTACCTTTAATCAGATCAACTGAATGAGTTTTATTTGACAATGGACATAATAAGATGGTGGGTAAAATGACAAAAATGAAGACATCTGTCACCTGTATAGTTCAATCTCTTATTTTTATTAATCTTTCCTATCATCTAATACCCATCCTTTCATACATATACACATACGTATGTATGCATGTGTGGGTGTGCGGCACGCTGTGCCTCCCATGCTGTCTCTTGACAAGGTCCAGGCATTGGGGGAGACTCCTGAGAAGCGGGGAGTTTCTGTGCTCCCCCAAAGAGGGAAAGTTGTACTTTCCAGAAGAGGGGAGTTCTTGCACTTCCCAAAGAAGATCTGAACTAGGGAGTCTCCAGGGCAACTCCTGCTAAAGCTCTCCTCTTTGCTCTTGGTTAATGCAGAAGTTAGTTAGTCATTAATTGGCATATGAAAACCCAATTAGACCTAGACCTAGATTAATTGATTTGTTATTCTTACCCCTGAATTAGTATCAAAGAAAGTAAATAATGCAAAAGGTATAGCTAGGAAAGAAATGTTCTGGCCCTGAGAACTATGGAGAACAAGCTGCCCTGAACCAGCTGTGCTTGGAAATCATAGCCTACCCTGGGGGCTACCTGGTTGCAGCAACAATACATTTCCTGGTGTATGAGGTGAATAATTCGCAGGCCATGTGGGGGTTAGGAATTTCTAGTTAAGAGTTAGACTTCAGCAGAACTTATGTAGATTTGATAAACTGTTTTAGACCACCTTGAAGTAATTAATACATTAACCAAAATAATTGAGTACTAGGAGATAGACTGATTTTAGTAATTGAATATAGAATAGGAATTTTACACCCACTTTTGTAATTGGGAAAGTTTAACTGTTGCCAAATGTTGTGCTGTCTTGTATGATTGATCATGCTAGTAAATGAGCTGTACCTAGGAAACTAATTGTTCTTAGGTTACCAAAGAAATGGCCTACAGGTGTAAGGCCAAGGGAGTCTTTACATGATCATGAGAAAATATGTATTGATTGTCTTTGCTCTGCTTCAATGCTTACGCTGATGTAATCACACCGCTTGCCTTAAGGCATAAAATAAAGACCTGCTGAGACCCTCAGCAGGAGATACTTGCACCAGAGAGAGTGTCTGTGTCTACCTCACTTCTACCTCGCTCCACTTCCCCTCAGCGCTTTGAGAGAAAACTTTCACCGACTCCATCCTCTCCTTTCTGAGATCCCTGACACGACTTCTAGCTGGAGCGGGTCTCCAGCATGGGTGTATGTGTTTATACCTGTGTACAACCCTGTAATTTCCAAAAGAACTATGTTATGGTGATTAAGACATTAAGTAAGAAGGAATTATGCTCAGTGAAATAAGTCAGAAGGAAAAAGAAAAATATCGGATGGTTTCACTTATAGGAGAAATACAGGGGAACCAAATAAGACATCAGTGTAAAAAAATTATAACAGTACAAAACACAACAAAGCAAAAACAGAAAATTATAAATCAGAGACATCCTGCAGGGGAAGAGAAGGGAGAAGGATCAAAGGGAGGGAGGGAGGAGCACAGAGGACGGAGGTGTTGATGCACTGGTGCATCGGTGAAGGAAATTTTTATTTATTTATTTATTTATTTATTTATTTATTTATTTATTTATTTATTTATTTATTTATGTGTCTATGTATTTATCTTTCTATCTATCTATCTATCTATCTATCTATCTATCTATTTATTTATTTATACAAGCACTGGGTAGAGTCAGAAGCACGGGAGGGTGAGAGAATTCACCAGAGCCAGAGTGGGGAGCAGAGCAGGCAGGCTGACGAAACACACTGCTGAGGGTAGCAGTGGGCACAGCAGAAGAGGTCCGCACGCCATGTGGGACCCTCTCCAGCAGCCGGGGATCAAACCAGCACAGGAGAGGCTGCGGGCAGGTTTGCAGCCCAGCGCTCAACCACTGTGCCACCATGGGAGGCCCTGATGAAGGAAATTTTATGGGGCCTACACTTGGGGTGGGGGGAAGCAAATATTGATTAAAAATGAACAATGATGTAAAAAATAAGAAAAAGAAATCTTGCTGTGGATTGCTTTTTGAAATGATGAATGAATACATTGTAATGGTTAGCCTAAAGGGTAGAAAGCCAATTAGAAGTAGTTAGTACATTTTGGCTTCAGTTGGACTCCATGGATGGTCTCTTAAAATGCCCTCTGGGGAAATCAATACTATCATATAATCTGGACTATGTAAACCTAAGGGTCATGGGGACAGGTCATCAGGGAGAATTTTTCAATTGGCTTCATAGCCTTCTACACATAGCTCACTATCCACTCATCAAATATGGCAGAATGAGCAGAAATTGCCACAAGCTTACAGAGTGACAGGTGATATAATGGGGCTCATGGAGAACTTAAGATTGACAGCAGAACCAGGCAGGAATGGCAAGGAAAGAAAATTAAGCCAAATAACAACTGGCTCCGTGGGAGAAAGTTGGGAGTTAGTCCCAGTTTTAGACTTTCATATGCTTTTGGTGAGGATGCATCTGAACCATACATGACCCTCTAAAGTGTCTGACCTGTCTCCTCTGACCTCTCATATAAGTTTTCTAGAACTCTTTGAACATTTATAATTAGAGATTTGAAGCATGAGATCAGGATAACTACAGCCGGGATAGAATTTTATTTTTGCCCCTTATATAAATTTGAGAAATTCATATATTTTCTTTTCTTTTTTTAAAGAACGTGTGTGTCTTCTTCTTTTTTTTTTTTTTTAAGATTTATTTATGCAAGAACTGGGGTATAGGTGAGATGTGCGGGAGGGTGAGAGAATTCACCAGAGCCAGAGCAGGGAGCAGAACAGGCAGATGGATGAAGAAACTGCTGAGGGGAGTAGTGGGCAAGGCAGGAGAGGTCTGCTGCGCCATGTGGGAATCTCCCTGGCTGGCGGGGAATTGAACAGGCTCCGGACAGCTTCTCAGAGCTGTGCTCAACTGCTGCACCACTGGGGAGGCCCAATTTACATACATTTTCTATCCCATTATTTGTTTCCTATTCTGAAAGTGACAGGTAATTAGTTTGTATAGTGACTTTGGAACTAAGGAAGATGCAATATTCAAAATGGCTGACACATGCTTTATACCTAATCAATATTAATTTTCATTATTTAAACCTACACATAATTCTTACATTAGGCCTTTCTCTCTCTCTCTCTCACTCTCTCTCTCTCACTCTCTCTCTCTCACTCTCTCATCAACTGTTCTAATGGGAGTCTTCAGAGAACTTTCTTATTTATAATTTTCTTTCATCATTTTTTTTTTTTGCACAATATTTCATTTCTCCCCTCAGGCATAGTCCCCATAAAGCTCCCATCATGACCTCACTTGTGAATCTTCACTATAGTACCTCGTGCTCTTCCCACCCCTGTATTAACCCCTCCATCCTCCTCCCCTGCTGTATAACCCAGATCTATAATTTGCCTGCTAGTTTTGCATTACACCATTCTTTGCTCATATTTAGTAGGTTATTCACAGAATAATTCAACATGCATTTGAAGTTGGCTGTTGCTTCTCATTCTTTGGCGCCATTTATCTTACCTGCTTTTCTTTTGTTTCCAGCATCGTTGGAAACTTGCTTTAAAACCAAAACAGAATTTCACTGACAATTACAATATAACTTCCTGTAACTCTGAAAATATATGTAATGTTATTTCAGTAGTGTTCTGATGTTTAGCAGTAGAACCTTGAAATTCAAGTGCATTTCATATATGTATATACATTTATTATAAATCTTTCTGATATAAAAAAGTCTTCAATAAATGTTACTGCAAACTCCATGTAGCCAATTTATTCTTACACAGATTTATTCTCACACAGATTACTTTCATTGAGTCTGCAAACTTTTGTCCATAGGCAGTCTACAATTGTACTTGATGATCAAGCCTAGCTCTGGCATAAATGTTAATTTAAAAAAGTGAAAGTAATCTCAGGATTTCACTATTTCATCAATGGCATGATTGAATTCTTTGATCAATCAGAATAAGTGTTGTGAGAAAATAGATGAAGACATCAATTCTTGTGCGCACCACAAATTAATACAGTTGCAGACATGACACACTTTTAAATTTAATCTCCATTATTAGCATTTACCATCATTTTCTTAAGTCTATATAATTGAACAAAAATGAAATCAAGTTCTGATCAAGTAAATCTTGCCTATTTATGGATTTCAAGTCACCACCATAAAGTTATTCAAAATGAAGAAATGCACAGTAACTGTGATTATGTGGTATTTTTGCCACACATATAGATGGAAGTAAGCCACAACATATAATAGATATAAATAATCTCATGAGCACAAATAACAGTAACATAATTAGAAGACATGAACTTTGAGTGTTTTATGATTTTTAGTTTGTTTAATAATAAGTTAATGCAATCTAATTAATGTTTGATTTTGATAATTGATTTGTAATATTCCTGAGAATTTAACAATCATTTCTCACAATCTGGTGCAAGCTTATTCTAAAACACCCCCATATTTGTATTCATGTCAAATGGAGACCATTGTCCCACTTTTCATGTCTTATATCTTTCTTCTATTCCTTTATTGTCCCAGCTCATCATTCCATAAACTTTAGAAGAGCAGGTCCAAAGCTTGGGCATTAACACTAGGTACAAGAAAGGACAAAATTCCTTACTTTAAACAATTTAAGGACTTGGATCAGGAAGACAATTATCAAGCAGTGTGCTACCTGCTATGAAAAATGCTAGTCTGGGGCCTCCCTGGTGGTGCAGGTGGTTGAGCACAGCACTGTGAAGCTGTCTGTAGCCTCTGCAGCTTGGGTTCTATCCCAGCCAGCTGGCGAGAATCCCACAGGGCACAGCAGACCTCTCCTGTCTCGCCCACTGCTCCCTTCAGCAGTGTATTTCATCAGTCTGCCTGTTCTGTTCACTACTCTGTCTCTGGTGAATCCTCTCACCCTCCCGCACATCTGGCCTGTACCCCGGTTCTTGTATAAAAATAAAATCTTTAAAAAAAAAAAAAGAAAAATGCTAGACTGCAAGCACTTGGAAGAGCCTGAGAACTCATTGATAACACCGCACAACAGGTCTAGTCTGATTGAAATGAAGCTAAGAATTTCTGGGGAGACTCAGTGCAAGGAATCCTTGGTATTTTTTTTAAGATTTATTTTATTTATGCATTCAAGAACTGGGATACAGGCCAGAGGTGTGGGGGGTGAGAGCGTTCACTAGAAACAGAGTAGGGAACAGAACAGGCAGACCGACTGAAATACACTGTTGAGGGAAGCAGCGGGCGATCCAGGAGAGGTCTGCTGCACCATGTGGGTAGCTCCCTGGCCGAGGATGGAACTGGCGCTGCTGAGGCTGCAGATAGTTTCACAGTGCTGTGCTTATCCCCTTGTGCCACCAGTGAGGCGCCTGTTCTTGTGATTTTTGTGCAACAAGCACTTATGTAGTACCAAGAGCTCATGTAGTACCAAGGAAATGTTCTAAGCACTTTACAAATTTCAACTCATTTAGTCCTCATTCCAACCCCTTGAGGTGAGGACTGTTATTAATTACATTGACAGGCAAGAAAACTAAGGCATAGAGAGGTCAGTAAGTTGTCCAAATAGGGAACAGCGGCAGAATTTTTACCTCAGCAGAGTGATCTCACAGTCTGTGGCCCCAGTCACCATGTGTGCTTGCCTGTCTTGGAAACAGTGTGTGCAAGGGCAGAGGATGAGAGGCTGCAGGACAGGCTATATGGGAAATACAGGGGAGTGCAGCTGGAAATGAGGGAGGGACCCAGCAGAAAAGCACCATGAAACACTTTGAATTTATTCCATAGACTGTAAGAATCTTGGATGATTTTTGAAGGGTGTACCATAGCTTTTGAATTTGGGGCATATGAAAGTTTGTTTTAACACATACAAAGTACATGTAGGAGAAAATTCCAGTGTCTAAACAGGTTACTACTTGATCCCAACAAACTTGAGAAATAAGTTGGGAGGAGAAGCAAGAACTTTTGGTGAGAGACTGGATGTTCTAAGGCAAAAGATGCATGATTTAACTGTGAATTTTTATTTTTAAATTTGAGATTTTTATTTTTTAAATTAAATTATGTAATGTCTACAGAGTACTTTTTTACAAAATATTATATCCATCATGAATGTGGTTTTTTTTTTAAAGATTTATTTATTTATACAAGAACCAGGGTATAGGCCAGATGTGTGTGTGGGGGGGTGGGAGGGGTGAGAGGATTCACCAGAGACAGAGCAGGGAACAGAAGAGGCTGACAAAATACAGACTGACAAAATACACTGCTGAGGGGAGCAGCGGGCGAGTCAGGAGAGGTCTGTGGCGCCATGTGGGACCCTCACTGGCTGGCCGGGATCAAACTCACGCTGCAGAGGCTGTGGACAGCTTCACAGTATGGTGCTCAACCTCCTGCGCCACAAGGGAGGCCCACGATAGCAAAATGGATAATTATGAAGCTCGCACTGAATTCCAGGGCACATTATCATGTGGTTATTACTCCCTGTGTTTTTCCTCCTTGTCCCATCACATTCTCTCTTACCCAGAGCCACCATCTGAATTGTGTGTTGGTCATTCATTTTTTTTTTTAAAGATTTATTTATTTATTTATACAAGCACTGGATACAGACAGAAGCGCAGGAGGGTGAGAGAATTCACCAGAGCCAGAGCGGGGAGCAGAGCAGGCAGAAGGACCGAAGTACACTGCTGAGGGGAGCACTGGGTGCAGCAGGAGAAGTCTGCGCGCCATATGGGACCATCGCAGGAGACCGGGGATCGAACCGGCACTGCAGAGGCTGTGGGCAGCTTTGCAGCCCAGAGCTCAACCGCTCTGCCACCGGGATGGCCCAGGGTCATTCGTTTTTATACAGATTTCTTACATGTGTGTGCAATGTAAGTATCATTTAGATTGTATTATGTTGTTGAAGTCTATAAAAATATTACCTGACTGTAGTCTTCTGAAATTTTACTTTCTGCTGAATGTTGTCTAAGACCACATTATGTGTGGTTTGGGGTCATTTTCTTTGCTGTATAAAAGTGACCAGTAGAAATCTATATTATACCATATTATTTATGCATTCTTTGTTGATGAATACCTACTTTGTTTCCAGATTTATTTTCTTAGTGGTATAGCTGTGACCATTCTAGTAAATAATGTTAGATGCACATGTGCAACAGTCTCCACAAAACACACACAGGAATGCAATTGCTAGAATACAGAAAATCAAATATTTAACTCTACAAGAGAATCTCAAATTATTTCAAATCTTACCAATTTGAATGCTTACCAGTGGTGCACAAGCGTTCCATTGATCCATTTCCTCTATAGGAATTTATATTATCATATTTCATAAATATTGCCAATTCAGTGAGTGTGAAATGAAATTTCTTTTGAGTCTCTATCTGCATATGCCTGATTTCTAGTCATTTTGAACTCTATTCATATGTTAATAAGTGCCATAGCCAGGTCTGCAGGGGTCTTCAGCTTCTCTTCTTTCTTCAGAGATCAGCAGCTGATCCATCTTCTTTCAGAACTTGTTAAAATGTCTACCTCCAATTACCTAGAGAAATGAGAGAAATGCAACGCAAGAATGTCAGACTCAGCTCTCCCACTCATGGTTAAGAGTCTGGTCGATTGATCATATTGATTACATCGGCATGTTCTTTCAGTATAGCTTCTTGCATTTGGTTTCTACTTTTTCCCTTCTGATCTTATTTTCTGTCTTAAGCTTCTTCCTCTATATATTTATGTAGATGGAAGATGTCAGGTATGAGATGTGTGGAGGAGAGAAAGCTTAGAGACATACACTGCGGATTTCCTGTGACTATAACAATGCATTTATAAAATATGTTTTATTGGGAATTATTTTCTGTTGTAGAGATAGTAGCTTTTAAATTGTTCAATCTACCATACTAGTTATATATTCTTGGCAAGTGATTAAATCTTTATGCTTTTGTTTGCTCAACTGTAAAATATGGACAATAATTATACCCACTGCCTAGTACTATTTTGAGAATTAATTGTATTTGTGTACGTAAAGCCCTTAAAACAACTGCTGACACATAGTAAGTGCTAAATAACTACTAGCTATCATTGTTATTGTTGTTGAACATTCTTAGAATAAATGATGAATAGGTAGTAGACTTCATATGTGCAATGATAGTAGACTTTTCAGTGGGGCCATTTAGAAGTTTTCTAATAGCAGGAAAAAAAAGCAAAGAAAAATAACTAAATATGGTAAGGGGTATAAGTATTATAAGTATTATAAACAGTAGACAGAAATATGATTATCATTGACTATTAAATTTATCCCTTCTTATTGGTTGTGAATTATGTTTGGCTTATTTCCATTCAACCCATAACAATCACTCTGTTGATTGAATCAAATATTTTCTGATACCTATTTAAACCAAATATCAAGTCAGTGAAAATATATATCAGATATATATATTTTTAATTTTACAGTCAAAATAATTTTCCTGATTATTTCAGTTTTCAAGGACTTGTTTGCTTCTATCCAGACAAGATTATGTTTGGGCATGACAGGAATAGATATGGCCATAAATTACAGAAGTGCCAGAGAAGACATTATCAGCGATAGCATTTTGCCACACGCAGGGCAAGCCCATAATCAGAATCCTCTACAATTCTAATGGATTCATTTTTATCAAGTTTGTAGATAAACTTTATGACCTCAGCTTTCTGTTTATCTCTTCTATTGTAATTCTGCTAAATTTATGAGTGACATTTGAATAGCTGAGGATTTTCTTTGAAATTATTTTTCCATTAAGATCAGCAATCATTTGCAAACTTGTGAATTCATTAAAACTTACTTTGCAAGAGAGTGGATACATTAATGCAAAAACAGTCACAAGAATAGAGTTGATTGTACCTGAGTGCTCCTAAACTCCTTTTAAGAATTTTCTACAAAATTTTTTTCACTTAGTTTCAGAATAAAATTCTAACCTGAATTAAACGCTAATCATTAATTTTACTTCTGCAAGGGTTAAAGTAATTACATAAAAATATAACATTCAATAGTATGGGTCATTTATCCTCTTGAAAAATGGCATAAAAAGGTATAGACTTTTGTTTCATGTAATTGCCATATTTCATGATTTTGATCTTCTAAGTGAATAGTAAATTGTGTACTTATTTTCTTAAAACTGCAAATATGCTTATTTTTTAATTCTTTTTTTTAAAGATTTGTTTATTTATTCATACAAGAACTGGGGGTGCAGGGGTGGGCAGTGAGAGGATCCACCAGAGACAGAGTGGGGAACAGAACAGACAGATTGACTGAAGTACACTGTTGAGGGGAGCAGTGGGCAAGTCAGGAGAGGTCTGCTGCACCATATGGGTTGCTCCCTAGCTGGCGGGGGCATCAAACTGGTGCTGCAGAGGCTGAAGACAGCTTCACAGGTTGTGTCTTAACCCCTGGGGCCACTGAGAAGGCCCTTATTTTTTTAGTTCTATCTTTTGTCTTACTTATAACAGAAATTTGCTTATAGTTTGCATAATAATAAAGATTACCTATGATAAAATACCCACCTATTTTCCTATTTATTTGTTCAAATGTGTGAATGGTTGTCTAGTGTTAAGAAAAAAACTTTATTTTCTTTGTGTATTAACTTTTCCATGTACAGAATTTGGTATAATTTTGACTTATCTTTTAGGATGAGATTAATAATTATAGCATTTTAAAAGTGCAACTTTGAGTACATATTTCTTCTAAATATATCTCAATGTGAACAATACCTAGTCTAAAATTTAAAACTTACTATATATTTATAAAACTTACTTGTCTATTTGTATAAATATATTTATCAGAGATAAATATGTTTGCTAAAATATCTCCAGGGATACAGATCATAGGGTTAAATTCTATTATACAATATATTGGGAAATGTCTGGCTTTTGTAATGAGTTTCTCCCTATATTTAGAAAATTCCAAATCTATGTTCAATAGATGCAATTAATTAAATGTCATGGATGGGGTCATATGACCAGTAGTCTAAGCAAGAAATTCTTTTCACATGACCATGAAGGCTGAAAGGTTAATGCATGACAGATGCTACATTGAAGGAAGCTATTACAA
The DNA here is from genome assembly GCF_964194135.1 of Talpa europaea. Lineage (NCBI taxonomy): Eukaryota > Metazoa > Chordata > Mammalia > Eulipotyphla > Talpidae > Talpa > Talpa europaea. The sequence continues at coordinate 37,642,899 of NC_140082.1, forward strand.
GGAGTGCTTTTCAATCAATGAGATGCTATTATGAGCAATAGATCCAATTTATTTTAATCAATGGGCCAATTTTTTTATACTACATTTACTAAGAGATATTCTATGAAATTCATATAGGATATTCTTCACCACCTAAGGGTCACATTTTCTTTTTCATTCACATTTCATCATAATGCCTAGCTTTGTTCATATGAAACTATACTTTTTACATTTTCACAATGTTTACCTCTAAATATTAATTGAACACTACATTGTAAGAAATTGACTAATACCAACTATGTGCAAGGAAGTAAAATAGGAGTAGGTTTTAAAATACAGTGCCACTATTCCAAACTTTCAGAGGCATTACAATCTAATCAGGGGAAAAAAATCTCCTTAGCTAAATATAACAAAACATGTCATTTTCTACCACTATGGAAGTAACTTATTTACTCTCCTGGAAAGGAGTGTTGGTTTCTAGGGGGAGTTCAGGGCCATGTGGGTGGTCAGAATTCAATGGAAACCAGATCTTTGTCAGGTGAGAAGAAAGTGGCAAAAATTTGCCAAGAAGGGAAAATCTAGAACTAATAAAATGGCTTAAGTCTTACTTGTTTTTGGTGTTCCAGATCTACATGATGGGCATTCATTAAGGCCTCTTGACAACATACCAATGGCTTTTCTGTGTCTGAACCCAATTTGCATGAAAAACCTTAGAGCTACTAATTCATTTTTCTATCTGTTTTGAAATTAATACTTTGGGCTGAGTATTACTATGAGTGTTGGAATACATCAATAAATATAATGCAGCTTACACCCTGGAGATCTTTAAGAATCTCGGGGCAAACAGACAACTAAACTGTCAGCTCTATGCAAAGTATTAATTTGAACTTACATTTATCCTTTGTTGAAATACAAAATTGTATGAACAAATAATAAGGATATTCACACATCATAATATGATAAAACATGCACATTTATAGGGAGATTACATGCCAATTTTTAAAGATTCAATTCTTAACCATGCTGTTTGGGTTTGTACCACAGTTCTGAAATTTCCTACTTGTCCTTACTAAATACTTTATTCCCCAAAATTCATGTTGGAAGCTCACCCCCATCCTCTGTGATGGTATTGGGAGGTTGGTCTTTGGGAGCCCATAGGTCAAAATGGGAAAAACTCAAGAATAGGGTTTGGGTTCTTATAAACATGATCCCATAGAAGCCCTCACCCCTTCCTCTGTGTGAGGACACAGCAAAAGATCCATCTATGAACCAGAGAACAGACTCTTACTGGCTTCCATAGCTGCCAGTACCTTGATCTTGAACTTCTAGCCCCCACAATTGTGAGAAATATTTATTGCTGAAGCCACCCAGTCTGTGACAATTTATCGTAGCAGCCTGAATAGGGTAAAACAGCATGTTATCTGACATTTTATTCTACTGAAATAGGAGGGAAAATAATTGTACCTGCTTCTTCATATATACTACATACACACACAGGCTTAAAGACTATTGATATAAATGCATGGATGCTATTGCCACCAAGAGTCTTTGTCATTCTTTTTTTAAAATAATGTGATTATTCTCATGAACATATACTCACCAAACGAAGGAGCACCAAAATATATCAGACAACTGTTGTCCTCTCTGAAAACAGACATCAGAGAAAACACATACGTAGTGGGAGACTTCAACACACCACTATCAACAATGGATAGATCAACAAGACAAAAAATAAGTAAAGAAACTAAAGCTCTAAATAAGGACCTAGAGCATTTGGGCTTAACAGACATCTATAGAACACTAAACCCAAAAAAAATGGAGTACACATTTTTCTCAAGCGCACATGGATCATTCTCTAGGATTGATCACATACTGGGGCACAAGACAAACATCAACAGATACACCAAGATTGAAATCATACCACCCATTTTTTCTGACCATGAAGGCATCAAACTAGAAATAAACCATAAAAAGAAGACAAGGAACTACCCTACCTCATGGAGATTAAAAACCACACTACTGGAAGACCACTGGACTAACGAGGAGATCAAAGAAGAAATTAAAAAATTCTTTGAATTGAATGACAAGGAGGACACTAATATCCTAAATGTATGGGATACAGCAAAAGCAGTAATAAGAGGAAAATATATAGCAATAGAAGGTCACATCAAAAAACAAGAAAGAACTCAAAGAAACAACCTAATCTCGAAGCTCAGAGATCTAGAAAAAGAACAACAAAAAAACCCCAAAACCAGTAGAAGAAAAGAAATAATAAAAACCAAAGCAGAAATAAATGAAATTGAAACTAAAAAAAACAATCCAAAAGATCAATGAAACCAAGAGCTGGTTCTTTGAAAAAATCAATAAAATAGACAAACCCCTAGCCAGGCTCAAAAAAGGAAAAAAGGGAGAAAGTGCAAATAAACAGGATTATAAATGAAAGAGGAGAAATCACAACGGACACAGCAGAAATCAAAAGAATAATCAGTAACTACTATGAACAGCTATATGGAAACAAGTTCAACAATCTAGAGGAGATGGACAAATTCCTACAACTCTACAATCACCCAAAGCTAGATAAAGAAGAAATAGAACACCTAAACAGACCAATTACAATTAGCGAAATTGAAATGGTAATCAAAAACCTTCCCAAAAACAAAAGCCCAGGACCTGATGGATTTACAAATGAATTCTACCAAACATTCAGAGACGAATTAGTGCCTATCCTTCACAAACTCCTCCAAAAAATTGAGAAGGAAGGGATAATACCAAACACATTCTATGAAGCCAACATTACACTAATACCAAAACCGAATAAGGACAACACAAAAAAGGAAAACTACAGGCCAATCTCCCTAATGAACACTGATGCAAAAATCCTCAATAAAATTTTTGCTATCAGAATCCAACAATGTATCCATAAGATAATTCACCACGACCAAGTAGGATTCATTCCAGGGACACAAGGATGGTTTAACATCAGAAAATCAATCAACGTTATCCAACACATCAACAAAAAGAAATATAAAAACCATATGATAATATCAATAGATGCTGAGAAAGCTTTCGACAAAGTGCAACACCCATTCATGATAAAAGCCCTTGAAATTCTTGGGATACAAGGAACATACCTCAACATCATAAAGGCCATCTACGACAAGCCAACAGCCAGTATCATCCTCAATGGTGAAAAGCTGAAAGCAATTCCATTAAGATCTGGAACAAGACAAGGATGTCCACTCTCACCACTGCTCTTCAGTATGATACTGGAAGTCCTAACCAGAGCAATAAGACAAGAGAAAGACATCCAAGGAATCCAAATAGGAAAAGAAGAAGTCAAACTATCACTATTTGCAGATGATATGATAATATACATAGAGAACCCCAAAAACTCCACTGAAAAACTAATTCAACTTATCAATCAATTCAGTAAAGTGGCAGGATACAAAATCAACACGCAAAAGTCAGTAGCCTTCCTATACACAAACAATAAATCTGAAGAAGAAGAAATAAAAAAAAAATCCCTTTTATTATCGAAACAAAAAAATCAAATATTTGGGAATAAATCTAACAAAAGAGGTAAAGGACCTATACAAAGAAAATTATAAAACACTATTAAAAGAAATAGAAGAAGACACAAAGAAATGGAAAGACATCCCCTGCTCATGGATTGGAAGAATAAACATTATTAAAATGGCCATCCTACCAAAAGCAATATACCGATTCAATGCTATTCCAATCAAAATCTCAATGGCATTCTTCAAAGAAATAGAACAATTATTGATGAAATTCATATGGAATCACCAAAAACCCCAAATAGCCAAAGCTCTACTGATAAAAAAAGAAGGAAATGGAGGCATAACACTCCCAGACTTCAAACTATACTACAAAGCCATAATCATCAAAACTGCATGGTATTGGAACAAGAACAGACATACAGACCAATGGAATCGAATAGAAAATCCAGAAATAAACCCACAGATTTATGGTCAACTAATCTTTGACAAAGGAGCAAAGACTATGCATTGGAGCAAAGAAAGTTTGTTCAATACATGGTGCTGGGAAAACTGGGCTGCTACATGCAAAAGAATGAAGCTTGACCACTACCTCACACCATACACAAAAATCAACTCAAAATGGATTAAAGAACTAGACATAAGACCTGAAACCATAAAATACATAGAAGGAAATATAGGTGAAACACTACGTGATTTGCACATCAAAGACATCTTTACAGACACATCACCCAAAGCAGTGATAGTGAAGGCAAAGATAAACAGCTGGGACTACATCAAATTAAAGAGCTTCTGCACAGCAAAAGAGACAATAACAAAAACAAAGAGAAACCCCACCAACTGGGAGAACATTTTTGCACCCAACACTAATGATAAAGGACTGATCACAAAAATCTGCAAAGAGCTGATGAGACTCAACAACAACAAAGAAAATAACCCAGTCAAAAAATGGGCAGAAGAGCTAAAAAGAAACTTCTCTGAAGAGGAAATGCAAATGGCCAACAGACATATGAAAAAATGTTCAACATCACTTGTAATCAGGGAAATGCAAATCTAAACTACCATGAGATACCATCTTACACCAGTGAGAATGGCACATATTAAAAAAACTAGCAACAACAAATGTTGGCGAGGGTGTGGAGAAAAAGGAACTCTTCTGCACTGTTGGTGGGAGTGCAAACTGGTCCAACCACTATGGAGAGCTGTGTGGAGATTTCTGGACCTACTAAACATAGAGCTTCCATATGATCCAGCAATTCCACTCCTAGGTATTTACCCAAAGGACACAGAAACATCAGTTCCAAAGAACACCTGCACCCCTGTGTTTATAGCAGCACTTTTTACAATAGCTAAGCTTTGGAAACAGCCCAGATGCCCAAAAATTGATGACTGGATCAAGAAGATGTGGTACATATATACCATGGAATATTACTCAGCATTCAGAAAAGATAAACACATGCAATTTGCAGCAACATGGATGGCGCTGGAAGGGATCATGCTCAGCGAAATAAGCCAAAAAGAAAAAGAAAAATACCGGATGGTCTCACTCATAGCAGGAATCTAGAAAACTTAAATAAGGGATCAGGAAAATGAATAACTATAAGAAAGTGAAAATCAAAATCAACAAAAAACTATGAACCAGAGACAATTTTTTGGGGGTGGGGCCGGGAGGGGAGGGATTGGGGTCAGAATGGGGCATGTGCAGTTGTATGGGGGAATATAAAAATAAAATTTATTATTTAAAAAAAATAATGTGATTATTAATTCAATCATTCTCTACAAATTCATAAACTACAGCAATGCCCCAGCAGCAATGAAATTTAGAGGCTTCCTGCTACTTCAGCACTGTAAATTAGTTCATGAGATAAGGAAAAATAAAAGAAATTATTTAGTTATTACATTTGAACAATAATTTGGCTTAATCATGAAACAACATCAAGAGCAAACTGAAAAACTAAGTTACTTTGTCATCATCATGGAAAGATCATGCAAGTGATTGTATCATGAAGTTGTAAAAATGATGGTTTTAAACTGTCTCCTTTAGCGGAAGGCAGACATAGTTAATTATCTTATCATCATTGGCATTTCAAATAATTTCAATGATGTTTTAACTCATTAAAAATTCTAAGTCATAGTTATTTATATTTTACAATAATCCTCATGTATGTATTGTTTCAAAATTCTCTCCAATCACTGTTTAAAATTCTTTTTGTGCATCAGCCATTCTCTACTCTGAAAAGTATGCTACTAAGAAATTTTTGTTCTATAAATCCTTAAACAGGGAAAATACTTGGGACAATGTATTTCATAGATTTGAAAATAGGAAAACAAGCTGGCATATGAAGCTAATTTACAATATGAATGCTCTGAAAAAAAAATAATTGGGGTTTTGATAGATTCTATTGAAGGATTATCAAAAAGAGTGTTATAAGCATTTTACCCAAGTAATTCATTCATAAAGCAGAGGCAAATTCTGCATGACTTTGTTCCAACACTAGAATTATAAAATAACATCTGTGATAGCAACTTATTCCTGCAGATCAGAGACTGCATGCAACTCTCACAAGAGTACATTTGAATAGACTTTATTATGTGGACAGTGGAAAACCACTGATGGATTTAAATAGAAGATTTACTCTCTTCCCCTTTGTCTTTCTCAGAGGTTCTTATGACAGTATAGAAATTGATTATCCCAGTCTGGGTTATAAGGTAGTAGTAGGAGAATAAGTTCATTTTTAAATCAGAAAGATATTTTCTCACCAGAACTATTACCTGTGTTTACTGTCTAAGTAGCTGTGAGCTTTTGTGTTCCTGGGAGAATTTACAGGAATCCAAAGATAACTGGGCCAGAAATTTTCAAAGGAGATGGAATATATATCTTTTGAAGGAGATGGAACATATATCTTTTATCATGTCATGTAAAATATTAATGCACAATCACACAAATATTTATTAAATATCAATAACATAGCATTAAGTGTTTTTACTAAATAAGGTCTCACACAACACTATTTCAATAAAATAAACAAAAGAAAGATTTCTTGTCCTGTATTTTTCAAGGATCATATCTTTACTGACCTCAAATTTACACTACAATCAATAAATTGATCACTGTACTTCACAGATTTTGAATATTACAGTATATTGGAATGTCAGCATATCAGAATAGTATGCTGAAATAGTTATAAAGTTTCAAAAAGGGGTTGAGTTTGTACATGTACGTAGAAGGCTGCCTTGGATGTCAAAACACCTTTCAAATCAATTATAAGAAGATTTTGGAAAATTCCAAATTTACCTAGAATATAGAAAGTTGGAATAAGCATCTCACCCACACTAACAATATGAAAATAGCAAGATAAAGTATGAGATATAACATTTTGTCAACCATTATAAAGCCAAGTTATCAGTGAAACTAACTGGCTTGCACTCCAGGAGATGCTGCCTCTCCAAGGAGATACAGGTGGTTGTATGCTCCAATATATGATGATGCAAAGGAGAAATGAGTACTCAACTATTTTTACAATAAAGATTCAAGAGGCTAGGTTATGGGCATATAATTTGGGGGTCATATTTCAACCCATAACATCCTACAAACCCTAAAATATACAATGACTGTCTTTTAATGAGAAATTATTTAAAGCCAAAATAACAGCAATGTATTTTGGGATTAACAAAAGCAGCAAGTCCTCAACACTATTTCTTTTAACATGTTTCATTATAAAGTAGCAACCTGAACACCCACCAATAAAGACTGGATCAAGAAAACTGGATATCCACCTAATGGGAACTGTATTTCCATAAGGAAAAATGAAATGTTGCCATTTATTGCAAGATGGAAGGTGCATGAGGGAATTACTACAGTAAAGCAAGCCAGGATGACAAGGACAACTTTTAGACTTCAATATAGAGGACCTCACATTATGAGCATTAATAAAGAAGTGAAGTTTCTGAGGTTAAGAGGAAAAGGAGAGGGAGAAAGGGTAAAATGTGATCTAAGGGTTGATGGTAAGGAAAAATAAAACAGCAATAGGGCACTGTTTCCAGGACCAGAGTGATGTCCATAAAGGTCTCACTGGCACCATTGTGCTGAATGTTGTATTGTTATTCATGCTCAAACCCAGGCATTATCAGTTGGTTTTCCCATCCAGTGCCCAGTCTTAAAAGGCATCCTCTCTGATGAGATTGTAGTCATAATTATGATCGATGAGAGGCAGCTGAAATGGCTGTGTCAAAGCTAGTTTGTCAGTGAGCTGGTTTCAGTCCAGAGAGGGAGAAGGCTCATTACCATCCCACAACTCTTCTGCTTTGATGATTGTTAAAAAATTACTTCAGAATACAAAGAGACCTTTGTATTCTTTCTCCTGAGAACAGTTCAGTATGGTGTTGTTTGAACATGGTGCCCATGTGATGCCCACTGGCTTTTTCTCCCATTTTTCTCCATTTCTGGGAATTGAAAGCCTTCTCTGTCACCCCAGATGAGCATCTGATTACCAGTGTTCTGTCATTCTTTTTTTTTAAAAGATTTAATTTTTCTTTATACAAGTGCTGGGGTACAGGCCAGATGCGCAGGAGGGTGAGAGGATTCACCAGAGACAGAGCAGGGAACAGAACGGGCAGACTGACGAAATACATTGCTGAGGGGAGCAGGGGGTGAGACAGGAGAGGTCTGCTCACCATGTGGGATTCTTGCCGGCCGGCCAGGATCGAAACTGTGCTGCAGAGACTGAGGACAGCTTCACAGTGCGGTGCTCAACTGCCTGTGCCAACAGGGAGGCCCTGTTCCGTCATTCTTGAAGAATGTCCAGACTGCAAATTTGTGACCAAGCAGATAAATGGGGAGGAGGGGCAGTGAGGGTGGAAATTGTTCTTAGGAAAGGATTGCTCAGCTTGAAAAAAGATTCTCATGGGCTCCCGTCAGGTAACACTTACCTAGTGCATTTCATGTTAGATTAATTCTTGAGTGAATTTCATGGCAGTGGGTTGTTGGGGGGACTAAGTATTATAGGCTCATGTGAAAATCCATTGGAGGAGATTGTTTCTCTCTCTGTCGTTGTAGAAACCAGTAGTGAAACGGGGTCATTGTGACTTAATATAACTCTTCCAAAGCTGTTCTGCTTATGCTCTGAATGTTCCAAACGGTAGTGCCCTCACTCACTTTCTTGAACTCTTCTCAGCCATAAACCAAGGTCCAAAGAAGGGCTGTCACTGAAAATGATGACCCGGGCTTTCCATCCACAACCTCCACATTCTCTCTGTTCTCAGGTGCCAGGTGAGCCCATGTGTGCTCGTCCACCATTTCCCACAGTGGTCCTGATTCCTAATTCTCTTTGACCACAGTAAACACTGGGTATGGAAGTAACATTTTTGGCAGAGGAAGAGATTTTTTTCTGTGGAGTTAAGCCAAGCAGTGTGCAAATGGCCCCAGCCATATACCCACTGCCTGGTGAACATCCTCCATCCTGGGAACTGTTAGTAGGTACAATAAGGAGCGCCCCAGGACCTGGAAACTATCCAAATGGGTTCTGACATCAGCCACATAAAGACAAATATACTTTTAGTGCATAAATACTTCAATAGAAAAGAACTTTAATACAATTAGTTTGTAATAGAGAGAAAAGAAAGAATATAGTTAAAATAGCTTCCCAAAGAAACACCCCAAATTACCCATCCCCTCGTGGGTCAATGCCCAGCCAAACAGGTTTGGCCCAAAGCAGGGCCACTGAGGTCCAAAAGCTTGCCACAAATCTAGGACATTTTCTGGTGGGGACCATAGGAAATGGGCAGAAGGGGCCAGGCAAGTCTGGAAGGAAAGGAGAAATCTCTAAGAACAAGTCACAATAAAGGCTGCCATTGTCAACCTCCCACATGTCTCTCATCTCTTCTATGTCCTTCTAACTGTCTCCTTCCATGTTCCCCAAGTCCCTGGTGCAAGTCCAATGTCCAGTGCCAAGAAGTCAGCACAGTTTTTTCTTTACATGTCTCTCTGCTCTATGTGCCTTCTCCATAAACTAACACTAGTGGGCATGTCCATGGTTTTATTTGAGGTTCTTTTTCAAAAATATTTATTAATTTATGCATACAAGAGCTGGGGTACAGGCCAGAGGTGCAGGGGGGTGAGAAGATTCACCAGAGACAGAATGGGGAACAGAACAGGCAGGCTGACTGAAATACACTGCTGAGGGGAGCAGTGGGCGAGGCAGGAGAGGTTTTCCTTGCCATGTGGGTAGCTCCCTGGCCAGCCAGGCGGGGATTGAACTCATTGCAGAGGCTGTGGATTGCTTCATAGTTAGGTGCTTAATCCCTTGTGCCACCAGGCAGGCCCCTATTTGAGGTTCTTAGAGTCAACATCATACATCATTTTTTGTCTTTATTCATTTAGTTTTTATTATAGAAAATTTCAAAAATATTCTAAAATAGAAGGTAATATTCTAATTAATTTGCAGGTACTCACCAACCAGCTTAATGATCAACTCAGGCCTATCTCATTTTATTTATGTCCATTTATGTCACCCACTTTCCCTGTCTCCATCCCTCTTCCAATATTTTAAAACTGTGCCTAGGGATCAAATAATTTATCTGTAAATATTTTATCAAATGTCTCTAAGTGATAAAAACATAAAGAATATCAACAAGATAAGCACAATGCCCTCATCACACTTAAATTCAAATAGCAATGAAGGGACACTTTTTAATTATGTCCCTATTTTCATCATTTAAGATCATAAATCTTAAAGCTCCCAATTTCAATGTTTTAATTTAAAAATTTTAAAATTTTAATGTAACCATGAAGTTTTGTTATTTGGTTAATTCTCCTATTGTCTTCTGTTAGCACTGGCGTGTGTCCACTCATAAAACTAAACCAAAACAAACCCTAGCAAGACAACTGCAGGCCTGAGGCCACCAGAATGGGAGGGATGGGGGGATAGGAACAAAATGGGGATTTGGCCCAATGGTCTATGGTAAATGACAATGGACACTTTGATATTGAGTGTGGTGTAGTCACACTTGTCTGAGGAGGTGTGACTCTAGTCCCTTAAATTATATATAGTATTGTAAACCTATATTTACAATATTATATTTAAATAAAGGAAAAAAAGAAAAAAAACATGATCACCATGTTTAAGATTAAGATATTTAATCTTAAAGTGATGTCATAGTTAAAATTACAGATTTATATTTACATAGTGTGTAGCTATTGAAATATAATTAGAAAAATTGTATAGGCAAGGAAAATATTTATAGCCATGTCTGGTGAATCAATCATAATATTAAAATATGATTGTACATCTACATGTATTGTAGAATCCAATGAAAAGAGCTACCTTTTATTGTAGTATTATGTCTTCTTCAACATGTTATTAAATTGCCGTCTCAAAAAAAAATGCTTGTGTAATAAATCCAAAATAACCCTAGTCAATTAAAGATAAATTGCATTTTTAGACACTAGAAATGAACACATACAAATAAAATTAGATAAAATTATCACTTATAAATATACCATTAAAAACACTGAAATGCTTTGGGACAAAATTCACAAAATATATGCAGGATAGCTATATGAAATGAAAAATATTGATGTCAGCAATTAAAAAGGACATAAGTACACTTAGATATCTTTATATAAATAAGTACAGTTAGAGAAATACCTTTACATATAATCAGGGAAATTCAATAATGTTTCAATGCCAATTCTTCTCAAATGGATCAATAAATTCAACACAGTAAAATTTCTCAATTTCTCTCTAAAGTTGACAATATACTTCTGATTTTTATATGGATCAGCAAAATTACTAGAATAGCTAAAAATATTTAATTAAATGAGATGACATTATATAATTTCATAAATTATTTTTAAAAAGTACAGTAATCAAGTTAGTGTGAAGTTAATAAAGGCCACAAAGGTCAGTGGAACAGAATGTCTAATTCCTGCTTGTTCTTCTGTGTTGGATATCAAAGATGGAAATATACATTTTTTAGAAGTGAAATCCCTGTTGTTTTAGAGAGAAAGAAGACCTGAATTCAGATTTTACTCTCAAAACCTACTGACTCTGTCACCTTGGAAAAATGACTTAATTGCTTACCTGTTACAGCAATGGTGAAGGCAGAGAGGACATCCCTCCTCCATGGCAAATCTTCCTACATAGCAAATCATAGCGCAACTTGAGCATCATGGTTATGGGCACAGAGACTTATTTATCCATCACAGAGCAGGAAAACACAGGAATGCTAACTCATTATGCATCAAATTAAATAAAAGGGTTTTTTGTTTAAAATGCATTACAAGTGATTTCTACTTCGAGGTAAACTTCAGTTCCGAAAAACCAGATATCTCTTTTCTAAATGATATGCATTCACAAATGTCTCAATAATCACCATGAGGTATGAATTGGTAATAAAGTCTACTTATTTGACAAAGTAACTTCATGAACTTTGGTAAAATTTCTAGAAGCTTTGAAGATAATATGGTATTGATATTAAGTAGCTCTGTATTTGATTTTTCTTTTGTACAAAATTTCCTAGAAATGTGACAAATGAGATGTCCAGGTTCCAGTGCTGTGATAACTCTAGTATATTGCTATCCTCCTACCTATCTGGTTCAAGGTTGGTATTTTTAGGAATATTGTGTGGCAGTGAAGGAGGCAAGGTTTCCTGAATAGAGATTGAATTTAGAACATGTGCACGTTTGGAACTCTGCAGTCAATTCTCAGCATTCACTGTGAACCTCTAAGGAAAAGTTCTTCCGATCTAATCAGAAGAAAGTGATATCTTAGTTCACAGTTGTATTGATGTTGCTTTTAGAAAATGATTCAATAATTATGAATGATTTGTAAATAAATTTTGCAAATTAAAACTTAATTTCATTGCACTTTAACTTCTTTGGTTTTAGTATTTAATCATGATGCTTCATTTATTTCTAATCCTTACCTTATTAACATTATCTAAATCCCTACAAGAATTATGAAAAAGTCCAGATTTTTATATTTGATCAAGGAACAGTTGCAAGCAAACTGAGGTACCAATCCTGGGAAGCTTTGCAAATACAGAAACAAATAAAAGCTGAAATTGGAGACTACTACAGCAGTGAAAACCTTGAGGTTCAGGTCATTTTAAATTGGGGCTTTGTACATAGGTTAACTCTGTCATTTAAGCATTAGAGATTTTTGTGGGTAAATTCTTAGCTGTCCATAGACACAGGACAATGTCTGTGATTTTCACTACAGTTTCACTCTGTTATCAAATAAGTTCCCGGTTAACCTTTTAAATTGCCTCCAAATTAATTTCACTTGGTGGGGGATCCACAGGAATAGCAGAATCACTGTCCCAAATGTCAACCTCCAAACATCTCACCTCCATTAACAATTTATGAGCAGTGAGCCCATAAAATGGTCAAAATTGCAAATATATTTCTATTTGCAGGCATGGCATTTTCTTTCTCGGCTTCTTTCTCCCATCTCTTTCTGAGGGTTTCTTATTATGTTGTAACTGAGATGTGAGGGACCACATGTATTCTCCTTGCCTTTACTTTGGTGTGTGCAGATCTGAGCTGTATTATCCTGACTTCAGTCTTTCTGGCAATCTTCTTGACTTTTTTCTTATGTAGCAATACTTTCTTGATGGAGGCTAAGAGTAGAAAATTTGGGATGGAGGCAACACAAAACCAGAAAATGGCATCAAAAGGCCAGAAACTGGAGGGACTTGGTTGTTAAGCCAGCTATAGAAATGAAAAGTCCTAAGGCCAACTGCCATAGCAGAGTATCAGACTGCTATAAAAAGTATCCCAAGGTGCAGACCAGAGGTGGGGATATGGAGAGGGAGGGTTATTGTAGGGAGTCACTAGTTCTTTCAAATCTACCTTGTCACTTCCTAGAAGTAATTTATCCAACAATAGCTAACAATTCCACAAAGCAATGAGTGCCTCCCAAAGAGAAAACAATGAAATCAGAGCAATTTCTGCACTGGGGAGAGGCTGCTCTCCCGCCCTTCTGTGTCTATGCGGTGTCTCTTTTAGCAGGTTTGTCCCTTTCAGAGGAAGCCCATTCTGCCCACTTGTGTCTGTGCAAGCATTGTTTTTCTTCCTTCCCCCCCCCTTTTTTTTTAATAATAAACCAATCCCTTTGGATATAAGTAAATATCTCTGCCTTCTAGAGAAACTCAACTGGGAAACTTGTTGTGTGCCTCTGAAAGGGGAGTTCTGGTGAAATTTTTCTCAGAGATAACCAAGTATTCAGTTCTTTGAACCCAACACTTCTGTCACTTTGATTATTTCAGTTATTTCTCTTTGAACCTGCTGGAGACCAGCTCCGGTGAACAGGGTTGAGAGAGGAATCCGATTGAGCAGTAGAAATTGCCAAGAAATGATAGACACAAAATAGAGTTTAAGAGGGAGCCAGGGAACACAAGGCCTTTCTTTCATCCTCAAGCACCCTGAGTGCCCGGTGCAACTCGTTTTTATTGATAGATGCAGCCCCCCCTACCACACACACACCTTGGGTTAGTTACTAGACAATGAAGTCTTCTCTTAGCATTTGGCCTTGTCTGGGCACACATTCACTCCCAAGATTCTGCACCACCAAGTCATTCTGTTTCTTTTTCTAATCTAGTTTGTCCCCTAGATACAGTTTTGCAGACACAAGAAAGAACATCCCAATCTGTACACGGGCAAGTCCTCATGGTTTTTAGCCATGACCTTGATGTTTTCCTTGTCTCAGCACTGCATGACTTAGGGGTCTCCAACAGAACCCTAGTTAGCCCATCTGTATTTTTTATGAGTTTCCATGATCAAATAGCCCTAAACAGTCATGGTATGTCCCACTCTGTAGCCACAATTTGGTTTTAGAAATAAAGACATTTAATTATGATATTTGCCTCGCAGGCTGTTTACTTTTATGTACCCCCTCTCACTCCTGAGAGGTGGCTGTGGCTCTGAACCTGAGCTTGCAACCAGAAGACCAAGTTTGGGCTACCTGTCACCACCAAATGCCAATAAAGCAGAGACAGGAACTGACTCTTTAAAGTGTGCTTTAAACAGACTTCTGGCAATCTGGGAGATGGGAGGTTAACATACTCAAGAAACCGCCTTCACATTTCATTTCTAGCTGCCTTTTTACAGTGAGTTGAACAAAAATGGTTCAGCAGTAAGTGGGCCTTCCCTACTGCCAGGAGATTGTGGTGTCCAGCTCCGGGAAGCTCCTATCACCCTCCTCGACAACTGGTCTCAGACTCATCCCACTGTGCTGAGGCTGGTCTGCAGATAGCACAGGCTCCCTGCACTCCTCCAGAGCTGTCCTTGGGCTGGAAAATTAACTCAGAGAAGACAGGCCATGGACAATATGTGTGTGCAGATTTCCTACTACACCAGCTTGGTGTCTCACCTGATCTCCTCCCTCTCCCTGGTCGCTATCGAGCTCATTGTTCTCTGGTTTTCCTTACTATTCTCTGGTTTTCCTTACTTTTTACTATATCCATTTACTTCCCCAAGCAAACCATGATTTAACTGGCCATGGTTTTGGTGTTTTATATATAGAACCACACCATGCATAATTTCCAGGGATTTTGTGTTGTTTTGATTTCATTGAAATCAACTGCATCCTCACTGCCTTATTTCCATCTTGATATCCTAATTGAGAAAAGTGGATATAAAATATTTCATTATATTGAAATTGTCTATTTTTATTTATATCAAGCTGAACAAATGTAATTATTGTTTTGTAACTCGAAAGCATTGATAGCTCTGATTTCTTCCAGTTAAGCGTGATGAGCTTACTGATTCTAAATTTACTGTTGCAAGGTTCTGTTAGACACCTAGAAAGTCAAGAAGTATTAGAGTTCCTGAGAAAGAGTTCTCATAATCTGAAAAATCTTTATTTATATTTCCCTTCTTTTTATTATTATTTTTTGTACACTGTTGTAGTCCCAATAGTTCTCCCACCAACATATCACCTGTGAACCATCACCATATTCTCTTGTGTTCTTCTCTCCCCTATTTTGACCTCCGAACCTCTTGCTCCCTTACTGTATGCCTCAGATCCATGGTCATCTTGCTAGTTTTTCTTTTTCTTGGCCTTTTATTTGGCTTCCCTATGTATTTTTTTAAGATTTATTTTTATTTATTTATGCATACAAGAGCTGGGCTATAGGCCAGAGGTGTGGAGGTATGGGGAGGGCAGAGAGAGGATTCAGTAGAGACAGAGTAGGGAGCAGTACAGGAGGATCTATTGAAATACACTGCTATTCGGGGTTTTTGGTGATTCCATATGAATTTCATCAATAATTGTTCTATTTCTTTGAAGAATGACATTGAAATTTTGATTGGAATAGCATTGAATCTGTATATTGCTTTTGGTAGGATGGCCATTTTAATAATGTTTATTCTTCCAATCCATGAGCAGGGGATGTCTTTCCATTTCTTTGTGTCTTCTTCTATTTCTTTTAACAGTGTTTTATAATTTTCTTTGTATAGGTCCTTTACCTCTTTTGTTAGATTTATTCCCAAATATTTGACTTTTTTTGTTTCGATAATAAAAGGGATGTTTTTTTTTTATTTCTTCTTCTTCAGATTTATTGTTTGTGTATAGGAAGGCTACTGACTTTTGCGTGTTGATTTTGTATCCTGCCACTTTAATGAATTGATTGATAAGTTGAATTAGTTTTTCTGTGGAGTTTTTGGGGTTCTCTATGTAGATTATCATATCATCTGCAAATAGTGATAGTTTGACTTCTTCTTTTCCTATTTGGATTCCTTGGATGTCTTTCTCTTGTCTTATTGCCCTGGCTAGGACTTCCAGTATTATATTGAAAAGCAATGGTGAGAGTGGACATCCTTGTCTTGTTCCAGATCTTAATGGAATTGCTTTCAGCTTTTCACCATTGAGGATGATACTGGCTGTTGGCTTGTCATAGATGGCCTTTATGATGTTGAGGTATGTTCCTTGTATCCCAAGAATTTCAAGGGCTTTTATCATGAATGGGTGTTGCACTTTGTCGAAAGCTTTCTCAGCATCTATTGATATTATCATATGGTTTTTATATTTCTTTTTGTTGATGTGTTGGATAACGTTGATTGATTTTCTGATGTTAAACCATCCTTGTGTCCCTGGAATGAATCCTACTTGGTCGTGGTGAATTATCTTATGGATACATTGTTGGATTCTGATAGCTAAAATTTTATTGAGGATTTTTGCATCAGTGTTCATTAGGGAGATTGGCCTGTAGTTTTCCTTTTTTGTGTTGTCCTTATTCGGTTTTGGTATTAGTGTAATGTTGGCTTCATAGAACGTGTTTGGTATTGTCCCTTCCTTCTCAATTTTTTGGAAGAGTTTGTGAAGGATAGGCACTAATTCGTCTCTGAATCTTTGGTAGAATTCATTTGTAAATCCATCAGGTCCTGGGCTTTTGTTTTTGGGAAGGTTTTTGATTACCATTTCAATTTCGCTAATTGTAATTGGTCTGTTTAGGTGTTCTATTTCTTCTTTATCTAGCTTTGGGTGATTGTAGAGTTGTAGGAATTTGTCCATCTCCTCTAGATTGTTGAACTTGTTTCCATATAACTGTTCATAGTAGTTACTGATTATTCTTTTGATTTCTGCTGTGTCCGTTGTGATTTCTCCTCTCTCATTTATGATCCTGTTTATTTGTGCTTTCTCCCTTTTTTTCCTTTGTGAGCCTGGCTAGGGGTTTGTCTATTTTATTGATTTTTTCAAAGAACCAGCTCTTGGTTTCATTGATCTTTTGGATTGTTTTTTTAGTTTCAATTTCATTTATTTCTGCTTTGGTTTTTATTATTTCTTTTCTTCTACTGGTTTTGGGGTTTTTTTGTTGTTCTTTTTCTAGATCTCTGAGCTTCAAGATTAGGTTGTTTCTTTGAGTTCTTTCTTGTTTTTTGATGTGAGCTTCTATTGCTATATATTTTCCTCTTATTACTGCTTTTGCTGCATCCCATACATTTAGGATATTAGTGTCCTCCTTGTCATTCAATTCAAAGAATTTTTTAATTTCTTCTTTGATCTCCTCATTAGTCCAGTGGTCTTCCAGTAGTTTGGTTTTTAATCTCCATGAGGTAGAATAGTTCCTTACCTTCTTTTCATGGTTTCATGACCATGAAGTTTGATGCCTTCATGGTCAGAAAAAATGGTTGGTATGATTTCAATCTTGGTGTATCTGTTGATGTTTGTCTTGTGCCCCAGTATGTGATCGATCCTGGAGAATGATCCATGTGCGCTTGAGAAAAATGTGTACTCCGTTTTTTTTGGGTTTAGTGTTCTATAGATGTCTGTTGAGCCCAAATGCTCTAGGTCCTTATTTAGAGCTTTAGTTTCTTTACTTATTTTTTGTCTTGTTGATCTATCCATTGTTGATAGTGGTGTGTTGAAGTCTCCCACTACGTATGTGTTTTCTCTGATGTCTGTTTTCAGAGAGGACAACAGTTGTCTGATATATTTTGGTGCTCCTTCGTTTGGTGAGTATATGTTAATGAGTGTTATTTCTTCTTGAAGTATTGTCCCCTTGATCATAATGTAGTGACCACTGGGGTCTCTTTTTATTTTTTTGAGTTTGAAGTCTGTTTTATCTGATATAAGTATAGCTGTTCCTGCTTTCTTTTTTGGTCCATTTGCTTGTAGGATTGTTTTCCATCCTTTAACTTTAAGCCTATTTTTATCTTTTGTAGCTAAATGTGTTTCCTGGAGACAGCAAAAGTTTGGGTTTTGTTTCTTAATCCAGACTGCAACTCTGTGTCTTTTTATTGAAGAGTTTAGTCCATTTACATTTAGAGTTAATATTTATATGTTAGCATCTGTAAAGAAGGAAATGGAGGCATCACAATCCCAGACTTCTAACTATACTACAAAGCCATAATCATCAAAACTGGATGGTATTGGTACAAGAACAGACATACAGACCAATGGAATCGAATAGAAAATCCAGAAATAAACCCACAGATTTATGGTCAACTAATCTTTGACAAAGGAGCAAAGATTATGCATTGGAGCAAAGAAAGTTTGTTCAATAAATGGTGCTGGGAAAACTGGGTTGCTACATGCAAAAGAATGAAGCTTGACCACTACCTCACACCATACACAAAAATCAACTCAAAATGGATTAAAGAACTAGACATAAGACTTGAAACCATAAAATACATAGAAGGAAATATAGGTGAAACACTATGTGATTTGCATATCAAAGACATCTTTACAGACACATCACCCAAAGCAGTGATAGTGAAGGCAAAGATAAACAGCTGGGACTACATCAGATTAAAGAGCTTCTGCACAGCAAAAGAGACAATAACAAAAACAAAGAGAAACCCCACCAACTGGGAGAACATTTTTGCACCCAACACTAATGATAAAGGACTGATCACAAAAATCTGCAAAGAGCTGATGAGACTCAACAACAACAAAGAAAATAACCCAGTCAAAAAATGGGCAGAAGAGCTAAAAAGAAACTTCTCTGAAGAGGAAATGCAAATGGCCAACAGGCATATGAAAAAATGTTCAACATCACTTGTAATCAGGGAAATGCAAATCAAAACTACCATGAGATACCATCTTACACCAGTGAGAATGGCACATATTAAAAAAACTAGCAACAACAAATGTTGGCGAGGGTGTGGAGAAAAAGGAACTCTCCTGCACTGTTGGTGGGAGTGCAAACTGGTCCAACCACTATGGAGAGCTTTGTGGAGATTTCTGGACCTACTAAACATAGAGCTTCCATATGATCCAGCAATTCCACTCCTAGGTATTTACCCAAAGGACGCAGAAACATCAATTCCAAAGAACACCTGCACCCCTATGTTTATAGCAGCACTATTTACAATAGCTAAGCTTTGGAAACAGCCCAGATGCCCAAAAATAGATGACTGGATCAAGAAGATGTGGTACATATATACCATGGAATATTACTCAGCATTCAAAAAAGATAAACACATGCAATTTGCAGCAACATGGATGGCGCTGGAAGGGATCATGCTCAGCGAAATAAGCCAAAAAGAAAAAGAAAAATACCGGATGGTCTCACTCATAGCAGGAATCTAGAAAACTTAAATAAGGGATCAGGAAAAAGAATATAAGAAAGTGAAAATCAAAATCAACAAAAAACTATGAACCAGAGACACTTTCTGGGGGGTGGGGGCTGGGAGGGGAGGGATTGGGGTCAGAATGGGGCATGTGCAGTTGTATGGGGGAATATAAAAATAAAATTTATTATTTAATAAAAAAAAGAAAGAAATACACTGCTGAAGAGAGCAGCAGGAATGTCAGGAGAGGTCTGTTGTGCCATGTGGGTATCTCCCTGGCCAGGGATTGAACTTGTGATGTAGCGTTGTGGAATAGCTTAACCCGTTTTGCCACCAGGGCTTCCCTGGTTTCTCTATATTTGCCTTCAAGTCTCTTTGTCAGATGTTGATACAGTGACAGGACCACATGAGATCCTTTGCAGTCTGTCTCTTTCCTCATACTTTTGTAACAGGGTGGTCCCCAGGAAAAGGGGAGGTTCCAGGTTCCCTGCTCCACCCATGGAAGGGTGGAGTTGAGTGGGGAGGAGAGAGAAGCTGGAGAGGAGACTGAGAAGGAAGGAAGCAGGATGGAGAGCCAGAAGGAGACCTGGAGGAGGCACATGGAGCAGAGAGATATGTGAAGAAGCTGCACTGGCTTCTCAGTTTTGGATTGGGTGACACAAATGTAGGTGAGGGACCTGTGGGGAGGGTAACAATGGCAGCTTTTATCTTGATTTTGATTTTGCGCTTTTCCTCCCAGACTTGCCTGACTCTTTCTGATGCTTTTCTATGGGTGCCCACCAGAGCGCACCTTAGAATGAGGCTTTGGGCCTCAGGGGGCCTGCTTTGGGCCAAGCCTGTATGGTTGGGCATTTACCCATGAGGAGTTGGGTAACTTCGGGTGCTGGATCTGCACGATATTTTCTTCCCTTCTCTTTGTTGCACACTAATTGTTAAAGTTCCTTTCCATTGAAGGTCTTACACATTAGAGTATGCTTTGTCTTGATGTGATGGACGACAGAAACTATTAAGAGCAGGCAGGTTTGGGGGGTCTGGGGTGCCCCATCCCTGTCCTGTAACACTTTTATCTCTGTCATCCTGGTCCCTCCCAGGGTCCCACTCATGAGTGTCACAAAGCTGAGTCTTTCCCATACTCATCCCCACACAGGCTTTAGTGAAAGTGTTTTATTTTTATGTGTGATTCAGTGCTTTGTATGTGTTTTCTTTTTATTTATTTTTTCTATAGCCCTTTTGTTCTTATGTTATTTATATTTGCATACATATTTGTTTGAACTTTGATACAAGGACATTAAGAATGATTTTTCCTATCAAATTTTCCCAACTTATACGTTACTAATTAGGGATCATAATCCTAGAGGAATTTACCAACTTTTAAAATCACTTAGGAATCATTTGCTTCAATTTCCCCAAATATTGCTACTCTCTGTCCTCATCTCTCAAAACCTTATGTTGTCTTTGGTAATAGCTTTTTTCCTATTCCCAGAAACATGTTTACAAGTTCTGTTAGTTAGAATGAAGTGGTGGCAAATCAGTTTATTGGTTTAATTTTCTGGGGATATTTTATTTTTGTCCTTTTTCTTGAAATACATTTTGTCTGAGTATATAATTCTGGGGAGGCATTGTTCTATCAATCTATGAAGAGACTCACTTGTCCCAACTGATTTCATTTATAGATCTCTCTCTCTCTCACTTTTTTTTTTTAAGATTTGTTTATTTATACATACAAAAGCTGGGGTGTAGGCCAGAGATGCAGGAGGGTGAGAGGATTCACCAGAGACAGAGTGGGGAACAGAACAGGCAGATTGACTGAAATACACTGCTAAGGGGAGCAGCAGGTGAGACAGGAGAGGTCTGATGTGCCTTGGGTCACCTCCTTGGCTGGGGATCAAACTCATGCTGCAGTAGCTGCGGATTGCTTCATACTGCTGACACTTAACCCTTGCACCACCAGGCAGGCCCCCTGAAGATCTTTTCTCTTTTATACACTTTCTGCTTTACACATTCTCAGTTGTCTCTGCTTTTATTTACACTTTGTTTTGTTTTTTGATGATTTTTTAATTTCTTTAAAGTTTAGTGGATTTGGGGTGTATCTTAGTTGAGAGTCACTGTGATTCATCAATTTGAAGAATAATTTCTTTTATCAGTTTACACTCACACATTAGGGTTTTACTTATATTGGCCTCTTTTTTTTTCCTTTGAGGATTCAAATCCGCACTTCAGCCTTCCCTTCAGAGCAGAACACATTTCTATTAACTTTTCTTTGATATTTTCCAAGTTTTATCTTTTTGTCCTAGATTTTAGGTAATCTTAAAAATTCCTCCAATTTGCATATTGTCTCTTAAATAGATCTAGTCTCTGCTTAAATGTATGCATTAACTTTTAAATTTTAACTTTTATGTTCACTTTATAAATACTCTGCTACATTAATTTTTTCCCACAAACTACCTGCTGAATTTTTATAGACTGTTGACCTTTACTCATATTTGAACATTTCTCTTATTAATTATTTTTAAAGTGCTATTTTTATTTTGAGTTGATTATTCTAATAGTTGAAGATGCTTTTGATATGGATTTTTTGTATGTTTCTGCTGACTCTTACTAATGAAATACTGTTTTCATTTGCTCATTGTGATATTAATAAGGAGCTTACATTACATGGAAATGGTCTTTCAGAAGTTGTTGAGGTTAAATGTGGGAGAAAATTTGCATTTGATAAATCAGATTCATTGTTTACTACCAACTGGGGTTCTAATGAAATTCACAGTTAACCTTTTAGTTGACCAGCTGGGTACTAAGAACAAAAGTAGCATTCCCTCATGACATCCATTGTGGGTGTCAGCATTAATGAGACTATTTGAGTGGACATTTTTCTTTCCCTCCTTAGCAATGACACTCCTTAGGGGAGTGCCCCCTTCTTGTTCACTGTTACAATTAGTGTGTCCGTTAGCCCCCTGTCCATTCTAAAGTGTCCTGTGGGAATTCTCATCTCTGGAAACTTCAGTCTTTCTCCTGCTCTGGCTTCCTTCAAAACTATAAACAATTATGATTGATGAAGGATAAATTTGGACTTCTAGTGGTGAACTTGATGTAGTATATATACGTGCTGATTCTAAACACCTGAAACTTTATCATTACAATTACTTCAATTAAATAATAATAACAATAATAATAATGATAAAGTCACTTGAATTTGAAAAAAATGCCCTAGGGACAAGGCCAGTTGAGAGTTTTTTTCATTTCTTTTCTTCCTGATTTTACTTAATTTTGACCTTTGCAGAATCCTCACTGTTTTGGCAAACAATTGGTACAATAAATATAGGTTAAAATGCTTTTTTATCTAGTGCTTTTAGTTTCTGGTGGAAGGACCAATTTCCATATCTAATGAACCCTACAGCTGGAAATGATTCTAAGTGCATCACTTTAAAGCAGCTGGCTGTGACAGTGCCACAGACCAGAGACCCGACCCATCCCTTTCTTCCTCCTCCTACTCCAGATGATGACCCCAAGAGCATGGCCCTTTTGCACCAGCCTCCACAACCTGAGTGAGCTTGCCCTTTTTCCTAGTTAGGGGTAAGGAAAGATGCCACCTGCCTTGTGGTCATGTTCACAGTCAGATCAGTGCTTCTTCACCCTTTCCTTGTTTAGAACCTTCCCTGACAACATGTGAATAAGAGTGAGAAAACACTCCTATTCCAATCTTATATTGGCTCAGTGCATTCTAAAACCTACAGTTTGTCTTTTTGAATGAATTAGTTTTTATTGAAGGTTTTCAGGACATAGCTTCTAACAGAAGGTGTCATTTTTTAAAAAGATTTATTTACTTATGCATTTAAGAGCTGGGGTACAGGCCCGAGGTGTGGGGATGAGAGGATTCACCAGAGACAGAGTGGGGAACAGAACAGGCAGATTGACTGAAGTACACTGCTGAGAGGAGCAGCGGGCGAGTCAGGAGACGTCTGCTGCAATATGTGGGCAACTCCCTGGCTGGGGATTGAACTTGCGCTGCAGCAGCTGCCAAAACCTTCATAGGTTGTGTTTTAACCCCTTGCGCCTCCAGAGAGGCCCCAGATGGTGTCATTTTTGATTAGGTTGGTGAACAATTTTGTTTTGAACCATGCGTGTCACCAAGGCCCACACAACATGTGAATAAGGCAGCCCTAGGATAAAGCACAGCAGGACTCTGCTGCCTGCATTTCATCCACTTTCCGTCACCACCTACCAAAAAGGCAATTTGATTGCAAATACAACATATCTGCTAATGATTCAGTGCAATCAGCAGCCATTTTCAAATAATCAAATGGTATTTATTAATCCTGCGCACACCCCATGCCGATCCAAAGCACCTTTGTAGTATCATCATTAATTAGGATAATCGCCTTTCTCTTTTATCTCCACTCAGCGATTACAAAGTCATTTTGTCAGGCATAAATTACTCACTTGTTATTATGGAAAAATTTATTTCTTACAAACTTCAAACAACATATACGTTATCTTCAATGGACATAGTCTTTAGGAAATAGATACCATTTTCCACAGTGAATAAGTATAATTCAGAAGGACATTTCTAAATAATACCTCATCTGGCTTTATGTTCAGTCTCTGCTATTTCAATGCTTCATTTGACTGGAATCTACAAAATGATATAACTCGTCTTTAAAGTTAGCATAATTTCCCTCTCTTCTCTGAAAAAGCCTTTTGATGGATATATTCTCTCCTGAAAGTCACACAGCACTTTTTAAGAATCTAAAGTTTAGTTAACATTGAAATATTTCAAATCTTTATCATATATTAAGTATATAATAAAGTATATATACATTTGTGTGTATACATTTGTGTGTATGCTCATTAGTGATAATGAGAATAAATTATTTAAAAGACTGAAGCTTAAAAAACTATACCTCTAGTAAGGAGATAACATTCAGTTAATTTTAATTATAGAATCAATTATAAATGTTAATATTTTAATAAGAACCATCTTATTTTCTGTTGCTTATTACTGTGCAATGATGTATTTCAATATATGGATTTTGTATCAGAATCATCTGGAGGGATATTTTTAAAAGCGATGATTTCCATTTCCACATCCAATTTGAAGTTGCTTGTGGAGTTTTCTGTTTGCATTTAACATGTTCCACATGTGACATTCATGCATTAAGATTTAGAAAATTTTTAATTAAAGGGTTCCCTATGTACCACATACTTGTAGAAGAAGCAACACTTTTCTTTTTTTCTCCAAGGGTCTAGAGCCAGGCCTGAGTATTGAGTTGTCATAGAATGGGTCAACATAAGTAAAACATGCAGATTTATTCAATATTTACATGACACAGCATCTCAGAAGGACATGGCTACTCAGGCAAGCAGCTGGCTTCAGCGTGTGTAATGTAGGCTGGATAAAGTGAAGTACATAGGTGTGCAGCCACAGAAATGCATTCCCTGAAAGTTCGATCTCATCTTAGGAGCAACTCTTCATTGTGGAAGAAACATAGATAGATTTTGGTGGACAATTATTTATGGCAAGATGCATTTTGGAGCACTCTCCCAATAAAAATGAATCGCACACACAACATCATGGAGCATTGCCTGGGCAGATTGGTTTTTAGTCCTAAATAGAGCATTTGAACTGCAGGAAAGGGTTTTTAGCAGACTGGTGGAAGATAGAGTCTAAACATTAAGTAGATTTCTTATGTCAAGTTTTGATATTAGAAAGAAATATATAGATTGTTGCCTTGTAACCTGAGGTCCACAAAGCAGTCTTGGAATTAAATTTGATTTCTTAGTATGTGTGTTTTTTCTGGGAGGGTGCCCTTGTTTTCTTTAGAATCTGAAAGTCAGTTATTTATTTATTTATGTGTTTGTTTGTTTATGCATACAAGAACTGGGGTGTAGGCCAGAAAGGATTCACCAGAGACAGAGTGGGGAGCAGAACAGGCAGATGTATTGAAATACACTACTGAGGGGGGCAGAAGGGAGACAGGAGAGGTTTGTTGCTCTGAGTGAATTAGCTCTCTGGCCAGGGATCGAATTCCTGCAGCAGTGGCTGGTGATATCTGTCTTTAATCCTTGTACCACCAGGGAGGCCCTAGAATCTAAAAGTCTTAATGAGCATCTTTGGAGTGGAAGCTAGCAGTGGGATGTGAGCTGTGAGCTGCTGACTAAGAAGGCTGGTCTCAGCTCTGCTTCTCCAGTTGCATGACCTGGAACAGTTAATGACTTTCTCTTTCCATATATCTCATTTCTTATCTGCAGAGTGAATGATGGCATCACTTTCATATGGATGTTGAAACATTAACAGGTCAATATATGTTAAGCTTCATAGCAGCACCCAGCACATAATATGTGCTCAATAAATGTAGCTATTCATGTGAAGAGCATTTAAATATATCAATTTTGCCAATGTTCAAGATATGGGTGAAGAAAGAAATTAAAGGTAGGAGGCTACTGCCATAGAGAGAGAATAGAAAAGGACAGATGCAGGGAAGATATTAAACTGGTCTGCAATTTTGTAGAAGCCCTCAGTGGAAATATACTCGCAGCATTATGAAGTGAGTCTTTTTATAGCACTAGTTTTTCAGCAATTTGCATGACATTAACTATAATTATCACTGCTATTACTATTACAATTACTATTATTGTTTGGCTCTCTTCCTAAGCTAAATGGGTATCTGTTAGGGGTGGAGGCTGACAGTTACTCTTGCTGAGTTAACAGCAGAACCATATTTGGAGATCCAGTAGATTTGAAAGAGGTCTTTTAGGTTGTCCTTTTTTTTTTTTTTTTTTTTAAATAAACCTATATGGCCTGGAGTCAATAGGTATACTATGCACTGAATCCAATTCTCTTTCTGGTATCAAAGGTTTATCATGGATATTGTGACAGAAAGTCTGTGATAGTTACCTAGCAGAACATTCTTCAAAAATGGAAATGTCCAGTAATGTCTAATATGGTAGCTTCTCAGAATCTACGGCAATGGAATATTTGAATTGTGACTAGTGTGACCCAAAGCCTGGATTTTAAATTTTATTTCACCTTAATTAATGCATTTGGATTGAAATGGCTTCATGTCTTAGGAACAAAGAATTTGACAGTGCAGCCAAGGTGTATGAAACCTATCGTAGGAAACGGATGATATAATAATTTCAATTGGAGACCAAGGAGACCAAGGGAACCTGAGTGGGTCCAGGAAATCTAGGAGGAGCACAGCTTCCTACAGGCAGACACTGTAGATCTGGCCTTTTCCTTGTCACACTGATATGTCTGAATGTTCAGAAATATACAAAAACATTCAGTTTAGGATTTAAAAAATCTTAAAACTAAAATTGAGATATGGTTAAGATCATTTTAATAGAATTAAACTGCATACTGTTTTAAAGTCCTGAGTTTTAAATTGCAATTTGAGGCATTAAAAACCCCTCCATGGCCCAACTTCACAATGAGTTTAATCTCTTCATAAAGGTATTCTCCAAATAGTGTCAATAAGTTATACTATGTTAAAAGGTATTCCCTGTTTTTATCAGAATGTCTGGGCACATCTCTACACTGATTTATTAAAATCTGCATGCATCTAGCACCATTAGTAATAAATAGGATTTTTTTTTAAACCAAAGAGTACTCTCCTGTCAAAATCTAGAAATTCATTACAAATGTTACGTGACAGTCAGAGATTATTTTCTTCGATTGAAAAACCTAGACTTGCCACCCCATTATCTCTGGATCAAACTTTTCCAGCCTTCTTTGCTTTTCTCATGCCCTTGAAGTGATCTGTAATGACATGCTGTGGCACCTTATTCCTTTAGGAAATTCATTATTCTTTGATTTCACACTCTCTTGGCTTCCTCTTTAGTTAGTATGATATTGGTTGAATCTTCCCTGCCTTCCTGGCTTTTCTGTTTCATAATTCCCATTTGCACAGATTTATAACAGTGAGGTAGTCGGAGTAATATTTGGATGTGTTTTACAACAAACTCTTTGACTATTAATGCAATGAAAATAGAAACTGAAATGTCCTTATTTCAAGTGGGTATTTATACTTTTGTTATTTGGTATAAAAATGTGATGCTAGAATATGAAAAATAAAATTACATGGAAAATTGTTATTATGAATTATTGAATATTTAATGAGTTATAGAAATGAGCTTGTCAAACATTAGAACTGATCTGAAAATCTGTGAGGGAGGAAATGAAGACTAGAAACTTGAAACTTTGACTGTCTTCTGAATCCAACAAGAACCTCCATATCTCCTTGGCCTTTGGGGTTGTCTACCTTGTGGAATATTGTTGCAATTCCCTAGGTACCAGTGTGTTGGAAATAGCCTCATAGAACAGAGGAATACGTCTCCTCTAAAGGCCTTTTGACCATCTCTTGGATTGGATTGGGGTTCAATCTGAGGCAGAGAGAATTCATTTTTCCATTAATTTTCACTGAATTCTGTGTACACAAAGGTGTGTGAAAAGGTACTAATATAAATAACCAAGTGGACACCTTCTCAAAGTGCTTTCTTTTTTTTTTTTAAGATTTATTTATTTATGCGTATAAGAACTGGGGTATAGGCCAGAGGTGCAGGAGGTGAGAGGATTCACTAGAGACAGAGTGGGGAACAGAACAGGCAGACTGACTGAAATATACTGCTGAAGAGCAGCGGGCGAGACAGGAGAAGTCTGCTGCACCATATGCATAGCTCCCTGCTAGGGGATCGAACTCGTGCTGCAGTGGCTGCGGATAGCTTCATAGGTTGTGTCTTAACCCCTTGAGGCATCAGGGAGGCATAGCAAATTGCTTTCTTTCTGCATATTACATAAAGTATATTTCAAACTCTTCACTTCTTATAAGCCAGAGAACTTTCTATTATTGGACTGTGGGTTTGGTGTATAAGTGACTTTCAATTAGCTCAGAATTTCAGCTAAGTCATCAAAGTTGAGAACATCATTTAAAAGTAGCCTCAAAGTATAACAAGACTGAGGTATGCCTAAGAATGCCTTAAAGGACCTAATACCATCACCACCATCAATCTCCAGGCTTTATTAAAAACAGCCAGGAAGCTGAGGGGGTAGAGTGGGTATCTGGTCAACTCTGGCTGCTACAACAGAACACCAGAGCCTGGGAGCTCAAACAAGAGACACTCATTCCTCACAGTTCTGGAGACTGGAATTTTAAGATCAAGAAATGGTATGTGTTTGTATTATAGAAGATCAAGTTCAGTGTGATATTCTGATTCAGAGCACAGTTTGTTTTTCCTTATGAAAATAAGATTGAATTTATGACCCATTACTTATGAGGATCTTCAAGTTCATTATTTTTCAAATGTGCTATGGTCAATGGAACCATTTCTTCGACAGAAATCTTTCCCAGAGTAAAGCAGACTTCTTGATAAACATATCTTCTTGATAATAATCATGTCTTCCTTATTATCCAGGCAGTTCTACCAATGCCCTAAGTTTCTTCACTGCTTTAATAGTGCTACTGAGGTCAGTTCGAAAATCACTGGATATCTTCTTTCTTCAAAAAACTGCTACTTATTTTTTAGAGTATCTTTAGGATCACATAAAAATTTAGTGAAAAATACAAAGATTTCCCATGCATTCCTTTGCCCCCCACACCCTGAAGTGCACCCACTTTACGTTCCCGACAGGGTGGGACATTTGTTACTATCTATGAGCCTCTGTTGACATGATCACTGTAAGTCCAAACTTTTTTTTAGGGTTCACTTTTGTTCTTGCACATCCTATGTGTTTGGGAAAATTTATAATATAATGAATCCACCATTATATTATCACGCAGAATATTTTCACATCCCTAAATATCCATTGTGCTCCACCCCAAAACCTTATTTTATAATGGAGTAAGCTGATGCCAAGAAATATTAAGTATTTTGCCCAAAGCCAAATAGATAATTAGTGACTAATCTACAACTATTGATTTCCAGTCCAGGGATTTTTCCCCAATCAAATATTAATAATGAATGAAGGAATTTCTGTTTACTTTTCTATTATTATTGTACTTAAGCAAATATTTTTTCCCTCTGCCCCTCTACTACAGTTAAATATTGAATGATTTACTTCCAGACTTTGAATCCTAGGGAAAATTCTTAGTCTCTCTCTTT
This sequence comes from Talpa europaea, assembly GCF_964194135.1. Taxonomy (NCBI): domain Eukaryota; kingdom Metazoa; phylum Chordata; class Mammalia; order Eulipotyphla; family Talpidae; genus Talpa; species Talpa europaea. Next base: position 37,672,503 of record NC_140082.1, read on the forward strand.
AGCAGTTTCTTGAAATTTAACAATTCCTTCAAGCACATATTGACGTTTTCTGGCTTCATTAGGTCTATGCCATCTGCTGCTTTGATGACATGGCAGTGGAGAATGAATGATTTAGCACATTTTCTGATGAAGTCAGAGATTTCTATTGCCCTTATTGTATATTCTGCTATTCCAATTATGCTAGCTCCTCTATTGATGCATCCCTTCTTGCCTCACCCAATCAATTGAATCTCTCAATCAAAGTTCTTGTACTTATCTCATGCATTTTCATTGTGTGACATTTTCCTGATTCCAGTACTCATCTTTCCATGGTGCCTACATTTCACGCATTCCCATACATCTTTCATGGACAGTCATGTGATCCATTACATTTCCTGCCAACCATCATTCTTTAAATTTCCAAAGCCTAATTTAGAGTTTTGTTCTCCATCAAAATGAATACTTTTTTTTCTTATAACTTTGAAACATTTGCAATAAGGATTTTATTGATCATTTCCTCAAAATAAGTTTTCTATACAGATTTTTTAACTTGGAACTACTTGAAATGCAATTATTCAATTGACCTACCACAAATTGATTTTGCCAATGGAACCAGAGAATTTCTAAAGAAAAATGTTGGAACTTTAGGGAAATATAATTTAGAGCCTGAGGCATCTGTATTTTCCCCTGGTCATCAATCTGCACCTTCTTTTACTTGGCTTTCACATGTCAAACTTTGGGCAAGAATTAACCCCCCTTGAATAAGGGAATCTCCCCAGATCTATTCAAACAGCTTAATAATGATGAAGTTAGGATCCAGGATAATACAACTGTCTAATGAAAACAACAACTATCTCCTAAGAGAACAAATACTGTGTTTTGGCAAATTAGTAGGAGCCACTTCAAGTTATGTCATGAGGAAGACAAAAAATAAAAGACTTTAATGGCAAATGATATTTAGAGCACAGGGCATTTTAAAATACCTCTAATAGCTTTAAGATATTTTCTATTTTATTCTTATAGCATTATCAGAGCTTCCCTAAGTCCATACATATAGAAATAAAACAAGTCAGACAACTATGCACAAATTATGTCTTTGCACATAAAATAATAGAAACCCCAGGTCTCTTGATAACCAAGGATTTCTCTGTAGAAAGCAGAGCTTCAAGATGCACGTAACTGACTAGAAGAATAAAGAGGAATAAATGTTAGAGAGGTAGGCCATGAACTATGGTAAAGTGTTAAAAAACTTTTAAACCCTACCACACTTTGTATGCATCTGCACACCCAGGTTAACCTAAAAGCATAAATAATATTTTGACTAAATCATGTAAAATATCTTCATTATTAATACATTAAAATTTCAATCAAACTAATTATCCAGAGAGATGTCTGAATTCATCAAAATGCACATGAAGATGAAAACTTCTTTAGTATTCTTCTTTGATTTGCTAGGTTTGTATTTTTAAAGTTTTTTTTTTTATAATAGTACATTTCTTTTTTCCCCATGAACTTAGGCAGAAGCTGGAAAAACAAAAGCAGGTGTCTGAAGTGATAAGGAAACAGAGACTGAGATTCTGAGACAAGTGATAATCTTCCTCCTCCACCATGTCTATTTGTTTCCATGAACCCCATGGGTATCAACCTCTCCCATCATATCTACCCATTCCCTAGGGTCCTGTAATTACTTCCATTGCTGTGTCTACCCATTCCCATGGATGCTGTCAACATTCACCGCATCTGCTATATGCACCTGTTGCTATGGGCCCTGCATTCACTCACCTCTTCTGCCATGTCTACTAGTTAACATAGGTCTTGTAATTGTCTACCTCTCCTGCCATGTCCACTCATTCCCATGGGTGCTGTGATCATCTGCCTTCTCTTGCATGTCTTCCTTTTCCCATGGGTCCTATGATCATCTACTTTCTCTACCATATGCATAGTTTACAAGGCTCTTGGGGTCTTCTATGTTCACTGCCTTGTCTACAGATTCCCATAGCAGTTTTAGGACCACCTTTGAGCACATGTGATATTATAAAGACATTGATTCATGATAAACTACTTCATTCTAAAATAATAAGAACAGAAGGGAAAAAATTTCATAGCGGGGAGTGGAATAGGCAGACGACCGAAAACACTGATGAGGGGACCAGAGGGTGAGACAGGAGAGGTCTGCCGTGCCATGTGGGTATCTCGCTGGTCAGCCAGGAATTGAACCAGTGCTGCAGAGGCTACAGGCAGCTTCACAGCACTATGCTCAACCCACTGCACCACTGGGGAGACCCCTTTATCTATTTTTAAATCAGATTTTTTTTTTGCTATTATGTTGTATGAATTGCTTATGTATTTTGGATATTATCTATCTATCTATCTATCTATCTATCTATCTATCTATCTATCTATCTGATTTGAAAACACATTTTCCAATTCCAATGATTACATTTTCACTCTTGACTATTTCTCTTGATAAGCAGAAGTTCTTTGGTTTGAGGTTGACTTGCCTATTTGCTTTTAGAGCTTGTGTTGTTGGTGTCACATCCAAGAAATCACTCCAGGATGAATATCATACAGCTTTCCCCGTGCTATTTTTTTTTTTTCTAGGAGTGATGGCTACTATACACAAAGAAGATGGAGTAGGAGGAAGAGAGAAAAACTTTTGGCTAGGATATGGTGAAATTAGAACTCTTATGCATTTTTGGTGTTATGTAAAACAGTGTAGTCACTATAGAAAATAGAATGGAATTTCCTCAAAAAAATTAAAAATAGAATTACCTTGTGAAGCAACAATCCAACCTTTAAGCATTTGCTCAAAATAGTTCAAGTACATCCGAGAGATATCTGTACCCCTATTTTCGCTGCTGCATTACTACTATTAGTAAAGACATAGAAACATCTTCTCCATCAATGAATGAACAAATAAGCAAAACGTGATATAGCTATATTGTCAAATATTACCATGATAAAGATGGAAATTCTGCCATATGTGACCAACAAAAACAATTATAGAAAAAATAATTTGTCCTGAGAATTTAAGGGTCCAACAACACCTCTAAAGAAAGCCTATGGAAGGCCTCCCCGGTGGCGCAGCGCTTGAGAGCCGGGTTGTGAAGCTGCCCACAGCCTCTGCTGCATTGGTTCGATCCCCGGCTGCTCCCCGGCCACCGGAGGAGGGTCCCACATGGTGCGCAGACCTCTCCTGCTGCCCGCTGCTCCCCTCAGCTGTGTACTTCAGTCCTTCTGCCTGCTCTGCTCCCCGCTCTGGCTCTGGTGAATTCTCTCACCCTCCCGCGCTTCTGACTGTACCCAGTGCTTGTATAAATAAATAAATGAATAAATAAATAAATAAATAAATAAATAAATAAATATAAATCTTTAAAAACAAACAAACAAAAAATCTAGTTATTAAAAAAAAAAGGAAAGCCTATGGAATGACATAGAATATTATTTCAGAAATTTGTAACTTGAAGTGGAAGGAACTGGCCTCTTTGAGAAAGAAGTAGAAAGCCATGAAAAGAGGTGAAAAGAAAGGACAAACACTAGAAAGCTTCAAGAGGAAAGAAAAATGAATACCTGAATTAATGTCAGCAGAAATTGCACTGCTACATAAAGAGCAGGTAGAAAAACTGGTCCTTGAAAAAATAAGAAAATAGAGTATATTCAATAAAAATTTGGTTTATTAAATTAACACAGAAGTTTTTCCATGGATATTAAAGTGGAATTTCAAAATGGATTCTGATTTTTCAGTGATTGAAATGAAGAAGAAAATACTGTCACGTTCAGGAATCATATTATTTATATTTACCACCTGCTTAGTATAATACTTATTTTCCAAGGACTAAGGTCCTACTTAATTATATGCAATAAAGATGAACTCCCTTGTCGTTTAAGGGTTAAGTCTCAGTGCTCTCACTACCAGGGCGTGATATTGATCCACAGCCAGGAGGCTAACGCACATACAGTATAGCAGACTGCTCCTGTCTTGCCAGCTGCTCCCCTCTGCAGTGTATTTCAATCAGTCCACCTGTTCTGCTCCCCACTCTGTCTTCAGTGAGTCCTCTCACCCCTCTGCACCTCTGGCCTGCACCCAAGTTCTACATGCAAAAAAAAAAATGAAAATATATACAATAATTAAAATAATGGTTATATGTCATTTTTACATAGTTTTATAAAGGAAGATATCACAGCTTTAAAATATTGTCATCTTAATTATTTCTGAGAAAGTATCTGCATCCTCACATCTTCTATGGGATTCTGTTTCTTATCAATTATTGAGTTAATTGAAAAATATTCAGAAATTCAAGTAATATTCACTATATAAAATTTAGGTTTTAAAGCTTGACTAATTGCATAAAAAACCTGAAAACAATAAAAAAAAATTCTGCCCTGCTTCATCCTAAGACTATCCTCTACTAAATCAGATATGTACATATCTCTTTGTTACAGCAACTAGGAAAACTCAGAATCAATTTGAAAGTCAACTTCAGTAGTCATGGAGGATTTTAAGGTTTATCTCTCTTTCTGTGACTGAGAAATACGATTTTTTCTTCCATAGTTGGTTGATATGGTGGGTTATGTTGATCGATTTTCAAATTCTGAACCTGTTTCTCAAGCTTGGAATAAATCTTGTTTTGTTAGGGTACACAATTATTTTTATATGATTGTTGTTATTTATTTTTCAACATTTTGCTAATATATTTTGAGGATTTTTGTTCATGAATGTAGATAATTGGTATCATTTCTACCTTAAACGTTCAGTAGAATTCACCAATGATTTGGGTCTGGAGTTCTGTAAGTTCGTTATTGATTCAATCTTAAAGATAAATATAAGCCTCTTGAGATGATTTATTTTTTCTCGGTGAGTTTTGGCTGTTTGTGTCATTCAAGTAATCCATCTATTTCATGGATTACTCAAATTGTGGACATACAATTATAATCTGTCTTTATTATACCCATGGGATCAATGATTACCACACCTCCTTCTTTTATGAGATTACTCATTCTCTCTACTTAACTGTGTTTCTGTTAAATTTTGGATTTTTAAAAAAGATTTATTTATTTATGCATACAAGAGCTGGAGTACAGGCCAGAGATGCAGGGGATGAGAGGATTCACCAGAGACAGAGTAAGGAACAGAACAGACAGACTGACTGAAACACATTGCTGAAGGGAGCAGCGGGTGAGACAGGCGAGGTCCGCCTCACCATGTAGGTTGCTCCCTGGCCGGCTGGGGAACGAACTTGTGCTGCAGAGGCTGTGGATTGTGTCATAGTGCGGTGCTTAACCCCTTATACCACCAGGGAGGTCCCCAGTTTTGGATATTTTGTTGCAATCGCTGGGGCATGCATTTTCCCTTAAGGAACACTGAATCCTATCATTTGAGAATATCATTAGAAACCAACATCTGGATGTTGGGTGTGCTCCTTATTACTGGAGGGTCATTATTTTTAGACTCCTTAACTGATGCAGCAGAGAAATATATGAGCCTATATCACTCTTGCTTGTGCATATGGCTCTGTGCCTTGTGTATCCATCTGGAACTACATTAAACTGAATATGAGCTCATACTGATGTCTCCAACTCCTCATCCATCTCCACATGAAGAACTCAAGACTCCCTCCCTTTCCCTATCTGTAGCCTCCTATTCCAGTTTTAAATGCAAAGAAAAACATTTACTATGATGAATCACTCAAATGACACAATTTATATTTTATAACTCACACGTGTATTCATTTTTTTTCTTCCTGGGACAGGACAAATGTTGCATCAACATAACTTGTTTTTATTTCACTTCTTGATATGCACTCATTGTTTGGACACACCATGCTTTTGACTTATTGGTGAGCAATGAGAAATTGAAAGGAAGAACTATGGGTTTACCTATCTTTCCCTTTCATCCAATGTCATCATTTTTGACACATGGGGGTTGATTTCCAGGGAAGTGAAACTGGTAAGAAAAGATGTGATAGACTTCCTGGTTGCTCCTGTATCCTAAGTCATAGTTGTTTTTACCTCTGTGTTCTAAGCAAGTTCTCTTTTGAATGCAAAGTGTGACCTGGCAGTATAGTTAGTGCCTCACTTGACCTCATCATGGATGTTGCACACTGACCATGAATCACACCAATTTCCTGTGAATTTTCACACACCTTGGGTCCCTCGGGGTTCTGTGCCGTGGATAGATTTGGCTGTTGTATAGATTTGGAGCGACAGGGAATATTGGGTTGTTTGCCTTGTATATGTTCTCTGCTCACACACATGTCCCTTGTCCAGGTCAGATGCAAATTACAAAAAAAAAAAAGAGATAAAATTACTAAGAATTTCATGAAAGTGACAACAAATTCAAATATTAAATTTCTAAGAATTCCGTGAAGGCTTAGCATTACACTAAGTACAGGATCATTTTAATCTTAGGACATATATTTCACATACATGAAGCCAGCCCTGGATAGATGCTAAGCAGGTGTATCTACACTGCTATGAGAGTTTAGGAATTTTCTCTCACTTATGAGAAAGGTTAGAGGGGACTTCTTGGAGGAGACCATATTCTTTACTTTCCATTTTCCCCAAGAGCTGAAGCTAAGAGATGAAGCTGAGGTAGCAAGGACAGTAATTGACCAGATGATAAATGTAGAAGAGAGATGTCGTTTGAAGGACAAGTAAGAGGAGGCAAGGCAGGAAGCAAAACTTAGGCTGAAATGCAGGGAGCTGCACCCGAAGCTGTAGAACAGGAAGCACAGACAGGAGGCCATCAGATCCAGGGCTATAGGGCAGGGCTGCAGGGCAGGGTTGCTTATAGAAATCAATGGAAAGCATCTGAGCAGCCCGTGAGGGTAATGTGGGTGCCACTTCCCAAGTTCTTTGCTTTCTTCCTCAGTAGAATTTTCAGAGATAAACATTTGCCTTTCTTTTGGTAAGTCACTGAGCTGGCATTTAAGGCTAAGTTTATGTAATACTTAGAGAGGTGACTGTTCTTAATTTAGGTTCCCATTTTATCCCTTGTTAACTAGAATTCTCTTACTTAATTGTTACAATATCATCAACCAGAATTGGACACTCTTCTTGGAATCTTAAAAAAAAAAAAAGAAAGAAAAGTTGTGCTTATGTATGTGTGTTTTAACTTCTTCACAGAGTAAGCACAAAAAGAGAAGTGTTGCATAGATGGTTTCTCTCTACAACAGGAAACATAGCATTTGTGTTTCTTCACTGAGAAAAAAATATTGTGTGAGTTAAGATGAAAACTCATTCTTCTGGCAAGAGTACAACGTGCTATGTGCTGGTTAAAATTCATACATATTTAAAAGGCATATATATTAAATTTCAGATATTTTCTTTCCCTAATATCAGACAGCAAATTATCTTTGAAAAAAGAGCCCCTGAATAGGAAAAATAAATAAATCACATTCTTTTTAGGTTAATCTATATTCAAAACTACAAATCCAATATTTACTGTGTGTTCTTATCCAAGTTACTTAATTATCTGAGTAAAGCCTTAATCTTTTTAATATATAAAATAGGAAAGTAATTTTTATCATAAAACTTCTTGTGTGGACTAGAGATAATAAATATAAATGATTTTAGCATTTATGTTAGCAAATGCTATGTACCAAATCAATCACAGTTATTAATGGTGATGTTAATAGCATTATTGAGAACATACTTCAAATCAATAGACTTAAAAGGCTATTGGATGGTGATTTAAGAAGGTGTCATCATAGTTGATTGATGTTATAGACTACCTAGGAGAATCTCAGCTTTGTTATTGTAATTTAAAAAATAATATCCAAAAGTCAATCTGATGGTATTGATCATAGTTTGAAATGATTTGATTTCCATATCCAATTGTTATTTACTCTCCATGATGCATGCTCATGAACTCGTGGATGACTAAAATTACTAAATTTTTATACTAAAATATAAAATACAAAAATATTAGTAAAATGTAAAAATCCTGATAATATATTTTGAATGTTTTTTTTTCTTGATAGGTCTCCTCTGTGTTAATTTCTCTATATATGTTTTATTATCTAAAATTTGAGAAATTGTAAAAATAATTTAAAATCAATCATTTCATTTCCAAAGTATAGCTCCCACTTTCAAAGATTGAGTTTCCCCCCGGGAATCTTGTTTCTTAACACATTCTCTATGGGAGGGCTTCTCATTATCTAAGTTTTCACAGAACAAGTATTTTAAAGGCTGACTCAAATCTATTTCTCCAAGCTGGATTTGTTCAGTTATACACACATATCCATATTTCTCCTCTGGTTATTCCTCAGGCATTTCTAAATTAATGCAGCATCTCTATCAGTGTGATTTTTCATGAATTTCCTCATAGGTTAATTCATGTTGTGGTGTCTTCCCTTTTTTAGTCCTTTTTAGAAAATAAAACAGTCACTCAACTGACAAAAACACAAACTAGAGTATCATTACAATTTTTTTTTTAAGATTTATTTATTTTATTTATACATACAAGCACTGGGTACAGTCAGAAGCGGGAGACGGTGAGAGAATTCACCAGAGCCAGAGCGGGGAGCAGAGCAGGCAGAAGGACCGAAGTACACTGCTGAGGGGAGCAGCGGGCGGCAGGAGAGGTCTGTGCGCCAAGTGGGACCCTCCTCTGGGAGCAGCCGGGGATCGAACCGGTGCTGCAGAGGCTGCGGGCAGCTTTGCAACCCAGCGCTCAACCGCTGCGCCACCGGGGAGGCCCTCATTACAATACTGATTGGAGGTTTAAACCAGCTTGTATTAAATGCCCAATCACCTTACCTACCCCAACTGTGGGTAGCATAATTGTGCTTGTTCCTATTAGGAAACAGAAATAGGATTTGGGGTTTGATCTGTTTAGAAGTATCACAACTTCTGTGTTGCCTTGGAATAGCAGTTTTATCCTATAGTTTTATCATCTCCAATTCCCCAGGTGAATGCATTTTTATCACAGTAAGCAGATGTCTTGCACATGAACATCTGAGCACCAAATTTTGGTAGTTGCTGGACACCTTGTTTAAAGCTTGCCACTGGGACTCTTCATGCTCAGTCACTTTCCAGGGACCTGTCGTCCTTGGGGGGCTTCTGATGGCATCGCTAACAACAGAAGATGCTTTGAGCTTTTGAGTCAGGCTGTGCAGCACAGAACCACTGCCATTCTTTGCCATGAAAAAAGGCAATTTGTTCTATTGATAGTTTGCTCTGCCATATACAACCTGTGTTCATCCTCAGACAGACATTTCTCCTTTCCATCCCACCTGCTTTCTCCAGTGTGTTCTCCAGACCTTCTGCGTGGGTCTGGAGGTGGACCCTCCAGAATTTTCTTTTACAAATACAATTTACCTAAGACAATGTTGGGTTTTGAACTACAAAGAGGGTATAAGTTCATGTTTGTGTTCTCAACGTTTAGACTGATGCCTGTCGTAGTGCGATTAGTAAACATTAAGTAAACATTAGTAGTAAACATTTCTACATGGAATATATGAACCACCAAATGACCTGCTTTACACCGGTATCCATGTTCTAAGTCAGAAATACTTGTAGCCCACAATATTGGCCCATTTCACAGATCTGTAAATGCCAACAAAGTCTTTTTTTTTTAATTTTTTTAATATAATCTTTTTTTTTAGATTTATTTATTTATTTATACAAGCACTGGGTACAGTCAGAAGCGCGGGGGGTGGGGGTGAGGAAATTCACCAGAGCCAGAGCGGGGAGCAGAGCAGGCAGAAGGACTGAAGTACACTGCTGAGGGGAGCAGTGGGCGGCAGGAGAGGTCTGAGGGCCATGTGGGACCCTCCTCCGGTGCTAGGGGGAGCAGCAGGGGAGCTGCTGGGGATCTAACCGGCCCACAGAGGCTGTGGGCAGCTTTGCAACCCAGCGCTCAACCGCTGTGCCACCGGGGAGTCCCAACAAAGTCTTTTTTAAAAAAAAAAAACTTATTTATGCATACAAGAACTGGGGTACAGACCAGAGGTGTCGGGGGAGGTGTGAGAGGATTCACCAGAGACAAAATGGGGAACAGAACAGGCGGATTGACTGAAATACACTGCTGAGGGGAGCAGCGGGTGAGACAGGAGAGTCTGCTGCACCCTAAGTCTTTTGATTGAAAATTGTAAGTGTGCTTATTCCCCATAAAGAGAGAGTCCTGGGCTAAGAAACTTTCTCTTCAGAAACATTGCTCCAAAAGGCCAACTTATGTCCTGGTGGACCCTTAAAAGCAGAGAGGTTGTGCTCTCATTGCTTTCTCCTGGGTTTCAGAGGTGCTAAATTTCTGTACGGTGATACTTGCTCCAGTAGCTCCCAATTAGAAATCCTCCTAAGATTATGTAAGTTCAAGTTATATACTTATTTGAGTACTTCCAGTGTTCTCCTTTAAGTGTGGAAGAACAAAAGGAAAACACTGGGTCATTTTTAAAGTATGGGCCAATAATAGAGGTCACAATGCCTAAACTAGGGAAAAAATAGTTAACCAAGAAACAGCCCTTGATTAAATGTGAGATTTGAGAAATAATGTAATGTACTCATTACTAGTAATTTGCAAATCTTGATTCTTCTTATATACCCCTATTTATTTATTTGTCTATTTAATTTAAAGAAAATTCCAGTCATCATATAATTTCTCTTATAAAATTCTTATAGGCATTTTTAAATGGCAAAACTTTTAAAAACTTGTAAGTGCTTAAATACTTTAAAACACATTATTATCACACCTAAAAGCAAATAATCCCTTAATATCATCTAATATTTGAAATAAACTTTAATAGGCTGGTATTGTTTAAATCTCTTCTTATGTAAGTTTAACTTTCCTGTAAAAGAAAAAAAATACTTCAATTTGTCTCAATTTTTGTAATGATCAGTGGTTTAAAGAGTTGTCATTCTGAGTCATGTGTCACAAAACTCTGCATTAACCTTTCATCCAAAGGTTTTAGTAACTCTAGAGCTTGCAAATTATATATTTCTTTACTTACAAATTATATATGTGTGTGTGTGCTTACTTGTGACATTTTTGCAAATGATACATAGCTTATTCATTCCTTTATTTGTTGATGCAAATCTGTTCTCTAATCCAAGGTTAGTGACTACAAAATGGTATAGGCCTTGACAGCAGAGCCTAACATGATATTCTGAATGGGGTGACTTTTCTTATTGCCCTGGAATTGTAAAATTGGGTTCAAAATTTGGAAAAAAATGCACAGCCTTATAAAAATAGCCACAAAACCCTGAGGACAGATATACTGTCAACAATGACCAAAACAGGAAAGAATTGGGCCTACCACAGTGGTGTAACTCATGTACCTTTCCAAACACATTAACAATCTCCGTAGCAGGAGACAGTGGAGGCAGAAGAGGGTAGGGTCAGAGGGTCACTGGGTGTAGGAATTTGGGCAGGAATCAGAAACACTTGGGACTACAGGTGAACTCAACCTTGGAGTCTGATCAGGTTGACAGCGGCTGTAAGGTTAGGGAGACTGTGTCTTATTTCCTGGTTAAATGATCATCGCTGTAGAAACCTCCAGGCTATACTAAATGACCAACATGATACAGGAAATGCCACTACCAGGGTAGGCATTATTATGATTATGGGATCTGCCACCAAATGCAAAAGGGATTTAATTAATACTTCTGGAGCAATCACTAGAGACCACATTCAAAGCTATCATGTATAATTTACCCTATCAAGACAATTCAGCAAACCTGTAATATTGCGATGATTTGTTTTCTGTATATTTTCTAGATTGAGTGGGGGCCATGGTTTAGATTAACTGATGTTTGTGCACCTGAAAAATTGCCAAGACTTTTGTAAGGAGTTTAGTTGGTATGAAAATTACCTCTATGTGTTTATTCTATTCATTTAAAATTCAATTTTTTTTTAAAAAAGATTTATTTTTTATTTATTTTATACAAGCACTGGGTACAGTCAGAAGCATGGGAGGGTGAGAGAATCCACCAGAGCCAGAGCGGGGAGCAGAACAGGCAAACTGACGAAATACACTGCTGAGGGGAGCAGCAGGAGCGGCAGGAGACGGACCCTTTCAGGCCGGCCGGGGATTGAAGTGGCACTGCAGAAGCTGCGGACAGCTTCTCAGCCCAGCGCTCAACAGCTGCGCCACAGGCGAGGCTCTAAACTTCAAATTTAAGTTGAAGGAATTAAAGGATTTTCATCTAGTTGATCACAGAGTAGAAGAGAAGCTCTGGCTGAATCCTTCAAAAATCAAGAATGTAAAAATACAGAAGGATTAATTTTAGAGGACATGAAAGTTAACAGCTTAAAAAGCATTTAAATGCTTGGTGTGAATATTTGTATGTAAAATACTTAAATGCATTTTAAATCTATATGCAGAACTGCATTTGTAGAATGAACTTTTATACCTAAAGCTAAAGAAGTATATAACTATTCAATATTCTTGTTGAGCAATAGAATATTCTGAGAAATCACATAATTTTTAAACCTCAGTGGTTAGAAATCATTCTAACATAGTCAAGCAATTCCATCTCAAGTAAGTACAGACTAATAAACATAATTGAATCTTTCAAATGACAAATTCTTTAAGTTTGTCAGGGTAATATTAAGAAACTCCATTTCATTATGTAGAGAGAGTATAAGTGTTTTGGGTTGATTTTTAAATCCTGGACATTGAGAACTTTGTCAAAATTCCTGATTAAGTTTCTTTATGATTTTTATGATTTACCTATTACTCCAGGGAGAATACTGATTGATTAGGTGGTTTCTGGTTAATGAGGCTTTTGAAGTTTTAGATCCCGAGTCCCTAGGCAGAGAGAACATGAACCAAATGTAACAGCCTAGGCCTTACTGGGAAGGAAAGATCCCTTTACTAATGACCTGGGTGGAGCAATGATGACAAAGAGCAGTTTCAGTGGAGATCTACAAATAGAGAAATTGCTTCTCAGCTGTCCTACCAGTCTATTTCTTGGTTTTTTATTCAGCAAAAATGAAAGGCCTACTTCCAGACACACTGTGGAACATTTAGAATATTCTTTAATACACTGGAGGGGAAAAGGAGAGGCTTTTGGTGGTGAGTTATTTGTGATCTATTCTCCTTAGTTTCCCTCTAGATATGAAATAAAATTAGAGTAATGGATATAATTAACTCTGAGTCTCATCTCAGAAGGATAATTTATTACAGGGTTAAAACCCCTTGAACCAGAACTCTAAGTGATTTGTAGTGATTATTATACAACACTTTCACATTTTTGCTGACCTAGTTTTCTTTTTAAAAAGGAAGGAAAGAAAGTAAATTATAGACTAAAAATGAGTCTTGCCCATTCACTGATTGCATTGACTTTGTCAGGCTATTTTTTTAAACCACCTTAAAATCATTACATCCTTGACTCATTGGCTATGATAGAGTAACAAAGATTTTATAAATCTTGATCCTTCAACTGGCATTAAGAATGCTACTGATGAAATGGGTCAACCAGTTGTCTTATCTGTAACTTGGTTAGGTCACTGGTTCAACTTATAACCTGTACTCCTGTTCTCAAAAATTGTTGAGTTTATAACTAGGTCAAGAGATAAAAAAAACAAAAAACAAATAGAAATTTAAAAAATAGCATCTGGTATAAAGTACTGTGTCTATACAGCAATACGATTAAATAAGAATTATTTCAGAATTATAGTTCTATCAAAGCTTCACATATATGGAGATGCTGGCATGCAATTGGTGTGGAGAGTTTGTTCTATATGTGCAGAGTTCAATGAACTCATGCAGAATTAGGTTAGTATGGGAAAGCATTGTGAAGTCCTTATTCTAAAGGCACCAATTATTCCTGCACCTTGGTTTGACCTGAAAAAGTATTACAAGAAAAGGTAATAGTTGCTGTAGTACATGTGTGGGCCTTAACAACTGAAAACATGCTTTTACTATTTTGGATATGTTAGGGGGAAAAGGATGTCCTAAAGCTAATTCCATACAGGCTTTGTGGACTCCACCCCTACCCCAGGCCAAAGCCAAAGACACTGGGAACTCCAAATCCCATCACCACCAAAGGGAAGGTGGCTGGGACCTGAGGGTGGGGTTAAGCAGCCAGGTGGGTGTAAAGCCAGACACGTGGGCTTTGGAGGAGATCCGCATTTTGACTCCCCACCAGCTCGCAGCTGTTTGGCCAGCTCTGAGATTGCCTTTGGGTTTCCAGGTGGGCGGATCGGGTAGGAAGCATTAAAGACTTTATTTCCCTATTTTCTCCCTGAGTTGTACATTTCCTTAATTCCCTTTTCCTTGTAAATAAACCTTTTATTAACCTTTTGTGTGTGTCTGTAGTGGAGTATTCATAAGTCCCTTTCAAGCGCGCGGGGGAGGACCCACAGTCAGGCAACCCGTTTTATATCGGGGTTGCCCTATAACAGTTAGACTGCTTCTGCCAATTTCCGTGCATGTCGGCGACAGGTGAAGGCACTTATTCTAATTCCCATGATTGGAACTGTTTGTATTTGGTGTCAATTATTATTTGGAGAACTCTGGAATTAAAAGCTGCAAATTGAAGTCCCTCTTCCCCCTTTAACATAATTAACTCTAATTATACAACTAATTTGAATTTTATTGCAAAACTTTTCGGTGCAACTATTCAGAAGGGAGTGATTACCAACTAAGACAGAAAAGGGTAATAATAATGATAAAAATTCATCCGGGGCTTGTCAGAATAGGTTTTCTTTTTTTCAACCTTTAGTGGCTTTTGGACTTCTTTTGTTAAAACAGAGGAAATAATTCAACTAATATAGCTCTTATTTATTGATTTTTTTTTTTTTTTGCAGAATGTTAATGTTCTAACCGTTGTTGGAGAGAAAATGAAAAAAAAAAACAGAATTTGGTGCATTTCTAAATGTGCTCATGTTTCTATTTCTTGTCACCTTTCCCCTGTTTCAGAGGTGAAGGCAATTGTGTTCTTAACTCTATTTCTTTCATTTTTAAATTATTTTTTGAAGATTTATTTATACATAGAAGAACTGGGGTATAGGCCAAAGTTGTGAGGGCAGGGAGGATTCACCAGAGACAGAATGAGGAGCAGAAAGATCTATTGAAATACACTCTGAGGGGAGCAGTGGGCAAGACAGGAGAGGTCTGCCGCGTCATGTAGATTGGCTCCCTGGACCCTGGACGGGGATTGAATTCAGTCTACAGTGATGACAGCAAGATAGCATTGAGACTTAACCCCTATGCCACCAAGGGAGGCCCAACTCCATTTCCTTTAAGATCAATAAATAATAAACAAACTCAATAAATAGTTTGCGTAAATCTATTTACAATAAAAAAATCAATAAATAGATAAGCAAACATTGGAGAGATACTAAATATTATAAAGCCTGAGGATAAATCAAATACCTGCTTAAACAATACTAAGACTGATATTTCCTGGTATGTGGGATCTTTGGAACCTAAGTGAGAGATTCAACTGGGATAACATGGGACACACAACCAATGCAATATACTAATCACCTTCTGCATTAATTGCCTGCAGCCTCTTTCTCCTATTTTCTTGAGAACCTAGGAGCCAAGTTGATAGATGGATGGTATTTTAGGACCTTGACCCTGATTGCTAACCTGTGAACTCTGCACAGCGTCCATCAATAGGTCTGTATGAAACGGTGCCTAGTAATTCAGAATTCTTACTCTGAGGACAAATAAAGGACTGTTTTCTTTCTCTTCGAAGTTTCATATTTTTCCCTGTGCAGTTTCCCTTGGCAGTAAACACCATATTTCATGGAAGGGATTTGTTTAATGCATACTACCAAAATGTACGTCTCCATATCTTGTTTGATAGCTTTTACGTTATTTTCAATTGAAATCTATATCCTGTCAAAAACCAAAATATTGCTTTCTTTTATAGGCTACATGTTCAATATAGAAAGAGAAACACTTTATTTTTATTTAATAACTAATATATTATCATCCCTAACAAATTCAAGAAAAAATTAACTTGTATTTATTTTTTAGATTGTCCATCCAAATATTTCAGGCAAATATACATTATTTGGCATGCATTTTAGAGCACTGCCTTAGCTACATTTGTTTTTCTTTGTTTTCCACCTGTATAAAAAATATTTGGATGAACTGATCCCAATTATATTCTGTAAAGACTGGATTAGAGACCCTCAACCCAATTTCACCCAATATTCATGTTCCTAATTTTGATTCTTATTCTTAGTATTAATGTGTCTTGAACCTAGGTGAGAAATACAGCAAAGCAGTAGTAAGTTTGTGATGATTGAGATCTGGAGTAGGAAAAAAAAAAAAGAATTAACAACAAAAAGCAAAAAACAACAAAAAGCAAAAAGCAAATAAATAAAAACAGTAGGGCATTTTAGACAATGCTCAATTATGAAACCCATCATTCTACCATACTTGAATTTGTTAGGTAATTGTATTGTATGTGTATGCATGCATGCACACACACACATGCACGCAATCCAGGCAAATACATTCATCAGAAACTACTTTAAAGCTTTTCTTTTGGTGTGTGTGTGTGCGTGTGTGTGCGTGAGTGTGTTCAAAGCTCAATTCACTCTTGTGAAGGCAAATCTCTGGGTGAGGGTTCCATCTGAAATTCATGTACTTTTTATTCTTTAATCCCCTTTAGGTTAATGGAAGGCAAAAGTTGCAGTTGCTAAAAGTGCTTTAAAGATGACTATTCTGAGTCATGGCCATTGTTTTTCTATTCAATACATGTGCTGTGATACAAAGGAGAGACCTGCTAAAACCTCATCCACACCTTGCTGGACTCCGAGCAGGTCAGTAGGTTCTGTCCTCTGATTTTTCACTCCTTATTTTTATTTATTATTATTTTTAAAGATTTATTTATTTATAGGAGAGCTCAGGTACAGGCCAGAGGCATGGGAGGGTGAGAGGATTCAACAGAGACAGAGCGGGGAGCAGAACAGGCAGACTGACCAAAAGCACTGCTGAGAGGAGCAGTGGGAGAGACAGGAGAGATCTGATGCCATATGGATATCTCCCTGACTGGCCAGGAATAGAACCGCATTGCAGAAGCTGTGTTCAGTTTCACAGTGCTGCACTCAACCCGCTGCACCACCAGGGAGGCCTCTTTTTATTTTTATTTTTATTTATTTATTTATTTAAAAGATTTATTTATTTATTTACACAAGCACTGGGTACAGTCAGAAGTGCGGGAGGATGGGAGAATTCACCAGAGCCAGAGCAGAGAGCAGAACAGGCAGAGTGACGAAGTACACTGCAGAGGGAAGCAGCGGGCAGCAGGAGAGGTCTGTGCGCCATGTGTGGGACCATCACCTGGTGGCCGGGGATCCAACTGGCGCTGCAGAGGCTGTGGGCAGCTTCACAACCCGGCGCTCAACCTCTGTGCCACCGGGGAGGCCCGCCTCTTCTTATTTTTAAAGTCACAAAATCTTTCTGTCTCTCTGAGTGGTTGGCCAATTAAAGGTGATATAATGATGTGTCTACCATATAAAGTTGCACATGTCATTATCCCTTTATTATTTATTAGTGATTGTCTCTGTCAGTGTTTCTCCAGGGTAGTAACAGGTAAGAGAACAAAATCTCTTGGTGGGATGGGTCTCTGCTCCCCTCAAGAAAACATTGTCTAAACAATGGATTATGAGACGTGAGCAAAGGGAACTGGTGAATTAATCTCACTATGAATGAGGTGATACAGTAAAACTGTGCCATATGAAAATATGTCATTATATAAAATAACATTAAAACCTTTAAAACCTTTTTAAGACATTGATTTTATGGTCCACTAGCACAGCTGTGGCACCTAACAAGGGGGAGCAGTTGTGAATAAGAAAATTGTTCTTCACTTGTGAATGCTCTTCATCTTCAGATTTTTCTTGGAATTATTTCTGATAATAAGGAATCTTTTTTAGGGTGGTGTGAAGAGTGGAACTATTGCACATGATTACATTTCTGATATTTCCAGAGGAAGAAAGTGATTTTCCCTATTTGAAATAAGTAGAGATTTGATTTCCTCAAAATTATCATAATCCCCCCAAAGCACTGAATGCTCAGAATTCTGATAATACACTAGACCATCACATTTAGGCAAATAATGTGGATCCAATGTGTCTAAGTGTGTGCATGAGTGTGTTTGTATGGTGTGGGGGATGTGTGTGTGTGGTGTGTGTGTGTGGTGTGTGTTGCCTGTGTGTGGTTTTGTGTAGGGGGTGTGTGGTGTGTATGGCATATACATTGTGTATGTTATATATGCTGTGTATGTTTGTTTGCATGTGTGTAGTGTGTAGTGTGTGTGTGGTTTGGTATGCATGCTGTGTGTGTGTGGTGTGGAGTATTTACATGTTCATGTGATATATGTATGGGGTGTGGTTTGATGTATATAGTGTGCATGTTGCACATGTAAATGGTTTGTATATGGTGGCATGTGTTTATGTGTAGTGTCTAAGGAGTGTGTGGCGTAGGGTGAGTGTGTGGTGTGGTATTTGGCTATATATCAATATGAATATAATGTATGCATGTGGTGAGTGTGTGAGTGTGGTGTTTGTGGTGTATGCTGGGGGGGTCTTGTGGGTCATTCTCTGACACTAACTCATTTGCTCACACAGATCCAATTTACTTTTTGCTTATTGAATTTACCAGATATGGACCTGCCTCCGCTCACCTTTCAGGTTGCACTGTCTTCACACATTACATGCACCAGCTGAGGACAGGAGCGCAGAAGGAACACAGCCTCCTGGGGGCTGATGCCACTTCTCACCCCATTCTCCCTGGTGCCACCATGCATTTTGTTTAGCAGTGTGTGGAGTGGCTGAGTGACATCTGAGCACACTCATCTTCGATGGTTTTTATAAACTTAGGGCAAAGCTGAGGGTAGTGTCATGTGACTTTACAGAGACGATCTCACAAAATATTGTTATTTACAAGTTATTTTTGGGAGGGGAAGAATGCAAAAGAATAATGAGTTAGACCTTTAATGATCACCTCAATTGTTAGAAAAATGTTCATTTCTTTTCCTGACATCTCTTTTTTAACACACCCCAGGAGGAAAGATGTGCTTCTCCAGCCCTAGTGAAGAATAGAAGGAAACGCCTGTGTAGAACCGACTCCACAGTGCTCCCCAGGCCTCTGTAGGAAGTTGGTTTCTTTTCTCAGTCAAGTGCCACCTTTACATATTTAATGTCACAAAATAAAATGTCCCATAAACTGTGTAAAATCTGCTTTAAATTAAAAGTTAAATAAGGAAACAGTTAAAAGTGAAATCTCCATCTAGCATATATAAATTCAATTGTATACCAAATTAAATTGAGGCTATTATATTTTGTCACTGGGCTTTATTATCTTGTAGTCCCCAAAGCTAATTTCCTTTCCTGATTCTAGCCAATGTCTTTGAAACAGTGGGACTTACCAGTGGACAAGTATGGCCAGATGTAACTCTTGGTACACAAGCCAGAGTTTGATCATCACCAAGATTACTAGCTTTCTAAACCTGGTTGAGTTTCTAATTGTGATCATTTTTTTTTTTTTAACCTGTGTAGAAGAAGTATTATACAGCAGTAAAATCCAGAGTTTTCTAAGATGTGTAAGGGGCATGTAATATCACTAACATCACTACAACTCTACATTTTCACTCATAAAGGATCCTTAACTGGAATTTTGAAACATGTGGAAGTCACATGATTTCCCACTGTGCCATATCCCATCCGTTAACGAATACCATTGCTGAATAGTTTTGTCCTTTGCACAGACATGCCCTATCAGAGCCGATTTCATAGATAGGAGTGAAGTATGATTCTTGGGTTAGCTTTCAAAAAACTTCACTAAAAACAAATTGGTATCAGAAAGTAAAATGAATAATCATATGTGTAGTTTCACAGGCTTAGCTGAAAACAACATAGCAAACAAACAAGCGAAAGATGTTTTGATTTCACCTATTCCTAGCCCCTCCATTTAGATAGGTGTATACTAACTCAGTATTAATTATCAGTTACTAAATGAAGTTGAATTAAAGCCAATTAAAACATTTGATAATTTGGGGGAACCAATTTCCTATCTGTTTCAAGGTTTTCAATCATTTCTGAATCAGCAGAAATAGAACTGAACCACTGTGATCTCTGGTCCTTTAGATACAGAAATTTAAAAAAGCACCAGGATATGGTAAAAATTAATATTTTGTGTACTGTTTAATTGTAGCATCCAAGTGTGTATTTAGTCAGTTGCCTTCTACTTATGATAAAATATATAGAGATTAAGGTTTTCATTTTTTCAGTTAATGGGAATGTCAAATGAACCTTAAACATGCATGAAAATCCTCTCCACTTCCTGTACATGGTAAATTTCACTCACAGTTCTGAAATGCATTTTTCTGAGAAGACCCTTTTTATTCCTTCTGGCCTTTAGGATCACCCACAACTGTCTTTTAATTTGTAGTTTTCCAAGCTGCTATTATTCTCATTCTTTTTCTTTTTCCATTTCTTCCTCTGCAGTTTCTGTTTTTAATGTATACTTGCAAGACTGAATACCTAGTCATGATTTGGAGGAGACACAAAATACCCTCATTTCTCTTTTGAGCTAAAAAACATTATTTATTTTTTAACAATGCCCCCCTGAGATGGAATAACTGGTCTTTACATTATCAACATTCTGTATATTTACTACTGGATTCAGAAGTCCTAAGCATGATTTTTATTTTTGTCGTTATGCATCTATGGTTAATGAGAACAATTAATCTTTTCATTATATTAATATTGTCATGGAGGCCAGGGAAATTGTTTGTGGGACAAATAAGTGTAAAAACAGTTGAGCACAGAGCCCTCACCTGAAACTCACTATAAAAAATGGTATGCAAATTATAAGTGAATTAGCCCTTGAGCTGTCTCTCCTCTTCCATTATTTTCTAATGGACTGTAAAAAAAGGAAGAATTTCCAGGACAAAAATACTTCTGCTGAGAACTATCTCAACACAAAACCTCACAAACTTACATATGGTGTCCTGTCTTATCACTTCTGAACAGACCTCCGAGTTTGAAAGGGTTTAGAAGTTTGCTTAATTTGCTGTTTCCTGACATAATGAGGAAATCAATGTGTCTTGCCTTTCAAAATACTTTTGAGTTCAGAACACTTCAACAAGAGTGCCACGAAAAGCATATATGAAAGTGCAAGAACTTGCTCATCCACTGGGAATCAGACATCCTTTACAGATAAAGCCTTGTTAATGGATGGACTGCGACTTTCCACAATTTGCCTCTACAGAACAATCATCAATATTTTGTTATCAACTCTGAATGGAGGCTCACTCTTTCAAGTTGGCTTACTTTCCTTGGATGAGTCCAGTTCATCATAAAATTCATAAAACATGAATTCTCCTTTAAACATTAATTCTATTTTATGTGTTTTCTAATGAGGGTTACATAGCCTTAAGTTTTGGAAGGTCTGAGGAAATCAGATGTCCTTTTTCCCAAAATAATCACTGAAGAGATCTTTACAAACCTGTGTCTCTGCCCAAGTGTCATGAAGCATCTATGCAGGCATGGAGGTTTTATTGTCTTAAAGGTCTTCTGAAGCTTGTCACATTTCTGATTGACTTACCCAATGAAATCTACCAAAATCAAGTAAGGGATTAAAATACAATCTCATTTTATACTTTCACATCTATAGTCACATAAGTTCCTACATATGCAGCATGTCCCTTGTCTTCCTGGTCACTTGAGTAAGTGATCAGTTGAGTAAATCATTAAGGTTCCTTTTTCCTTTTCTCATGAAGTTGAGATATTAAATAATCATTTAAGGAATAATGGATATAAATAAAAGCAAACCAGAGGTGTGAGGAGGAGGTGAAGAGGTGTCTGCCCTATGAGAGCCTGTTGGAGGGCAGGGCCATAGCAAGATTCTTATGAAAGAGCTATTCTGAGTAATAAGTAAGAAGATTGATGACTTATTTAATATAGTCACATGCTTTCAAAGACTCAGAAAATTAAAGTTACTCATCCAGCACTTTGCTGAGAAAGTAGTAATTTTACAATATTAAATTACTTGGTAAGTTTTTCACTCCATGCAACTTCAGAAGGGGCATTTATATGACAGTAAAATAAAGTGTATTTTTCAAAGCCCCTCTGAAAATAGAAGCATTTTCCTCTGAAGGTGTCAGGGGTCATTTTCTAACATGCTGGGTAAATATACAAGTATTTAGACAAAGAAAGTACTTTTGCATTTTCTTGTATAGATGTAACCCGTGTGGGCATTGCCAAGCTTGTGATTAAAAAGTTGTGTCAAACATAAATTGCAGGATCCAGCATTAGGTTGCTTCCTTACTTAATTGTAACCTTATAAATGTCCTGTTACTTATTCAAGGAAGTAAAAATAGAACACATTTAAAAAAATAAGTAGCAGGCATAATTGCAGATATACTCTTAAAATCTCTAAAATGTGAAAACAGATTATCAAGGTTCAGAAACCTGAGAAAATCAATTATAATACATTTTCAGTAACTTTTTGATCTATTTAGTGTTTGTGAGCAATAGGATATAACAGATTTCTCAGAGAATTAAAATGTCTACGTGAATTTTTTAGCGGACTGTCGTTTTGAAAATGGGAGGCAAAAAAAAATGATTATTTATGACTTACACAAAATTTTCACTTTACAATATTTTATTAAAATAATCCCATATGAAAAGGAAGAAGTAGCAAATAAAAACAGAACATTTTTATTTCCATCAGTACAGGAGGAGTTCCCGGGTTATTTATCACTCCAATTTTCACCTAAAGAATAAGAATGAAGAGAGGATTATTCCCACCCTTTGGTATGGGTTGTCAAAGATTTTCTGAAAGAATAATGTGTCCCTTGACAAGGATATGACAAACTAAGTAATGCAGTGAACATCTTAAATGGAAAATTAACAAGTGACAGCTAAGGATAAGTTTCTTTGGAGACACATAAGCATAAAAGGATGGGAAATAATTGCTTCGTATGTTTCTCTCTCTAGAGTTGTATCTATTTCCTTTTTAAGATCTATTTATTTATGCATACAAGAGCTGGGGTACAGGCCAGAGATGTGGCGGGGGTTGGGGGTGAGAAAGAGGATTCACCAGAGACAGAGTGAGGAGCAGAACAGGCAGACTGACTGAAATACACTGCTGAGGGGAGCAGTGGGCAAGACAGGAGAGGTCTGCTGGGCCAAGTGAGTAGCTTCCTGGCCGGCAGGGGATCTCACCGTCTCGCACATCTGGCCTGTACCCCTGTTCTTGTATAAATAAATAAATAAATAAATAAATAAATAAATAAAAACATAAATAAATAGATAGATAGATAGATAAATAAATAAATAAATAAATAAATAAATAAATAAATATTTAAAAAAATATTGTGTAACTAGTACATTCCCAACAATATATATATAAAGCATTCTTGTTAAAATTGAGTAAGACAAAGTTCTTGCTACATGGAACCCACTGTTCTCAGAGAAAATCTGAACTTGATTACAAAATAGAGACTATTTTACCTCTTTTGAAAATCCTTATGCCCGGAAAAGTCTACCTTGTGCTCTTTGAATATCTAATCTTTGTATTATTCCCCTATTATCTTTCAAATCTGGCTAAGGCCTTTCCATTTCCCCTATTGGTAGCACAAATAAATGAAACCTAAGTATCCTAAATACTTAGACAATAGAATAAAAGACAGAATATATTTGTCACGAATTTAATTTTATGAACTCTTTTCTGATGATTGAATCCAGAAAAGATACCTTGTTTATACATATAGAAAGATATGGTATTAGGTTTCAATGCATCTTATATAAAAACCAATTCCAAGTTATCTAGAGACTTAACATGAATGACAACTCTTTAAATCTTCTAGAAAATAATATAGAAGAATATTCTTTAACTTAGGGGAAGGGTGCTTCTTCTTAAATCACATGCATGACCCTCTCTTTATATTTTGATAAATAAAACGTTTTAATCTGAACGTTGTTAAGCATACTGATCTTTTCCTTTAGAGTTTGTGCTTAGTCCATGCATCTCATGTCTTTGTGGGTCTGATTTTCCTGCTTATCATTTCTTCTAGCTCTTGCTTTTACTGACCTATTATCCTGTGTGTGTGTGTATTTTATTAAGTTTGTATTCAACTGTACTTAATTTTGGAAAACCTTTGATCATTGTTTGAAGACATGTTACCCTAAAATACTTGTTTTTGCTTCTGTTCAGTGAAAACTCAGGATTATTTAAAAATAAGTTCTTAATTTGAGACATTTCCCAAAATACAGGCTTTGTATTTTAAGATCTCAACTTAGTGTGAGACTGTGGTTACCTTTTAAACATTAGGGTGAAGGTCTTTGGATTCTAGTTGGTTTCCTTTTGCCTTCTGGTCAGGCTGCACACATTATTATCTTCAGACCCGTGCACATTGCAGTAGTATCAGTACACCAAGGATCCCCCAAGACCAGGTGGAGGAAGCTTCTACGTCCATTACCTTTTTCTATCTTTCCCTTGTTTTACGATCATATCTATTAATCGTATATATGTGTGTGTGTGTATATATATGTGTGTGTGTGTGTATGTGGTATATATATATATATATATATGTGTATATTTACTATTTAGAATTATAGTTGTTTTGCTGCATTAGGATTATTTAGAATATTTTTTTATCATCATAGTATCAGGAAACTTCTTTTATTTTAAGATTTATTTATGCATACAAGAGCTGGGATACAAGCCAGAGGTGTGGGGGGTGGGGGAGCTGTGAGCGTGAGAGGATTCACCAGAGACAGAGCAGGGAACAGAACAGGCAGATTGACTGAAATACATTGCTGAGGGGAGCAGCGGGTGAGACAGGAGAGGTCTGCTGAGCTTTGTGGGTCACCAACCTGGCTGGGGATTAAGTACTACAGTAGCTGCAGATAGCTTCATAGAACTGTGTCTTAACCCCTTGTGCCACCAGGGAGGCCCCAGCATCAGGAAACTTCTGATGTTTAGATTTTTTTAAAATCTTTCTGTTATGATTACCTTTTCCTTCTTCTGCTTTTAAATTGTTCTTTATTTTCTGAATTCTCTGAAAATTCTATTACCTGATTTCTTCATTTCCTGGCATCTATAGTCATACAATTCAGAGTTTTAAAAATGCAATTCCATAAATATTTTCAAGTTGTTTGAGAGATGATATGTGTGGAAATGAGAGTTTGTCTACTAAAACATTGTCAATTTTAGCTTTGCAAAGAATAACTAAACACCACAGGAGAACATATTTGTTTGTACTACTATATTGCCAATGTCTTAATGCTGGAACTGGAATGCACTTTCAAAGACTTTAGTCTGGCATTTTCTCTACTAAAATATGTAACCATATTGTTTATCTGCAAATGCATGTTTTTTTGCAGAGTGAACATATCTTGGCTATAAGGCAGTAGAGTTCTATGCTTTCTATGATGACATGTTATTTGAGAATGGTAGAAAAAACAGTAGTTGCAAACCATGTGTGAATGGTAGGAAAATAAGACACACATTGATATGTTTATAGTTCTGGGGAAACTAAATAATTAAGGATAAAAGCGCTGGTGGTGCGTGGAGGGTGGTAGGTACTAACTGCCATGTCAAATGTGGTGACTATGCTCTTGGAAATTGGAGAACACCATGAGAAACTGTCATGGCAATCTCATCTCCAAATTAGATACACAGACCCTGGTGTTCACTGGACTTTTCTGCAGACATCAACTTATTTGTGACTTCCTTGGAAGTAGCTTCACTTTGAGACATTCAGGAGCAATATTGAGTATTAAATGAGCAGTCAGTGCTATTTTATGTTTGGAGAAAGCATTCCTGGAAAAGACTAATCCTTTTCACTCTCTAGTATGACTTAAGTAAGATTATCTGAAAGTCTACTATTCATTCTAAAGATATACAGCCAAATGATTCACACAAAAACGAAGAATTTGGATCTTGTAGCTGTTTATGTAATAGGCAAAAGATATAGAAGACCAGCTAAGGTAATCATCATACTCTTAGCGTGTAAGGAGATGGTGAGGAATGATTTCCTTTGATGACAGATTGTTCTCTGATTTTCACTTGTCTACTCTTACTATATAGACAGCATATGTATTTTTAAATTGACAATTATCATTTTGATCTCCATTATGGTCTAAAACCTTTGCATGCACTGAATCAGTGTGACTTTAAGTAAAAGTCCATTTATTAAATCTTTTATTAAGCTTTTCATTATTCATGCTTGTAAAGATTGTAATAGAGATGTTAAGTAATGAAATTTTGCAAGTTCCTAAAATCTTCATAAATCTCCATAAATTGACTCTTTATGAGAAACCTGCTTTCATTGTGTCTGATTTTTATTCATATGCAACCAAAATGTTAATATACTTTAATTAGAGCTAATATGATTTATCTCTTCACTCATTATATAAGTTAATTTTCTTTTAAAGAAGTTCTGTTTTCAAATTCTCTCCAGCAGTGTAGAATTAAAGTAATTATAGTTTGACTCAGGAAATTAGTCATAAAAGTTCATGAATGCTAAAATAAATTGGAGTTTTCACAGGATAGATTAGGCCATATGCTTTACAGAAGGAAAAAGGAGACAGATGATTTCTGTCAGTGTGTATTCCACTGGGAATACTGTGAAGGTAAATAACAGGAAGTCTTGACATTGAAAATACAGGGAAGATAGAATGGTCATAGTTTTATGGCCTCCAATTAACCAGACCAGTTTGGAATGCACATATATAATCCAGGCATGATCCTGGTAATGAACAACAAACTGATCTTTAGTCAACATCTGTATTCGCAGCATTTTGGGCATCATTTGAGTGATGAACTCAAAAATTGTTCTAAAATTTACCGGAAATACTTTTATGATCTCTGTTGTTGCAGATGGGGAGTGTAGGTTTTCCTTTTCTAAATGTAAAATGTCCCTTTACCTTCTTAATCTACCTGTGCAATGTCCCAAACCTTCTAATTTAAATTCATAAGTGTATTATTGTATATCTTTCTCACACACAACGTTATCACTGATGAAATACCTGAAATGTCTTCAAGATACTAAAAGTTATCTATGAGCAATGGACTTGTATGTTTGGAAAAAAATAATTAAAGCATTTATTTTAAATTATTTAAATCATTTAACAGAAACAGTCTCTGTGAATTAAAAGAGAAAATATATTTCTGGCAAATACAGTTATGGAAAATATTTCTATTCTGAAACACAAAGATGGTAGGGAAATAGAATTATTCATATGAAAAATAAGCTGACAATCGCAGCAAAATTGAAAAAGTGAAGAAAACCTGGAAAATATAATGCAAAATAAGTTTCTTCTAAGTCTATTCCCAGTTTTTCAGTCTTTTATACATGTTTCTGTATTTAGTTCTTTGTAGTTTCTACATAAAAACGATAATTAGAAAGGATTTTACTAGGTAAGCTTCCTACATAGCTCTCTTGTAGATTCCTGATATATCATCAGTGATCAAATTGTGTAGTGAGCGCTCTGCTTGGTCATCTCCATTTCTCATTTAATTGTCTCTTTCAGTAAAGAAATAAGCCCCTAGAGCTACAGGGTTATCTGGGCTTGTGAGCATGTGAGTGTGCAAGACTTTGTTGGCGGCATGATGGATGCTTCTCATATGTTGTGAATACTCAGTGATTGATGACAAACTGGGTGTTCCCATCGTGCTATTCATCACATAAATTTCCTTATTAATATCTCTTAATCTACCAGTTCATGGCTGAGAAATTCTGCATAGTGCTAATCATGCCCCATTATAGAATAAGCTATTAAGTGTCTCTACAATTTAGCATGTTGCATTTATCCAGAAATATATTATCTATTTTCATCAAGCTATTTCAACAAGTTTGCTGTTTTTTTTTAACGTTTCTGTATATATATATTAATTTTCTTCTCTATTTTTTAAATGAGGTAACTGGTTTACAAGAACGTGATGTAGTGTTTTTTTTTTTTTAAAAAAAAACATTTATACTAAAAAGACCCTATAACATTGTGTTAAACCACAGAATTTGAAATTTTGGATTTTATTTTGATTACCTAGTTACTGACTTTTTCAACTCAAATAGACTTTTTTTCATTTAACAAATTGATATAACAATACTAACTATGTCAAGGTAGTTGGAGCATGTTATATATAAAGTGACTGATATACATTCAGGTACTTTACATACCCACATACTGCATCTGAATCATAGTAGTCTCTCGTGATGGTAAGTTTTATTCTTATTCATTCCTTTGTTGTTAATTCAGACATTGTGATACTGATTAAGCTATGATCTTTTGAGTGAGAAATCTAGGTACAAATCCAGTTTCTCCCATTTTATGTCAATGTAAAGCACCTCAAAAAGATTTTTCCAGAAGAAATATTATTCAAATAACTAATGTGAACCAATATTTAATGTTGATTTTTCTACCCAGCCACATTAAGGTCAAAATAAATGAGGAAAAGAAGGTTTATTCATTTATTTTGTTTTGCACACTATGTAACAAGTGTACTCAATATGAAAACATGAGGAAGTAGTCTGCATTCTTTTTTCATTATCTTTAAAACCGAGTTTGCATTATAGACTTTCAGCACATCTTAATTTGGAATTAGCCACATTTAAATGTTCAATTGCCACATGTGGCCATCACTAATTGTAGAATATAGACTAGGAGATATGCCTGGCAGATAGCAACCTCTAGTATGAGTGTTATATTTAAATGTTGTTTCATACATTAGAAATATTCTACTACCTACTGGAGAACTTCTAGAAATCAAGAGGATTATGTGCTAGAGATAATGCACTTCACAGAAGTCTGTCTCATATTAAGGATTATATTATCAACACTGTTATTCTTATCAGACAATGTGTTGGGAACTATGGTTACAAATATGATTAAGATTCAACCCCTGCCTTGGAGGAGATCAGTGGTACAGGTAAACCAATGAGAGTTTATTTTAAATCATTTTGAGTAAATGAACACATAGGTGGCAGTTGGTTATTCTGTTTGCTGTTTCTGAACTGTTCTCATTCCTCTGATATGTTCTGTAAGCAGGGGACTAAATCCAGCAGACATATCATCTGGACTCCCTGGACAGACAGAATCTTGATGGTTGAGCCTATGGGAGACACCAACAGAAGAGTGAGGAGTATTCAGAAAGTATCCTAGTGTTTCTTTTCTGATTGACTCCATGTTTCTTAAGGAGATGCAGCTCAACCTCCCACCTGTGTTCTAGTTTTACAGAACTCCAGGAACATTCCATTCTATCTGCAGCCTTTTGTCTTTGAGGGGGGACTCCAATTCACCCTGTAGGTTCTACACCCTTCATTCTCCCTTCTTTGTTCCTATAAACTTAGTCACCTGTCTAGCCTCTTAATTTGCATATTCATACTCACTGATGAGTTCGGCTTCTTCTTTGCACTCCAACTAGTGTAACAGCCAACTCCGCAATTCATTCTAATTCCCAAATTCTAGAGTTTGTGTTTTTTCCATTTGGGAGATTTCATGATTTATTTAAATTTTACTCCCCATTCTCACCTCACCCATAAAAACCCTATGAGATTGCTCATGGATGTTGAATGGTATAAATTCACTATTTGTGGCAGCTTGTTATTAAGTAACGCAAATATTTGGAATAAATCAAAGCTTCTTGAACAAGCAGACAGATTTTATAGGGGAAATATTTCTTTGAATAAAGTCAGGAATGTGGATTAAATGACATGGTCAGCCCTAACATTTTAGAAGTCTAACACTTTTTGAATTTAACAGTTTGAAAAGGAACTTGGTAGAAAGAATTGTAGAACTAGGGCCCATTTCTAGGGCAATTCCCTGGAGACATTACATCTTACTTGATGTTGGACTCAAAGGGAGTAGTCCATGAGCCCCACACACTCAGTGAAACTCTGGATGAACTCAAGATTTGGAAACATACCCTGGAATCAGAGATCTGTCACATAAACGTCTCTATCACAACCCAGACGTTTTACACCAACCATTTACCCATTTGTGTGCATTGTTGTCATTCTATTATTTTCTCCAGTAGTTATAGTAACTTGGGAACACAGGGACAGGATGGGTTTCTGTACTGGCTCTAACAGGTTAGTGCAAACTGAATGTCTTTAAAAAGGAGACTTTTGTTCTCCCACAACTCTGAAACTTCAAAATCCAAAGAAAGCAGGACCACGCTTACTCTTTAGTAAAGAACCCCATCCACTTTCTCCAGCCCCTGTGGGTGGCCAGCACTCTGTATTATCCTCATGCACCTTTATCAATACAGATGTATCTTAATTTGATTCAATCTGCAAAAATCCTAATTCTAAATAAGGTAACATTCACAGAGTCTTGGTGGATGACAGACACTATTCAACCCAGGATAGTTACAAAATCATTTTCACTGTAATATTTATATTTCGTCTCAGCTTTTCACTCCAAGTAAACTAATATTTTAATCTGAGTTAACTCACACGTGAGTTCAATTTGTATAAATTTTAGTATGTATCTTTTTCATTCTTGGCAATCTTGTTTATTTCTGCACATTCATCTTGGGCTGTGTTGTTTAATAGCACTTATATAATGTCTTTATTCTTCTTAAGGCTAACATTTCAAGGATGAGATTTTCCTTTTAGACTTGTCAGTTAATGTCTCCTCTTTTTTCCATAGTTTATTTATAGTTACCAGCTAATGTAAGAAATAGGTTCTGTATTTTACAATGACACATGAAAATAGCTCATGAAATAAATTATAAACTAAGGAAACACAATGTGTTATTTTTCTATGGTTCCTCTAATAAATGAAATCAGACAGAAATTTGCTTGAAGATTTAACTCACAGTTGAGAAATAAACATTTTAAAGAAGCTGAGTTTTAAGAGAAGGATTTAATTGATTAGCAACCCCCTCCCCCCCATTCCCTAAGTGAACTTGGGAGAAAGAATATAAAATATGTAAGGACCAGTTTGATAATAAGTAGAATTCACAAAGCTGAGATTTGGTAGAAATTGCTCCTACAAATTTACATCTCGGGCCTCCCTGGTGGCGCAAGGGGTTAGGCACTGCACTATGAAGCAATCCTCAGCCTCTGCAGCACAAGTTCAATCCCCAGCCGACCAGGGAGCAACCCACATGGCTCAGCAGACCTTTCCTGACTCACCTGCTGCTCCCCTCAGCAGTGTATTTTAGTCAGTCTGCCTGTTCTGTTCCCCACTCTGTCTCTGGTGAATCCTCTCACCCCCCGCATCTCTGGCCTGTACCCCAGCTCTTGTATGCATAAACAAATAAATCTTTAAAAAAATTAACATCTCAACAGTTTGGGAAAGACTGTTGATGATACTAACAACTATTGATAAAAGAACTGGAAAATAGGCCTTTTGCCAGCTTGACAGAGAAGAAAGCTAAGTAATATATGGAGAAAAATGTACCAACATTGCAAAATATTCATGTTTAGATTCTGACTCCCAGATGGAGGCAAACAACATGTGTGTTTCCGATGATTTTTCCAACCCACGCTTCATATGAATGTTGGAAGCAATATAGTGATAATAGGCATACATAGGGGAAAAAAATGACAAAACAGAATTCAGCCAGCAGCCTAAAAGTATAGATGAACTATTTTATGATCAAAGTGAACAAATCAGTTATACTCATTAATTCACCTACTTATAGAAAATCAACTATCAGTCATTAACTATGCACCTGGCACTGCTCCAGATAGCGGGTATAAAATAGGAGGAAAAAAATCAACCAAAGCTTCTGATTTTCTGAGAGAAATAATAAAATTGTCATTCATAAATTATATAAATATATAGTTATATCATATGCAAATAATATATATCATATACCTATTATGATATATGATATGTATAATATATTTTGGATTATATTAAATATTGGATTGGATTATGTTATAATTATATAACATAAAGTATCATAATATGCAAAATTTATTACATTAATAAATTATATTAATAAAAATGCTCTACTAAGATTATATATAGATAATTAAAATAGTATAGTATAACACATATTAACAGTAAATTATTGGACAGTGTACATGCAAAGAGAATAATCAATTGAACAATGGAATGGAGATAAGTGGAGGTCCTTTCTTTCTACTCTGTTCTCTTTGTACTGAAAAATTGTACTTTTAGCAACCAGAATAATCAGCCCAGATATTCCTTCTTAAAAAAGACTATAACACGTGCTTTCATAGACAATGTGTCATAGTGAAGAGTTTGATCAAAGTTTTAAGTTCCAAGACTTCCCAGTTGCTAAGAAAATGATTATTTATTTGAGTTCAGGGAACACTAAGATGTCAGCCTCTGAGGAGGTGTCCTGCCCCACTTGAACCTTCCTATAGTGTTCCTTTAATCATGAAATTCTCCTTACTTCTCACCTTCACCAAATAACGCCCCTCTTGCACTTTGACATGTGTAGTTAATCACTTCACATCCTTCTGTTCTCTCCACACCAATACACAGGCCGGGATCAAATGCTCTGGGAACCTCAACACCCAGTGACAGGAACACCGTGACCAGTCACTCAGGTCAGGGGGAAGACAGAAAAAGGGGGTAGAGCTGGGCCACGTTCTCGTGGGTGAGCAGGTGCTGGAAGCACAAGCAGTGTTCTTGAATTCATGCCCCATGCGCTCGGGCACCGGCGCAGCCACTGGAAGTTACTGAACCCAGTTGTCTTGTGTCCAAAGGGAACTAGCACTTGCCTAAGCTAGCACTTAGGGCAGAGCTTCCCTTCTACCCCATCCTTCCCCTGAGACGCGTGGGCAGACCACAAGTGCAGCATGGACAGTAGGAGTGCTGGATGATGGATTCTGTGACTGCCAAATACGCCCAGGTCTGAGACCTCCCCACTCATGTTCTTAAGGTTTTGAATGTGAACAGCCCAAAGACTCTCTCTCCATCCTTGCCTTATTTGTCTCATAAGCTTTCTCTACAAACAACCCCAGGACCTACTCTGAGCACCCCCTGGACCCCATGTCAGCACGACCAAAGTGTTCCATCCAGTCTGGCTAGACTCACATTAGGTGATTGTGCTTTTAACTTGCCACTGACCCACTAAGGTATCATCAACACAGTTGATAATTCATCTTTGCTACATGGTTCCCTTTTAACTGTGGAAAGAATGACAATAATGGTCAGGTTATTGTTAAACAAGATAAATTGTTATAAATTATAATTTTCTCTTAAAACGTTTTTAACAGCACGTTAACTGATGAGACACAATGAAAGGGAAAAAGAAAAAAGAGGTTGCTAAGGAAACAGTAGGCTTTTAAATGAGCATCAGAATGAATAGGGAGGTAAAATGCATGGAAACTGGCTATATAATTAAACTCTCACCACTTCAAAATTGATAGTACTATGTGCTACAGAAAATGGGAGACCTATTTTCTTATCTGGCTCTGCTCTGGAAGAAATAATGAATGAGATCAGATATAATGTTCTTCTTGGCCAAACTCCATAATTTCCCAACCATAATTTTGGCCATGCCTTACAATGAATATAGATTTCACATGCAGAAGTCTCAGTTATTTTCTGATTTTCTGACTCGCAGAGAAAACTATATCGAAGCGTAGACCACTATCCTAGGCTCTTAGAGGCCAGACTGGAAATATTTTAGTTTGCAGAAGAGAGGTTTTGTCTGCATTTGAGCTGCCTGGCACTGCTTAAGTTCTTCAAAATCTCAGTCTCTTCGTCTGAGAAAGGAAACATTAAAAACTCTCAATAGGCTTATTTGTAGACAGTCAATAAGACCTGTACAAGACATTTACACAAGAATTGCCTTGCTGATTTTTTAACTATGATGTGCTCTACCTTCTTTGCCTTTTTTTAATATTAAAACTAACAAATCAATATTGGTTTTGGTTTGATGAACAGAGATCTTGTTCTTGTGATGGTGAATGGTTAGTGAAAGAGAAGGACTTACGGATTGAGAAAAGTGATAATAGAAGAGACAAGAGGGAGAGAATGAGAGGGGAAAGAGAAAGGAGGGAGGGAGACAGACCAAAAAGGAAATGAGTAGAGGTGAGAGAGGAGGTGGATGGCAGGAAGAGGGAGAAAGGAGAGCAAGAAAGGTGAATGAGGAAGACAGAAAATAGCATGAAAGCAAAACGCACAGAACAGAGGAGCTTCAAAATTCAAAGGTATTAAGAGGAGGGATGCTCCAGGTCTTTAGTGCTCTGGTAACTTTATTCACCTTTCCTCGGTAACAGAAAAGTCTGTAATAAAGTGTGATGCGGGCCTCCCTGGTGGTGCAGCAGTTGAGCGCTGGGTTTTGAAGCTGCCCGCAGCCTCTGCAGCACCGGTTCGATCCCCGGCTGCTCCCCGGCCACCGGAGGAGGGTCCCGCATGGCGTGCAGACTTCTCCTACCACCCGCTGCTCCCCTCAGCAGTGTACTTCGGTCCTTCTGCCTGCTCTGCTCCCCACTCTGGCTCTGGTGAATTCTCTCACACTCCCGAGCTTCTGACTGTACCCAGTGCTTGTATAAATAAATAAATAAATCTTAAAAAAAAAAAAAAAACAAACAAACGTAACCATATTCTACCAATCTTAATAAAAAAATAAATAAATAAATAAAGTGTGATGCGTGAACTGCCCTCTGTGGGTGCTGCTGATCTTCTCTCATGATCTGCTCATTTGCTGCTGTGGGCTTATTGCTGGGAAGAGTGACCTGGTGCTGTGACCATCATCCCTTTGTCTTCCCACTTACTAACACAACCTGTCTATGCTTTGCTCCCACGGGGTTCAATGTGCCTGCACCTGGAATGCCATGGCCATGCCGTGCCTCTTTCTACTCACACTCACAGATTCAGATGCAGATGTGGAATATCTGGACTTGCATATGGAATTAGGAACAGCTCGCAAACTTCTCAGCTTTGTCCAAATCCCAACCCTTCTTGTAAAGAGGGAGGAGAGCATGCTTTGTTTTCTCAGTTAAAAAAAGATAGCTTTGAGAATGTGAAAATTGATGCTTATAATGTATTTCTAAATTTGTTCCCAGACCTATTGGAATAATAGGACAAAAAGTTTCAGAATTGCCTCTAATCACTTGAGTTGGCAGAAGATGGAGAAGCATAATGATATAGGACAGCAATCATCTGCCTTTCCAGAAATGTGGATAGAATCAGAGAGAGGGTTTTATTGAGCAAAATTCAAGCCTGTGGTAATTTCAAGGCAGCATTTCTTGTGATATATAATGTTTCAATCCTGAAATTTTACGATAGAATCTGGAAGGAGCTCATTCAGCATCAGAAGAGACACCATCCAGGTGTGTCTGCCTGCAGATGCCACTCTATTGTGAATTCAACTAGTTTCTTTAAAATGCATCTATTCCTTCTCCTGAGTATTAGACTACGGTTATGAATGTGTTTAAATAAATCTTCGGGCCTGGTCTACGTGGGCATGAAAGGCAAACAGTTGCAGGGGACGGTTAGAGAAACATCTTCTCTAACTTTGTGCTGTAAGAGATATTTTTAACAATTCTTAGTATTTTTGCTAGAAGATGAGCTTCTTAGCATCAGGGGACCTTTGTGCTGGACTGGCAACACCCTGTTTTGGACTGCGGAAGGTGATCAGTGCATTGGAGGTGCCAGTGTTTTCTGTTTGTTGAACAGATTGTTTTCTGTCTTCTGGATGCTCCTCGTTCAAATGCAAATCTGCAGCTTAGGAGAGTCACTATCAAGCAGTTTAACTTGTTAACACTTTAGCACTCCCTGGTTTGAGCCTGAGAGGTTTGGCTGTGATTGATACTGAGAAAGATAGAGAAATATGGGGTTGAAGAAGAGGCTTATCTACATCCAATGGCATAGAGTTTGTGCAACCTTCATGGAGAGTCTGACTATATTTCACACTTCCCAAAGTGATTTGGTTCAACAAATCATACATAAAGTTTTCTATTTCAAACTTAAAGCATTACCTTCTATCGATAAATGTGATGTAGCTATGCAGGCCAGTCAGGGTCACTTTAACCACACCAAAAAAAAAAAAAAGTCCTAATCTTAGTGCTCTGTCTGATCGGGCTGCCAATTTGATTATAACAGGGAGACATGGTGCTCCTGCCTCAGCAACACTAAACCTATGGCCTGCACAGTCTTCATGTCACTTACTACATGGGATTTATGTCTAGCTTACCTGCTAGAAAGAATTGTCTCTTGGAAAAAGAGGTCTAGTAGCAACCTCCTGCATCTTAGTTCACAAAATCACAATTGTTTTGAGAAAAACAGAAGAAAATCATAAGCAGAATTCCCTCTTGCTCCAAGACAAAGGCTAGAATGTTCCACAAGAATGGTTTATGGACTACAAGACACAGACAGATCTAAAGAAGCTGTGGATGTCCCAGCACAGGATAGACCCCAGGAGACCCAAGTGAGAACAGGGCAGGGCTGCTTTCTGAAAAGACCGCAGGTCAGATGCACCTGTATGAGACCAATGTAGGAGACACCCACTGTGGAATCAGGAGAGGTTGGTTAATACCTTAGATTGCCCATTCTCTGTTGTATTAAAAGGATGTGAGGACATTTTACAGACTGTCCATAGAATGAAAGTGTGTTAAACAATCACATAATACATGGAAGCTATTAGTAAAAATGGGAAGGCTTTAACATATTAGAAAAATTCCACGATTGAATTCAAATGTGATTGTGTTTTTAGCCGAGTGAAGACTTCAGATTTGCTACCTAAGTTATATTTGCTATATCTCTTCAGCTTCCTCCACAGCATGGAGGAGAATAACAATAGCATGCATGAGGACATATTATATGAAAACAAATTTGGCAGAAATTGATGCAAATATGGATATGTCTATACATTTCTATTTAAGCCTCTCTATAAATATATCTATTTCTCTATCTATCCATCCATTTATTGGTATATATGTATCATGTGTCAATCTATTTATCTACCTATCATTATTTATATACCTATATTTTTATCCTGTATCCGTTGCCTAGAATATAGATATTCTACAGATTGCAGCCCCTAATACAAACATCTTCCTAAACAGTTTTCTAAATTATAATTTCAATTGAACATGATACTTCCTATATAAAATAATGTTCTTTTTAATCTAATTCTCATTTATAAGAACAATCTATTCTGACTCCCTCATGTGTGACTTCTATGGATATAAAGTGATAGTATTTTGGAAAGAAGAGGATTAAAAACACTTGCATTTTGCAAATGCTTATTTATGGCACTTAACCAACTCAAATAATATCAGATTCAATTTCTGTCTCATCTGTACCAATATATGATGGGAGACTGGCTGCAGCTTACCTATTTCATCATTTCACCAATGTTTATAATTGATACTGACCTCAACAGTTTAACTGAATTTAATCAGATGTGAAGAGAATTTGTTTCTTCAGTCTGCACCTGACAGGAGGTACCTGCTGCAGAAACCTACCAGAGACAAATTGGGATGAGTACAGTAGAACAGAGACAGATTTTCTAACTTATCTGGAAAAGGAAAATAAGACCAGAACTGGTAAAACAAAAAGAAATAAACTTCTGTAGAATAATTTGATTGTGGATATATGACTTCCTGCAGTTGTCAAGACCCGTGGATTTTTACAGCACAAACAGAGAACAGCAATGTATGCAAGGAATATACTGTCCAGGAAACCAAGGGGGTGATGCTGACCTAAGTAATTTGGAAATGAATGGAATCTAAGAGTATGCAAAATAAGTTGTATATAATCAACTGTATATAATGTATAACTCTAGTTGATAAGGTTGGTTCCCACAGGGGCATACATGAACAATTTCAAAATCTTTATACTTATATAATGGAAATGAACAATTAAGTAAATGAATGGTGGATGAATGAAGCCAATTTTATTATCACTATTGAAGTGGGAGGCTACAGATAAGCAAAAAAGAGCCTGGAGTAAGCCATGTGATAGTGGATTAAAATTGGAGGCATTCTTATGGCAGATGTTAAACTTAATATAAGCACAGATAATCATATCTAGAAATATTGACAAATATATTCTGCATACATGGGTCAATGCATGCACATTTATGCCTTTGCTCTTTCAACTGAGAAATATAGAAGCAATGACTCACTAATAGCAATAAATACACTAAATATTTGTTTCTTATTCTCCAATAAGATGGCACCCTGAAGAAATGACTGATTTGAATAAAGGCAAGAAATACAGAAGATAAGAGCAGAACACCTGATAGTGCCAGTAAGTAAGAAAGTATTAAACACACACACACCCCCCCCCCCGCACCAATGGTGTGGCTAGTAAAGGGACTTAGGAGTCAATTGAGGAGTTCTCAACTAAAGCTAGAACTATTTGTGTGTCAAAGAAGATGATATATTGATTAGATGGCTTAGGCAAAGTATAAAATAAATATTCATAAGTGCACACTGATAGCCAGAAAATTTTAAATAGGTAAAAGTTGAAAAAGAGAGAAGTCACAGAACTGGCAATATTTTTTTTCATATTCTGTACTATGGATGTGGGGTTAAGTCCCCACTGCTTACATATTTGCCCATGTAGTGATTTTCTACCAAAGAGCATAATTTTAAAATAGAATAAAAATGATAACTTTACAAGTGGATAACTTCACAAACTGCACTCAACCAGGTGGCCAAGTTTCAATATCAAGAGAAATTTCATAATGACCGTAGGCACCCTTCATGTAGTTTGATGAAATTAATCCTTTGCCTATTTGATCTTCTGAAATATCTATAATGTGAGTCTATCAGACAGAAATATCAGAAAATCCCAATTTAGTACATTCTACAAAATACTAGCAACTAGTTCTTAAAACCATTGATGATCTCAATCAAGGAAAATTCTGAGACACTATTCTAGTCAAGAGAATCCAGGCAGCCACAACCACTAAATATTATGTGTGTCTTTTATGGGATCCTGAAACAGAAAAGGAATGTTCTGTAAAAACCTCAGGAAATGTGGGTAGTGTACAGACTTTAGTTAATGATAATGTATCAGTACTGGTTCATTAACTGTGACAAATGTACCACACTAATCTACTCTACTCTATTAGTAATAGGGGTTTTGGGGGTGGGTTACGTGGGTGCTTTCTATATCTTCTTCACTCTACTTCTGTAAATGAAAAACTATTCTACCATTAAAAGACTATTTAAAAAACAGCAATTATAGGGTATCAACATTTTGTTCAATAAGGAAAAATATTTTAATTTGATCTTTCAACAGTTAAGTAGTTTAAAGCCAGCAAGCCCCAAGATGGAAAATATTTTGGTCTCATCCTGATTGCTTCAACATATTCTAAATTGGGAATGAGAAATCATGGCCCTATAAGATAGGTAAAGTAAATGGTTCTACAACATAAAGAAGATATGTGATAGAGAAATATCACAGATTTTGTCTGAATGAGATTGGCCTTTGTAGAGTAAATGGTTTTCAGGCTTTTCTGCCCTCCTGCATTAGGACTGCATGCCTGATGGGGTATCTGCATTTTGTTACTTTGTTATAAGTTATATTGTTTACTTCTGGGGGCCATGGCAGAAGTATTGAGATATTTTCTAAGAGAAGCAGAGGCAGAGACTGGAGAGACCTCGCATGGAAAAGAAAGAAGGCCAGGCAGGTAGCCCAGAGTGAAGAGTTGTTGGGGGCTTAGAGGCCTATTGGCCTCCTGGTCCCCTGGTACCCCTGCCTACTGCCTACCTCATTGCTGTACTACATGGAAAAAGTTCACTAAAAGCCTGAGAAAGCCACTGAGGTATCCAGGATTCTCCTTAACCTGTCTGCCGGATCATAGAAACCTGCACTGTGCCCATCCTGCCACTACAGACATGAACAACAATAAAACATCCTTTCACTGTCACATGAAAAAGCATTTTTCCAGGCCAATAGAAAAGCCCAGTCTGAAAATGGACTTAGAAATTAACATGATGTTCTTGAAGACAGGGGTTTTGATTGAGGCTAAGTTGACCTATATCTGTGTCAGGAAATGTGCACCTGAGTGATGAGATTGGTTGGTAAGCAGACTTTGACACGACGTGAGAGGCAGTGTGAGTAAAAACCTTTCTGTAGTACAATGAGTCATTCAAAGAAAAATAGAGAGATGGAAAATTAATGAGAGCAATTTTAGAATAAGGGCATTCATTATAGTACCATGTGTATGCTTTGAATTCAAATGGGAGACAACAGGAGAACAGAGGGCTCTGAAGGGTACATTCTTTTCTTTTAATTGTTCCTTAGATTTCACCTCTAGAAGCAAGGCATGCACAGCCCTTAAATGTTACATCTGAGTCACTGAAATGCAGACTTAGAAAATGAGATAATGAAGTTGTTTGGCTATGTTGCTCTGAGCAAACCTCTTATTCATGTCAATATTACAACAAAAGCTTGTGAAATTTGCAAAATCAAAATCATGCACCATCATTTAAAGTGTAGAAGGTTTACAATGCATTTAAGCATTTGGAAATGGCATAATTTTGAAGAGCATTGTCATGAAAGAATTATGTAAGTGACAATGACATTAAAACAACAACAACATATGCTTTAAAGTAAAAGGAAAGTTTTGAGAAATGGAAAAACAAAGTACTGATAAGACAAGTAACAACTAGCATGAAGAGTTGCAATATTTTAAAAACCATGTTTATGATTTTGCATAAAATATCTTAGGCTACTAAATCTGTTGGAGTCAGAAAGAAAAGTTCTATCTTAATCTGATAACTCATAAGTTTAAGAATAGAGTTTATGTAGCATCTTAAGATCTGCACTATTTGTATATTCATCATATTTATTCTGCAGTAGCAAATATTTAATACTAAATTGGAAAAATAAAATCATTTTTACTAGTTTCAATTTCTGAAATAATAAATTTAGGTATGGAAATCCCCATCAATGCATCAATATTTTTGGTTTAGAACAATTTTATATTTGTATTTTTCTTTCACACAACTTCAGTGAAATTTTAATTAGAAATAAGTGGTGTTTTGAGATACTTTACACAAAAAGTTTTCTAATGTTTATTTTTTATCAGTCTCAAATTCATGAATTGGATGATTGTAATCAATTTCCAATTTGTTAGAGATAAGTAAATTAGAAAATTTAGTATACAATATGAATACCTAGAACAATGCACATTCAATAAAAATAAAAGCAGTGTGCAAGAATAAAAATGAAAATGTAAATGGAGACGTTACTCTCTATGTACGTGAAAATGAGTTTACATAATGAATATTATATAATCTAGCTTAAAATTTTTCTAAATTTGGGAGGGGGGCGGAGCAACATGGCGGCAAGGAGACGCTGCGAGTAAGATCTCCCATTAAAAAAAGTTAATAGGGAGGAAAAGCGGCAGGTCCCAGTGAGAACTGGGACACGGAAGATAAACGGGTGACTCCAGCAAACTACCCGAAGAAGAAAGTGGCCATAAAAGAGGACTAGAAGGGAGGGAAGCGCAGAACCCTGCTCCCCTCCCCCGCCCACAGAGGCGGCACTCTCCGACCGGCAGAGACGAGGAAAACAACAAACCAAAACGCCCAACAAGAAAAACGGACGCAGCAAGTGGGACTGTGAGTGGAAAGGAACTATTTCAGCCACCACACCCCGTGAACGGGAGCTGAGGCGAACCCTGCAGGATCCGCCGCGAAGGTGAGCTCCAGGCGCCATTAAAGAGAGCCCCGCCCCCCAGGAGGAGACCAGCACCAGCACACAGCCCCGGCCGCCCGGTAAGCTTGCGCGAAAGCGGCACTCGGATTGCAGCTGCCCAGGTCCCCGCGCCTGCGACCTAGATTTGCGGGGAGAGGGCGGAGGCCCTCCCTGAGTGAGCAGGAACAAGGCGCCCAGGCAGGGGAGCAGGATTCAAAAGGCGCCATTCCCGCGCCACTGATCTGGGCTACAGCCCGCATCCTGGAACTGAGGGCTTTGGAACTGAGACCCTGGGCACGAAATTAGGGGCGTGGGTTCCCCACGACGGTGGGGCACAAGGCAGACACAGCACCCCAAAGCCGTTGAGGTGTACCCTACCATCCCCGCTCTGCTCCCTGTCCCACGGGGTGGAAAATCAGCTCCCCAAGGGCTCTAGGAGAGATCTCTGGCGCCACCTAGCGACTTGACCCCAGCACAGGCTACTGAAGGAGCTAGTGGCCAGCTGGGGAGTTAACCCACACCGGGCCCCTTCCGAACAAGTAGTCTGAGCCCACAGGGAGAGCGAGCACCCACAGCCGGGGCAGACCAGGCGCGCAGAAGAGTGTGCCTGAGACCAGAAGCGCAGGGAGTGTGTCCCACATCACCATTTTAGAACAGGGACATTTCTTCAGTAAAGACTACCTGCAGAAGGCTTCCTCAGGAGCCAGAGGTGAGCGGGGGAAGTTCGCCCACGCCAGACCCCCTCTGGCCTGCAGTCCAAGCCCAGAGGGGAGCAGGAACCCACCGCCGGGGCAGACCAGGCACACAGGGGAGTGTGTCCCCACATCGGCATTTTAGAACAGGGACCTTTCTCCAGTAAAGGCTACTTGAAACTGACAGATGACTCCTGGAAGAACCAGAGGGGAACAGAGAAGCCCACCCAAGATGCCGGCCAGTCCCAACAACACAGTGTCCCAACGCATACGGCAAATTAGAAAACAGACAGTAGGGAGGAGAAGAACCACACGCAACCTAGCAACTCTCCAGAGAAAAAGCACACCACAAAAAGAAAGCCAGCCCCCAGATTGCAACGACAATAACTTGGAAGAATTTCTGAGCCTTCCAGAAAGAGAATTTAAAATTGCCGTGATTAAAAAACTGACAGAAGTCATAAAGGAAAACAATGATAAGGGAAAAATAATCAACGATCAGAAGAATGCAATTGAGTCCCTAGAGAGGGAAAACAATGGTCAGAAGAAAGAAATTGAGTCCCTAAAGAGGGAAGTAAAAGAAATGCAGGAGATCAAAGAATTAATGGAAGAACTAAAGAATTCTGGGAAAAGCAATGAAAGCAGAATAGATGAAATGGAAGAACGAATAAGTAATCTTGAAGACACAGAAATAAAAAGAACCAAAACAGAAAAGGAAAGAGAAGTACGAAGGAAAAAGAACGAAGAAAGACTTCGGGAACTATCTGACTCCATGAGGAAAGGAAATATAAGAGTTATAGGAATACCAGAAGGAGAGGAGAGAGATGTAGGAACAGAGAAAATATTCAAAGAGATAATTGAAGAGAACTTCCCAAATGTGAAGAAGGAGCTGAAAATTGATATACAAGAAGCAAGAAGAACACCAAACTTCCACGACGAAAGAAAAAATACAGCAAGACACATAATAGTAAAGCTCCCAAGAATCCAGGACAAGGAAAAAATAATGAAGCTGGCAAGAGGGAAGAAACAGATAACATTCAAAGGAAAACCAATCAGGCTGACATCAGACTTCTCCGAAGAAACACTACGGGCAAGGAGAGAGTGGAGGGACATAGTCAACAGACTCCAAGAAAACAGATGCCAACCAAGAATACTCTATCCCGCAAAGCTCTCCTTCCTCTTTGAAGAAAGAATATGGACCTTCCCAGACAAACAGAAACTCCGGAATTTCATTGCAACTAAACCCCCACTCCAAAAAATACTACAAGGAGTCCTAAAGCCAGAACCTCAGAGCGACGAATAACAATGAAAGAAGGCCAAAAAAAAAAAAGTTATTAAAAGAATAAATAAATAAAATCAAAGGAAAGACAAACACAATGGCAAATACAGATGTTAACATATCAATATTAACTCTAAATGTAAATGGACTAAACTCTTCAATAAAAAGACACAGAGTTGCAGCCTGGATTAAGAAACAAAACCCAACCTTTTGCTGTCT
This sequence comes from Talpa europaea, assembly GCF_964194135.1. Taxonomy (NCBI): domain Eukaryota; kingdom Metazoa; phylum Chordata; class Mammalia; order Eulipotyphla; family Talpidae; genus Talpa; species Talpa europaea. The sequence goes on from NC_140082.1 coordinate 37,716,184, forward strand.
CCAGGAAACACATTTAGCTACAAAAGATAAAAATAGGCTCAAAGTTAAAGGATGGAAAACAATCCTACAAGCAAATGGACCAAAAAAGAAAGCAGGAACAGCTATACTTATATCAGATAAAACAGACTTCAAACTCAAAAAAATAAAAAGAGACCCCAATGGTCACTACATTATGATCAAGGGGACAATACTTCAAGAAGAAATAACACTCATTAACATATACTCACCAAACGAAGGAGCACCAAAATATATCAGACAACTGTTGTCCTCTCTGAAAACAGACATCAGAGAAAACACATACGTAGTGGGAGACTTCAACACACCACTATCAACAATGGATAGATCAACAAGACAAAAAATAAGTAAAGAAACCAAAGCTCTAAATAAAGACCTAGAGCAATTGGGCTTAACAGACATCTATAGAACACTAACCCCCAAAAAAACGGAGTACACATTTTTCTCAAGCGCACACGGATCATTCTCCAGGATCGATCACATACTGGGGCACAAGACAAACATCAACAGATACACCAAGATTGAAATCATATCAACCATCTTTTCTGACCATGAAGGCATCAAACTAGAAATAAACCATAAAAAGAAGGCAAGGAACTTTCCTACCTCATGGAGATTAAAAACCACACTACTGGAAGACCATTGGACTAATGAGGAGATCAAAGAAGAAATTAAAAAATTTTTTGAATTGAACGACAAGGAGGACACCATTAGCCTAAATGTATGGGATGCAGCAAAAGCAGTAATAAGAGGAAAATATATAGCAATAGAAGCTCACATCAAGAAACAAGAAAGAACGCAAAGAAACAACCAAATCTCGAAGCTCAAAGATCTAGAAAAAGAACAACAAAAAAACCCCAAAACCAGTAGAAGAAAAGAAATAATAAAAACCAAAGCAGAAATAAATGAAATTGAAACTAAAAAAACAATCCAAAAGATCAATGAAACCAAGAGCTGGTTCTTTGAAAAAATCAATAAAATAGACATACCCCTAGCCAGGCTCACAAAGGAAAAAAGGGAGAAAGCACAAATAAACAGGATCATCAATGAAAGAGGAGAAATCACAACGGACACAGCAGAAATCAAAAGAATAATCAGTAACTACTATGAACAGTTATATGGAAACAAGTTTAACAATCTAGAGGAGATGGACAAATTCCTACAACTCTACAATCACCCAAAGCTAGATAAAGAAGAAATAGAACACCTAAACAGACCAATTACAATTAGCGAAATTGAAATGGTAATCAAAAACCTCCCCAAAAACAAAAGCCCAGGACCTGATGGATTTACAAATGAATTCTACCAAACATTCAGAGACGAATTAGTGCCTATCCTTCACAAACTCTTCCAAAAAATTGAGAAGGAAGGGACAATACCAAACACGTTCTATGAAGCCAACATTACACTAATACCAAAACCGAACAAGGACAACACAAAAAAGGAAATCTACAGGCCAATCTCCCTAATGAACACTGATGCAAAAATCCTCAATAAAATTTTAGCTATCAGAATCCAACAATGTATCCATAAGATAATTCACCACGACCAAGTTGGATTCATTCCAGGGGCACAAGGATGGTTTAACATCCGAAAATCAATCAACGTTATCCAACACATCAACAAAAAGAAATATAAAAACTATATGATAATATCAATAGATGCTGAGAAAGCTTTCGACAAAGTGCAACACCCATTCATGATAAAAGCCCTTGAAATTCTTGGAATACAAGGAACATACCTCAACATCATAAAGGCCATCTATGACAAGCCAACAGCCAGTATCATTCTCAATGGTGAAAAGCTGAAAGCAATTCCATTAAGATCTGGAACAAGACAAGGATGTCCACTCTCACCATTGCTTTTCAATATAATACTGGAAGTCCTAGCCAGGGCAATAAGACAAGAGAAAGACATCCAAGGAATCCAAATAGGAAAAGAAGAAGTCAAACTATCACTATTTGCAGACGATATGATATTATACATAGAGAACCCCAAAAACTCCACAGAAAAGCTAATTCAACTCATCAATCAGTTCAGTAAAGTGGCAGGATACAAAATCAACACGCAAAAGTCAGTAGCCTTCCTATACACAAACAATAAATCTGAAGAAGAAGAAATCAAAAAGACCATCCCTTTTGTTATTGAAACAAAAAAAATCAAATATTTGGGAATAAATCTAACAAAAGACGTAAAGGACCTATACAAAGAAAACTATAAAACACTGTTAAAAGAAATAGAAGAAGACACAAAGAAATGGAGAGACATCCCCTGCTCATGGATTGGAAGAATAAACATTATTAAAATGGCCATCCTTCCAAAAGCAATATACAGATTCAATGCTATTCCAATCAAAATTTCAATGTCATTCTTCAAAGAAATAGAACAATTATTGATGAAATTCATATGGAATCACAAAAAACCCCGAATAGCCAAAGCTCTCCTGAAAAAAAAAGAAGGGAATGGAGGCATCAGACTCCCAGACTTCAAACTATACTACAAAGCCATAATCATCAAAACTGCATGGTATTGGAACAAGAACAGACATACAGACCAATGGAATCGAATAGAAAATCCAGAAATAAACCCACAGATTTATGGTCAACTAATTTTTGACAAAGGAGCAAAGAATATGCATTGGAGCAAAGAAAGTTTGTTCAATAAATGGTGCTGGGAAAACTGGGTCGCTACATGCAAAAGAATGAAGCTTGACCACCACCTCACACCATACACAAAAATCAACTCAAAATGGATTAAAGAACTAGACATAAGACCTGAAACCATAAATATATAGAAGGAAATATAGGCGAAACACTACGTGATTTGCACATCAAAGACATCTTTACAGACACATCACCCAAAGCAGTGATAGTGAAGGCAAAGATAAACAGCTGGGACTACATCAAATTAAAGAGCTTTTGCACAGCAAAAGAGACAATAACAAAAACAAAGAGAAACCCCACCAACTGGGAGAACATTTTTGCACCCAACACTAATGATAAAGGACTGATCACAAAAATCTGCAAAGAGCTGATGAGACTCAACAACAACAAAGAAAATAATCCAGTCAAAAAATGGGCAGAAGAGCTTAAAAGAAACTTCTCTGAAGAGGAAATGCAAATGGCCAACAGGCATATGAAAAAATGTTCAACATCACTTGTAATCAGGGAAATGCAAATCAAAACTACCATGAGATACCATCTTACACCAGTGAGAATGGCACATATTAAAAAAACTAGCAACAACAAATGTTGGCGAGGGTGTGGAGAAAAAGGAACTCTTCTGCACTGTTGGTGGGAGTGCAAACTGGTCCAACCACTGTGGAAAGCTGTGTGGAGATTTCTGGACCTACTAAACATAGAGCTTCCATATGATCCAGCAATTCCACTCCTAGGTATTTACCCAAAGGACACAGAAACAGCAATTCCAAAGAACACCTGCACCCCTATGTTTATAGCAGCACTGTTTACAATAGCTAAGCTTTGGAAACAACCCAAATGCCCAAAAATAGATGACTGGATCAAGAAGATGTGGTACATATATACCATGGAATATTACTCAGCATTCAAAAAAGATAAACACATGCAATTTGCAGCAACATGGATGGCGCTGGAAGGGATCATGCTCAGCGAAATAAGCCAAAAAGAAAAAGAAAAATACCGGATGGTCTCACTCATAGCAGGAATCTAGAAAACTTAAATAAGGGACCAGGAAAATGAATAACTATAAGAAAGTGAAAATCAAAATCAACAAAAAACTATGAACCAGAGACACTTTTAGGGGGGCGGGGGCGGGAGGGGAGGGATTGGGGTCAGAATGGGGGCCTGCAATTGTATGGGGAATATAACAATAAAATTTATAAAAAAAAAAAATTTTTTTCTAAATTTTCCCCATCTTTGTTGTGGATATTAGGTAGACATTCTTAAACCAATTACAAGTTGTGTTCTTTTTTAAGCAATTAATTAGCTTAAATAGTATGCAATAAGGGTGAAAAATGAAACATAGGAGAAACATAGATTCCATAAAATAGTTCCATAAAAATTATGATATGTGAATTAGTGTCATAATATATGAGCTATAGTAAAATATGCCTGCCATTGACTTCATTGGCTTCATTTCACATTCACGCTTATCCATGATTTAAATCTGTTAGTACTTTTGGTTGTTTTATTTGACTGAGAGCTAAGGTCAGAGCATGAAAAGATCCCCATCTAAGGGCATTGCCAAAATAATAGCAATCCCCTTTGCCCAAGACTGTGATCTCAGCTGGGTCATCGGAAAGGCTAGAATGAGGCTTTAAAAGGAATTCCTGGAGAATTAGAAGACTCAGGGAAGCTTTCAAAAGCCATCTCAGAGATCTAGAGGGCCAGTTGCATGGGGAGTTTGTTTCTACGCTTATGAAAGACACAGAGGAGAAGAAGTCATTGCTTATCTAGCTACCTCACAGCCTTATTGAAGCAGACTCCATGGGAACTCTGTCTGGGGATCATTCCCAAGTCTGCAGGCCTGCCTTCTGGAGAGATGTTCTCCTCAAAGGGTAGGAGACAAATGGGTAAAACATTTAAGGAATTCTTCTGACTTATCATTGGCACCCACTAGATAACATAGCTCCAAGGTTAGTATAGCCAGACTTTTTACTTCTGACTTATTTCACTGAGCATAATCCCTTCCAGCTCCATCCATGTTGCCAAAATGGTACAAGTTTATCATTTTTGATCATTGAGTAGTATTTCATTGTGCATATATACTATAGCTTCTTGATCCAGTCATTTGTTTTGGGGCATTTAGGTTATTTCCATATCTTAGCTATTATAAATAGTGTTGCAGTAATTACCTTTGTTTTAAAGATTTATTTATTTATGCATACAAGAGCTGGGGTACAGGCCAGAGATGAGGGGGGGGCGAGTTGAGAGTATCCACCAGAGACAGAGTGGGGAACAGAACAGGTAGACTGATCTCCCTGGCCGGCCAGGGATGGAACTTGTGCTGCAAGAAGCTGCGGATTGCTTCATAGTGCAGTACTTAACCCCTTACGCCACCAAGAATTAGCAATGGTCAACTAAGAAAAAATATTTTTTCACTTTAAACAGAGAATAGGAGATATTTAATTTTTTTTATTCAAAAGGTGATGCAATGAAATATGGGAGTATAGATCTAAAACAGGATCTATAATAAATTTTTAAAAGAAAACTAGCATTTCAAAATATAGTGATTGAGGTATGTGTAGTCTTGTATGTTCAACTCTATTTCCAATTTTTGGTTGCTAAGGAAAGTGACATTTTGACAAACACACTGCCCTTCTCTCAGTGCTGTGTGTGATTCTAGTTGACATCTGATAAAGGGTGTAGACTACCGGCTGGCACTGGCATAAGGCTTGCTCTTTTTCTTCAGTGATTGGTTCTTCCTTTACACCTCATGCCCATTTGGCAGTTGGCTTCTCATTTTGAAAATAATTCCTCTCCAGGATTTTCAGTTCTGCCCAGCAGCTCTCGACTCTTGAATATCTCTCTTCAGTTTTACTGAAGGCACAGGTGCAATTGTGAGACTGGGAGGCAGTCCTCTGCCCGCTGTGGCTGATAACAAAACCATCTTATGCTACTGCCCTGTTCACACAAGAATTAAGGTGTGAACTTTTCATCTTTTTCTTACCCAGCTGTATAACTTCTGATTATTTGCTTTTTTCCTTCTACAACAGTATCATTTCCTTAGAAAAACAAATGCCATTAAATGTTTTGTTTATTTGGCAAGTTAGAGTAATCTAAGTTAGAAAGGAACTGCTGGGAGTAAGAAATAGATCATAGAGGTAGAAACTAGAAATTTGTATACATTATTTTGTGACATTTTGCAAATTTAGAGTTATGTGTAATTGAGACTTAAGTGTAATGAAGTTATAGGAACAAATTATCATACTGAGCAAGAGACTGACTCTGGTGCCAGGTTGCAGGTGACCTTCTTCTAGGCGTCCCTATTTACTAATTGTGTGAATCTAAGCATATCATTTTAAGGTCAGACCCTTAAAATGATCTAATACATACCTGATGATCTAATGATCCATTTTCATATAGTTGTGATGACTGAATTAGATAAACAGGCAGCAACACACTTCTGCACAGTCAAAAAATTTGATCAATATTAGATCAAATATATCTTCAAATTTACCTTATATGTAACAATTACTAACAATGTTTACAAATGTGTTTTTGTAGGATTTCTTAATGTCTGACTTCTACCTTTTTTCTTTCTTCTTGACTCTCTTGTGCTCCCTAAAGGCCCAAGCTGACATCACATGGGAAGAACAGTGGTGTGGGGACAGCTGCTTTGGAATTTTTCAGGTTGTTTTCATTCTTTGCTGAGCTGCTCTCTTGAATTTGAGCTTTTCTTCTGAGAAACAGTTGGTTTACACTGAATGAAAAAGAAAAAAATACACAGACACACACACACACAGGGAGTTGGTACAAGTTACAGCAGTACTTGACTCTGAATAATTGGAAACTAATAAACTAATACCCTAGGTCAGCAAGGCTCTACTGTGCCCTTTCCCCTTCAAAGCTGCTAAGAGGGGGATTGTAGTGTTGAGCTATACTTGTGTTTAGAAAGAAATTGAATTTTTATTTTTTTCAAGATTTATTTATATATGCATACAAGAACTGGGCTACAGGCTAGAGGTGTGGAGGGTGAGAGGATTCACCAGAGACAAAGTGGTGAGCAGAACAGGCAGATTGACGGGAGTACACTGCTGAGGGGTGCAGTGGGCAAGTCAGGAGAGGTCTGCTGCGCCATGTGGGTTGCTCCCTGGCCGGCCATGGATCGAAGTCGTGCTGCAGAGGCTGCAGATAGCTTCATAAGTTGCGTTTTAACACTTTGAGCCACCAGGGAGGCCCCTGGATGACTTATTTAACCTCTAAAGTCTCAGTATTTCACCTATAAAATCTGGATAATTGTCTTGTTATTGTTAAAAAAAAAGTGAAAGTTGAGAAAGCCTGGAAGGCTGACAACATATTAGACACTCATGGTGCAAGACTTATTCCTTTTCTCTATTAATGATATGAACTCACTTAGATATTCAGATCTTACACATATTCCCAAACCCATGTTATCCAAATATTCTTCTCAGTCTATTCCAAATACAATTATTTCAGCCTTCTGTAAAATACCAGTACCTGTAATCTGTACAATCCATTTAAAATTCAGTGAATTTTCTTAATACCTGCATTAGCTTGGGCAAGTTACTTCACTAAGTTTCAGTTTTCTTTCTGTATTTTTTTCTTTCTTTTCAAAACAAGACTAAGGATAGTGTGGGTCCAGTAGGATGGCTCTGAAGATTTAGTGGAATAGTTCATGTAAGGCATTTATCACTGTGCCTGGTATTAGCTCTAGAACTGATGTCTCTTCTTAATTTTACTGATTTTCTGTATTTTATACTCTCTTATTTAACTCTTTCAACATCCTTACATTTTTCATGTAATTCAGTACTATTTTCGAACAATATTGGAACCTCTTCAGGAAGGGGGATTGGGTTTCTATTATAAACTAGTGGATTAATCCTTTCAATAATGTATAATAGAAGGAGGAAAGGCAGACTAGATTCTAGGCATAGCTTCACAGATGAGAATGGTGTGCTAGAGTCGACTTGCACCTGATTCTGAGCACTGGTTATAAAGGATTCAAGATTTGAAGTCAACTGATATCAATTTGGCAGCCTTAAATTGTCCATGGTGGCAGTATTTTTCCATGAAAAGGGGCAAAAGTTACAACACTCCCCCCCCATATTATATAACATTCCCTGTTACTAGTTAGAATTGCTCAGAGAAACAGAACCAATAGGAGATATACAGATATAGATAAAGAAATAATCAATTTAAAGTGGAGATTTATTATGGGAATTGGCTCATGTGGTTATAGAGGCTAAGAATTCCAATGATCTTCCATCTGCAGCCTGAAGACTTGGGAAAGCTGATGGTGTAGCTCAGCCATAGTCTGATGGCCTGCAGCCAGGGGAGCCTGTATCTGAGGGCAGAGGAGTTGCATATCCTGTTTCAAAAAAGAACACATTTACTCTTCCTCTGACTTTTTCTATTCAGGCCCTCAGTTGGCCCTCAGGGTTAGAAAATGCTCACTTCCATCAGGAGGGGGATCTGTCTAGAATAGTTTATGATTAAAATTCTAATTTCTTCTGGATATACCCTCACAGACACATTAAAAAATAATCTTTCACCAAGTATCTGACATTTCTTAGCCAGTCAAGTTGATCCAAAAAATTAGCCGTTAGTCTTCTCAAATGCATTATTGGGTATAAATTCATTCACTGAATCACAGATGGTGGAATTATAACAGTATAGTCTATGCATGCAGAAATAAAAACCTGTCTTTTTAAATAATTATCCTGATATTTAAAATGAATATATGTGTATATTATACATTTATATATGTGTGTACAGTCATCAAATAATTGCAGTTTGAAAGAGCATCTTGTAAAAGTTTATAGAATTAAAGAAATGACATATACTAGATAGTAGTTGTATACAAAATTTAATTTAGAATTCTGAAAAATCTCCATTGTTTGTCACCTTTTGCTCACTCAATTTTCTCATCAAATACTTCTCTGAATGGCTTCTAAATCTACAAGAAAGTACATACATTTTACATGGTTAATGTGACAACCTTTCCTTAGCTTCACAGTGAAGATATTATTCTTATTGTCTGGCTACAGTAAAGAAAGAGAATTGTGAGGAATTCTTTCATGTCATTAGCCTTTTATCATGAATCACAATGACAAATGCAACTAAAGTGTTAGAACTGCCATACAGGATGTGGGTGATTAAATAGAACAAACAAAATAAAAGTATTCCCTCTATTCTCAAAGTGTGTGACACATTCACCCATTGCTATCCTTTACCATGCTTCCCTTTGTACTTTATGAAGGTACCCACACCACCCAATACAAGAATCCAAATTTCTCTTCCTCAAAATATGTCTCCTTTCAATAGTGGTGACGTTGCAATAGGTCCTTGTGCTTTCCTGTTTGGTAGCATGATTGATAGAGGGGAGGTCAATAAGAAGGGCCTCCCCTTGGTATTTCTATGCTATAGGCCACGCCCTAGCTGAAGGATGTGCTCATCAAACAGGAGATTCAGATGTAGTCATCATTCCTGGATTCAGACTTCTGATGCCTCAATGAAAGACGAGACATCTCAGGCACAAAGGAGCAGCTCATGGTTCCCACAGAGCTGGTGTTGGGGACCAAAATCCTTTCACCACAGGCAGCCCCTAAATTTTAAATGTGTTCCAATTGTCCTGGACTCTGAGTAGATTTCATATCATTTCCTTAGATCCATACTTACTAGAAAGAATGGAAAGTTTTATATCTAGTGATGATACTTAGTAAATATTTTAAGTATCAAAATCGTTTGGTGCCCATTCAAGTCTCAGGAAACAATTTACATTCACCTAAGAATAACAGTCAAGAAAAGAGACTATATTCCACATCTGCATTTGTAAATTAGTTTCATGCAAATAAGGATGCATTTTTCAAGAATACCTATAGCATTGTGCTTTGTGAAGGTTAATTTTACATGTCAATATGCTGGATCACAGGTTGTCCAGATATTTGGTCAAAGATTATACTGGGTTTTTTGTGAGGGTAGTTCTGGGTGAGGTTAACATTTAAAACAGTGGGGTCTCTCCGGTGGTGCAGCTACAAAGCAAATGGAATATTTATATAAGTTCAACATGTACTAAGCCATAAACTGCATTTCAAAAAATTTCAAAAGATTAAAATCATATGAACTGTCTTCTAAGGCCATAATGAAATCAGTATAGAACTCATTAACAATAAGATTAAAAAATAATCTGTGTATATTTTATTTTTTAAAGATTATTTATATATACAAAAACTGTTATGGGGCAACCCCGATACAAAACGGGTTGCCTGGCTGTGGGTCCTCACCCACGCGCTTCAAAGGGACTTATTAATACTCCACTACAGGCACACACAAAAAGGTTAATAAAAGGTTTATTTACAAGGGAAAAGGAATTAAGGAAATGTACAACTCAGGGAGAAAATAGGGAAATAAAGTCTTTAATGCTTCCTACCTGATCCACCGACCTGGAAACCCAAAGGCACTCTCAGAGCTGGCCAAACGGTTGCAAGCTGGTGGAGAGCCAAAATGGGGGATCCCCTCCAAAGCCTATGTGTCTGGTTTTACCAAACCTGGCTGCTTAACCCAACCCTCAGGTGCCAGCCACCTTCCCTTTGGTGGTGATGGGATTTGGAGTTCCCAGTGTCTTTGGCTTTGGCCTGGGGTGGGGGGTGGAGTCCACAAAGCCTGTATGGAATTAGCTTTAGGACATCCTTTTCCCCCTAACAGAACTGGAGTGTAAGCCAGAAGTACGGAATGTGAGAAGATTCACCAGAGAGAGTGGGGAGCAGAACATGCAGATCTACTAAAATACACTGCTGAGGGGAGCAGCAGGCAAGACAGGAGTGGTCAGCTGTGCCATGCAGATTAGCTCCCTGGCTAGCTGGGCATTGAACGCATGTTGCAGTGGCTGGTTATAGCTTGATAGTGCTGTCTTTAACCCCTACACCACCAGGGAGGCCCCATGTGTATATATTGGTAAAATATCTTTACACAGGAAACAAATGAATAAAAATAACTCATAATTAGATAAATATTTTAATTTAAGTAATTATGAAAATGTTAAATATAAGACTATGGAATGCAGTTAAAGTCATGCTTAAAAAGGTGATTAAAAGTATGAAAAAGCAAAGAGCCAAGGATCCATATACAGTAGATCAAAAGAAAACAGCCAAAATATGCAGAAAAATGAAACAGAAAGCCAGAATTCAGTAGAAAGTATAAAAAACTGGTCTTATAAAATTAATAGTCTCTGCCAAGGTCATGCAAAAAAAGTCAAACACACACACGGGCACACTCATGCACACACAGGCATACACAACCAATATCAATAACAGCCAAAGGCAGTGGAAGTGGATGTAGAAAGGAGTCTTAACACAGATCCTACAGACAAGCAAAATATAACACTATATTATAAACAGCACTTACCAATTATTTAAAATAATTAGGTCAAATGGATGAAATTTCCAGAAAACGAAATAATTATTAAAATCACACAGAGAAATAGCACTCTCAGTGATCTTGTTCCTTATAAAAAATGACAATGTACTTTAAAAAATCTTTCCCCAAAACAATTCCAGGCCCAGGTCAAGTTCCTAGCAAATCGAGCATATATTTTAAAGAAAAATAAACACATTTTCCCAAATAACACAATGTAAACAACTTAATAGCAAAATGTGAAAGAAAATATTGGAAAGTAAAATTGCTATCTAGTTCACTAATAAACATAGATGAAAAAATCATCAACAAAATATTCCCAAACCAACTTCAGCAAAATACAAAAGGTATGATAGATAATGGCCAAATTGTGTTTATTCTAGAAAATCAAATTGCTTAACATTTGAAAATCAATCAATATAGTAAACTGTATTAACAGAAAAAAAAAAGAGGAAAACTTATTGAATAACAAGAAACAGCTACAACTATATTTAAAAATGCATTATTTCATCTTAAAACTATAAAAAATATAGGGAGATTTGTATTAAATCAAGAAATGTCTTAACATCTTTGAGGAGCAGAGTAGAAATTATTTTGGAGGGAATGCATAAAGATGACTTCTCACTTCTATCATGTTTACATAAGATGTTCTTATGTGAGTGTTTATTGAAACTGGAAATCATTAAGCTGAGCTTTTAGTATGGAGCACTTTTTGAAAGTGCATCGGAATAAAAGTATGAAATAAAAGGAAGTTAATGATAATAAACCTCAAGAAAAATGATTAAAAAATCAAAAGCTGCTGAGTGATCAAGTAGAAACAAAACCATAAATTTCCTCATAACCTGTTTAAAGGAATCTGTTCGTTAATTATTTAAGAAAACATCTTCCCACTGTGTTTTAAAAGCATAAAAAATATTGTTTGATGTACAGCCAAGAATTATGTGCCTGTGAAGGTGTTTTATGGAAATAATTCTAGCACTTATTTACAAAATGTTCATCGAAGCATATATTGGAGACATTTTAAAATCTCAACCGTAGAAAAGTAAGTACCTTGTGGCATAATCAGCATCAAAATACTTAGCCAAGTTCTCAATTAAGATGTGGTGGTTTTAGGGTCTATTGCATTGTATATTCCACTTCCAGACTCTTGGAAATTAAACAAGCATAAACATTTCTAATAAACATTGAAAGGACATTGCTATATTTTCATAGATTGAACACCAAACTTAAGTCATCTCTAAATAATGGTAAGATAACTAAATGAGGATATTTAATAGATAAGACATCCCTAAGGAAAAAATTATTCTAACTGGCTCTAACTATCATTTGACTCACAGCGTATCTGTATATCATTAGAAATTTTATGTAAACTTAAGGCCAACAGATAGTAGTAATGTGGAAGATAATTAGGTAGGCAGGATTTTAATAAACTGGCCTAATAGGAAAAGATTCAGAGTTTGCTATATGGGAAAGAAGATCTTAGATAAATGGATAAAAATCAATATGCATTTTGCTTGTTTGTTGACACAATGGGGGGTATCAGAGGGAGGGGAACAGTTCCCAGTGCCCTGAACCACCTATGCTCTTATCTCTCCCTTTGAATCTGTGGGAAATACTTCACTTCATGTTCCTACTAAAACCCTCTCAGCCATTGTTTCCTTCCGGTGTTTGGCATATAGAAATAGAAGTCAGAGCACTTTCAGACAAATTCTACTTCACTAAGTCCCCTTATTATACATAAGGATGGAGTACACCACCTTCTAGAATTGGGAAGGAGATGGGTAAATATAGGAAAAAATACATTAGCGTCCACTATGTGTTTGGCGATGAAAGAAAAGATTTCTAGAGAATATTTTGGAGTTATATGTCTAATATATAAACTTTATAAGCTCACAGAGAATAAGCTTAGTATTTCAAACTTGTATTTTCCATTTCTCTAGAATGTTAGAAAGACAGTCCAATGGTATATTGTTTGTGCCAATGTACTGGAACTGACAATTTTTTAACTTTATATGGGAAAGATAGTAAAGGCAAAGTATAAAGGATTTGGGAACTGGTAGTGGAATATAACCTTGAACCACAGATTTTTAAAAACAAACTCATATGACAGCATAAAAACAGACTGGACTTGCCATCCTCTTCTCTGTTGGTTTGCATGGCTTCTTCCTTGCTCTTCATTGTCCTCATGCAACATAAAGGGGCTTATTTGCTGCATTGGTCTTTTGGTGCCATAATGCAAACAGAGTTGGCTTAGTAAGCCTCTCTTTTTTGCCTTATTGATTTTGATGTGAAATGAAGAGACAGTGGGAGAGAAGCTAAAGTCAAAGGTAAGTCTGAGATAAATGTGGCACTGTACATAGTTTTGGATTGTTTACAGGATAAACTACAGCTGGGAATTAGAAACCATTTTAATGGGTAATTTTTCTCCAATATCTACATTATCTACATTCAACTGAAAAATGTATATCTATTTTCCTGCTCATTAAACTCTTAAATCATAGCCATCTTTTCTTTTATAATTTTTTTTTATAGAGGCATTTTTTTTTTATTTATTTAGTTAGCTAGTTAGTTTTGTTTGTTTGTTTATACAAGCACTGGGTACAGTCAGAAGCGCGGGAGGGTGAGAGAATTCACCAGAGCCAGAGCGGGGAGCAGAGCAGGCAGAAGGACCGAAGTACACTGCTGAGGGGAGCAGCTGGCGGCAGGAGAGGTCTGCGCGCCATGTGGGACCCTCCTCCGGTGGCCGGGGAGCAGCTGGGGATCGAACCCAGCGCTCAACCGCTGCGCAACCGGGGAGGCCCAGTCATAGCCATCTTAAAATCTTAAATAAGTTCTGTGTCCAAATTATTGTGTAAATATTAGATAAAGCTTTTAAAACACAGAGAAGTATCTCCCAATAGTGAAAAGATTAATGTCAAAAATATATGACAGCGTCATCACAGTGAGTAGCTGATATTTCGCCTATGTGTAAATTTCAAACTTAAATATAATCCTCATAGAAATACATAATTAATATATTTTAAAGATGTATGCAAAAGAGTAAAGGACCAGAAAGATGAAGAGCTTAGCAGAGAATGCAAAGAGCTTAACGGAGAATGCAAAGAACTCAGCGTGTGTGTGGTCAGTTGAAGTGAGAGTGAGGATATTGGGGGGGAAAGTATGACCTGAGCAAACTCCACAAATAGGTTTTATGGACCCCACACCACCCCAGACCAAAGAGATCCAAGACAAGGACTACAAATGCCATGTTGTCATCAACATCGAAGGGAAGATTGCTGGGAACTGAGGGTAGAGTTAAGCAGCCAGGTTTGGCATATAACCCAGTCATGTGGGCCTTGGGGGTTCCTTGGTTTTCCTCTGGTTTTTAGTGTGCTATTGGGGTTCCAGCTCAGTGGAACTGGTAGAATGCATTCACCAATTTATCTCTTTCTCCCTGAGATATTCATTTCTTCATTTCCCCTTCTTTTGTAAATAAATCCTTTTGTGTAAATTAAACTTTTTGTGTGTGCCTGCAGTTAAGTCTTATTATAAGTCCCTTTTAAGAGTGTGGGTGAGGACCCACAGTCAGGTAACCCATTTCACATCAGGATTGCCCTGTAATGAGGAGGTAAGATTGATCATATTGATAGAAATCACGTCCTATACTGCAAGGTGAGAAAACTATAGACTTTGGTATTATATTCCCTATTGGAAAGAAATTATTCATGTATCTACCAAAAAAAAAATCATTGATGACATTTTAAGTGTTCAAACAATTGACAGAACGTTTCCAGGGTGAAGGGCTTAATGAACAAGAAACAGTAAATAGAACAAATTTATATGTTCCAGAAAGCCAGGAAACTTTTGGGCAGGCTCACAGAACAGGTTTCCAGTCTAGTGTGCCATGGAAAGTCCTCAGGGTCTTTCTTTTTTTATTACTTGTCCTATTTCCAATTTCACAATTTTTTTTGTGTCATTTGTCATTATGTAAGCAATATGCTTATCTTGAGTATATTTTCTCTACTTAGAATTAAAACAGTCCCCATGCTCTGCTGAGCACAAATGCACTAAGAAAGACAAAGGGTGACCCAGGTATAGCTGGATGTGAACACGCCCGGCCGCTGATTAGGCTGAGAGTTTGATCCACAGTTGGCTTATGCAGCTGCTCCTGAGATGTGGTTAGAGTTGCTTTTTCTGCATCAACATGTAATCAAACAGAACATGTAAATATGTGGTTTACAATTTTTCCCAAGATCTATTTTTTAGAAATGTTATGCATCAAATTACACACACTAGGGTAGCATCACACATAGGAAGTGGCAGGTGTGTCTTAATCTTCCTCCTTTCGACCTTGTTCTCTGCAGTCATATCTGTGATCCTTGCTAGTAGAGAATGTTGCAGTGTCTTTCTCAGAGTAGATGAGGTGGTGATTACTGGGCCTGCACCCCATGTTGTGTGGGTTTCCAGGGAGGAGTGAGGGGGCAGGGGTGACATGTTTCAGTGCTCTGCCTGCTGTCATGTGAGGAGGCAGCTGTTAGGTGGGGCAGCTGACCCCTGTCTGGTAATAAAATAGTTTCTACACCCAAAATCATACTCCAGTTTATTTCCAGGCTAAGCTGCATTGAAAAGGAACTGCTAATCAAATGAATTTTTCCCGTTTCCTGCTAAAAGAGTGACTGGTCTGGTGCAGTAAATAATGCAAAGTAAACGTAAACAAGTTTTGCCTCTCTAAAGCCTAGCTAGATGATATTACCTAAAGGAGGTTACATTTTAACAAGGTCAGACAGTCGCAAGGCTGATTGATCTCCCAGGGCATCCTTGAATACCTGTCTTTTGTCACAAACTTTTGTGCTTACTGACTGGTGTTATCAATGTAAGATGGTTACATATAAAAGAAACTCTTTGTCTCTAGACTGGTGCTCAGACCTTAAGGGACTACCCAGGTCTGGGACCTTATGCATGAGTAATAAAGCTTCTCCTGACCTCACCATTCCTGAAGTACCGCTTGTTCTTCCCTTGCCTGGGTAAAAGGCTAGAATTTATTTCTGCAACAGCATATGCAGGAGAAAACAAGACCCTCAATGCAAATGCATCTGAAAGAAATGACTCACTAATTTAAACCCACATTCTGGAATCATGATTTACCTATAATCCTCTTTTAGACAACACTTAGATGACAAGAAGCAGGACGATGAGTAAGTAGCAGACAAGGGTGGGATGAGATCACCACTAGGAGAGGGGCATTCTGTTTCTCTGAATCATTTCCAGGTTCTGTCACTGGAACTATTCTCTTTTCCATACCTAAATTTGAAAGTGTTTGGGCAGATTCAAGAAAACTACTGAGGCAGAATCAACTACATTTGGAAAATGAATGGATGTAAAGAAAGGAACTGACACATTAAAGTTTCCAGAGAGTTAGAAAAACTGTTCTTTTTATTTTATTTTCATTTAATTTTACAAAGATAAGGTAAATATATTTATTTTTGATACCACAATAACCAATGCATTATCTGCGTTAGAAAGCAGTTGTATTATCTCTTCGATGTTTTTGATGATGTTTTTTACAATCCTACTTCTGTTATTCATCTCTATATAGAAAACACAAAATATTTATATCTCCTTCTTATTCTCTCTGTCTCCTCTCTTCCTCCTTCCCTCTCTCTGCTGTGCTGCTTTTTTAGACATCAAAACATATTCACTTTGTTTAATAATTTATGCTAAAGAAAAATCTTTAAGCACTCTGAATTGTGATTTTGATTCGATTTTAACTTATTTATAATGTATTTTTTCAATTGTATTAATTCTTTTGAGGTGAAGTCAGCTTATTACATGATCTAGGGGTGTAGGTACATGCCTCTTCAGGGATGTTCAATCACTTTTTGTAAAAGCACTGAGTGCTTTTAGTATTGATAGGGGATAAGGATAGAAAAGTTGGAAAGGAGGCTCCGGAGACCAGAAACCTGACTTACACAATGTCAGGAGCTGGAGGTGGAGGAAGAAGTGATTAACATTAAACCAGCAATAGGAATTAAAAATCCTAAGGTGGGCCTCCCCTGGTGGCACAGCAGTTGAGCACTGGGCCTCTGTAGCACCGGTTCGTTCTCCTGCGGCCCGTGAGGGTCCCCCACAATAAAAAAAAAATCCTAAGGTGCCTGAGACCCAAGTAGTGTCAGATAGTGTCATAGGGCGCAGACCAGAGGTGAAGATATGGAGATTGAAAGCCATTGTAGATTCTCTGGCCCCTTTGAAATTCTACATAGGTATGTAAAATCAGCAGCAAACAGGCCACTCCACAAGGGAATGAGCTGCTCCCAAAGAGAGGACTTTATCAGTGCAGTCTCTGCATGGGACAGCAGTCCTTCTGCCCACCTGTGACTTTGCAGGTGCTCCTTTTATCCAACTCTCTGTCCTTCCGCAGAGCAGCGGCCTCCTGCCTGCCTGTGAACTGTACCATGGGGGCACTTCTCTGCACTGACTTCCCTCAGCAGAGGCAGCTGTCCTCAAGGCCACCCACCTGTGACCATGCAGGCCTCTCAGCAAACCTGCCCCTTATGGGGCAGCTCTTTCTGCCCACTTGAGTCCATGCAAGTGTTCCTTCTTCTTCTCTCCCTCTTAGAATAAACCTGCCCTTTTGGATATAACTAATGTCTCTGTGTCATGGAGAAAATCTGGAGAAACTCGCCTGGGAATTTGCCGGTGCTGGTGAAAGAGGAATTCTGGCAAAACCTTTCCCATAGTGAACCCAAGGACCCCTCTCTCTAAACCCAACTACTCCAAAACGACTTCAGTAGTACAGTACCATCTCTAACTCGTGCAACCCACTGGTGTCAACACATGGTCACTTCAGTGAAGTGTAGAAACCTCACTTTGTTTTAGGTCAATTTCTCTTGCCACATGTAAGTGTCTTAAATATTTTCTACCCACAGAATATTGATTAATTACAACATAACAACTTTATGAACTGATCCTCCATGATCAAAAATGGTTTGGGAAACTCATGAGAAGACTGTCAGCTGTGTTTGCTGGCTGGTGTTCCGCATTCCCGTATTCCCTGTTATATTCTGAAGTTCCAAATTTTCTTCTCTCTTTTGCTTTACTCTGACATATTCTTTGACCACCCTTTTAGGGTTGATTTGTTAGTTCCCCTTTCCTGAAAGTGTCAGGAAGCCCACTTTATTCTGGAAGGGCATTTCCACGAGACACAGAATTCACACCTAAAAGTTATGTATTTTTTTTTTTTTATTTCAGTGCTCAAAGAATACCAATGTCCTTCCTTCTGAAGTTTTTGGTCTCAGAGGAGAAACCCCCTTGTCATTTGTTTTTCCTTACCAGTAGCACAACTTGTTTCCCTGGCTATTGACATTTTTTTAATTTGTTTTTAGATTCTAGAAATTTAATTTATGGATTCCTTAGGGTTTACTCTATTTGGGTTTTACTTAGCTTCCTGAATTTGTAGGTGGTTTGATTTGATTTGATTTTTTTCCTAAATTTGGGGATTTTTCAGTCTTTGAGTTAGATATTTTTCAGTCTCACTTATTCCCTCTTCTCCTTAGGGATGCTGGTGACAAGAGTGTTAGGTCCTTAGGACTTGCCCTCAGGCACGCAAGATGCTGCCTTTTGTTGTTGTTTCCATTTTATTTCCTCTGCTGTTCAGATTGGCTAAATTTTATTAATCTGTCCTCGGACATACTGATTTTTTTTTTTCCTGTCTCACCTTCACTACTATTAATCTCATCCACCAAGTTTTTCCATTCCATTTACTCAACCTTTCAATTGCATAATTTCCATTGGGTTCTCTTTATTAAGAATAATTTGGTTGCTGAAATTTTGTATTTTTTTTCCCTTATTCTGTTGAAACTTGTATTTGCTTGTAAAAGCATTTTTATAGGCTGCTTTAAAATCCTTGTCAAATCATCCCAGTTCAATCCATCTGGTCTCCCTTGGTGTTGATATCTATTGACTGCCTTTCTCATTCAAGTGGTAATTTTCCTGGCTCTTGGTATCATAAGCAATTTTCAATTTTATTTTGGACACTTTGTATCTTATAAGACCCTATGACCTTTTCCCTTCCTCCTCCTTTGTCTTGTCTTTTTAAAAGCATATGGTCCATCTGTTGATGGGAGTATTGTGTATATACACCTATTTCTGGTGCTGCTATGCTACCCTTCAAAAGTGAAGTGCAGCCTTGTTGTAGAAGGATGAGGGTAGATTTTCCCCATTGATCCCCTCTGATTCCTTCCTGCAGAAATGGGGGGTAAGAATTTGCACCATATAGTTCCCTCTGAATAATAAAAATGTAAGCACCATTCTGTCACCTCTGAGAAAAGGAGAAAAGGGAGAAAGCTGAGGGCTATAATTCACGTTGCTTTGCAATATCGCTGTGAGGTTGTAGTCTTCTGTCCCAGTTGGTCCCACTGACACTGGTGTGGGAAGTCTAGAAGACTGGCTCACTCTGCTTTACACCGCTTCATTCTGCTCCAATGACATAAGAAAACACTCATCCATTACCACCAAATTTACTTTCAACCCTCCTCTAGTAAAAATTGGGTCTAACAGGTTGGGGAAGGAATGTCAAACTCTTGGCCCCGCTATATTACCTCAGCAAGGCCACTGAGGTGCTGCCTTCTACTTTGGTGGGATGAAGGTGTGATGTAAGATCAACTCCCCACTAGATCCTGATGAAATTTTGGGGTGAGGGAGTTACGGTTCAACTTTGTTGTTGGTGTTTGGCCGGAATAGGGGTAAATACAGCCAAAAAGGTTTATGGTTGTAGCCTATCTTTTTCTAGTCCGTGGGTATGCCTATTGTCAGTTTCAGTTTGGATGCCATTGCAGCATCCTGTCTCGGAAATTTTAGGGGCATTAAGGCAACCTGGAAACTCCTGAGGGACTCAATACCATGTTAATCTTCACATTCTGAAGTCTCTAGGCTGTCTGCCTCCTTTTCATTTTATAGCACCTTTCTATGATTGTTTTCTGTATCCACTTGTGGTTAGACTGCTGCTGTGGTTTTGTTAACAGGGAGGGCCTGGAAGGAAGGTACATATTCCATGTTGGCTGGAACTGAGTTCATTTTTATCAATTTCATGGATATGTGGGTCGAGATTTGTTTTTTCTATAGAATATGAGTCCAATCAGGTCTTGAACAAATAAGTAAAGAACCATAATGTCAGTCCTAATGACACCTTGAAAATTTGAAATTGTTGTATTCATTTTAGAATTTAATATCCTAAAATGTGCTATAGTCATCAGCGCTTCTTTTACCTTGTGTAATATTAGACTTTTTCTACAAAAATCTGTTAACTTAATCTTGACAATAACCTAATTCTCAGAAATTCAGTTTTAATTTTGGCCTTAAGAGGAATATTATCCCTTTAATAGAGGTGAATCAACACTGAATTTAATGTGATGACAACTCAGAAGGCGGTTTATGTGGGGAAAAAAATGAATATTAAGTAAAGTTACCTTTACTTGATTTTGGCTTCTTGGCTTCCTCTTCTATTTCCTCTATCTGAAAATACAAAGAAAATAAGCTTCATAAGAATGCAACTGAAATAGGTGCAGCAAAATTTCTAGTTGGTTAAAACACCTGTTAGGTGCAGAATTTCAGCTGACACACCTATCACACATTTTTGAAGGAATGGCTTTTTATCCATGCTCATGTCCTCTTTTCCTTTTCTTTTTTAAATTTTAGAAATAATTTTGAGTGAGCAGTACTAAGAACTTCCATACCTCCTTGATTCATATTTCCCAACTCATCAATTGTTAGCATTTTACTATTTTTGGTTTATCTTCCCCCTCTCCCTACAAATACAATGTTCTCTTACAGTCAATAGCAGTCTCTTCATTGTGTGTGATCAAGTTGCAGAGATGAAGATAAAGAAGGTATATGAATAAATAGTTTTTTTCTTAACATTTGCTCTACCAACCTATGTGAAAATCCATTTTGTGGTTCTCAAATAAAGAAACACACATCACCACCAGATGAACCTATAAATTCATCAGCTTTGATACAGTTCTTCACACCAATTCACATTTTCCACTGTACTTTCACCAAATTCTTATTATTGTCATTTTATTTGTTTTGTTTGCTTCATTTTTTTTTGTTTTGCTGCCTCAGGAAACACAATCACATCCTGCATTTTAGTTGTCCTGTGGTTACAATTTTCTCCAGGCTCAAAGTGTTCCTTAATCTTTCCCCTTTTTTTCCAGTGAAGGCCTTCAGCCCTCTTGGATATTTCTTGTATCAACAACCATGATCCTGGCTGCCAAATGGTCATTTACTCTTTCCATCATTCTTTCTGCATTTATTTAGTTGACATTATATCATAAGGAAAGTTTTCCTTTCTCATTTCTCATTTATTTATTGCTTATATTTCTTTTCCTGCTTGGTCATATATTCCTGTTTTATACAGTAGATTGTAATACATGACTCACTATTTTTATGCTTAAGATGTCCCAAATTTGACAAAGTAAAACCCCTTCAAGTTGCTCCTGTGTCCTTTTGACATGCCCTCCCCATTCTTTGAGCAGATTTTAACTTCCTGTTACCAAGCCTTATTAAGTGCATTTTATTCTTCCCCTGCCTCTGACCTGGCATCTGCTTTTATGACAGGATATCTGACTTTTTCTCTAAAAGATGATTATGAGGATACATTGTCTAGCTATCAGGTCTGTTTATTGATTATGAGAATAGAACTGAGAACTATGTGTATATGTGTGGGTATGTATATGGAGAGATATGCATATACATATAATAATACATCTATATCTATTTTTGTTCCATCTATATAATTTCAAAAATTATTTCATACTTTCATTTTTACTTCCAGCCCAGTATGGGAGCTTTAGCCTTCTTTCCTTCCTTGTTTGTAAATCTCCATTTTATCTTGAGGAAAATAGTGATCATTATCCTCAACATATGTACTTATTTGAATTTCATTCTTTTTATATTTGCTCAATGTGACCATGTCCCACTTACACTGGCAACCTCTTCTTCCATGTTTTCCATTACCCCCATTTCAATGACACCCATTTCCTCAGTTCCTGTGCAAGCAATAATTAACTAAATAAATAAATAAAATAAACTCCAAAGAAAAATCTTTCCCCAACTCCTTGGTGTTGGGAGTGAAAAGATGGGGAAAAGGGATGAGACAATTGGTGGGGAAGCTAATTTCTTTTTTTTCTGTCTTGCAAAAAGAAACTGCCCCACCCTCCCAGAATCAATTCCAATAAAGTACTGCTTCAGCTTATCAACTTTAACAAAACTATGTATAGTAAATTACTATAATATATAAACATAATTAACTATTGTTCAGTTTAATAACTATAGCAAAGTATGAAGGAAATAAAATGCTGTGGCCAACAGATACACAGTATTCACTTTACTATTCAGTAAAATTCAGTTTCATCCTGCTATTCTATGAGACAAATCAGTATAACTTAGAGAAGACTCCAGCGTTATCAGTTGATAGAAGTCCCTCCATAACAGTGTCACCTAAGATCATGGGAATTCATTCTCTTATATTATGGAGATCAGAAGTCAAAAATTATTGTGCTGGCAGAGCTGGTCCTTTCAGAGGTAAGTAAAATCCATTCCATGCCTCTTCCTAGCTTCTGGTGATGTCAGCAATCCTTACTGTCATTGGTTTGAAGCTGTATCCCTCTAATCTCCACCTCCCTCTATTTCTCTGCCTCAAATTTCTCTTATTTCTCCTTTAAGAATTTCAGTCATATTGGATCAGGGCCCATTCTAATTTAGTATGAATTCATCTTATCTTGATTACATCTACAAAGACCCTATTTCCAAATAAGGTCACATTCCAAATAAGGTCCCCAGGACTTAGGACTTTAGCATATCTGTTTTGAAGGGATACAATTCAGTCCAATACACTTGGTTCTGAGACAACTGAACAATCACCTGTGGCCTACTTAGAATTACATATCTCTTTTTATATACTCTCTTATGGGCACTGAGTTATTCATTGCCTCTTATCCTACAGTTACCCTAAATCAGTACTTACTTCTCAAACTACAAATAAAATATTGATTACAAAAATGTGTGTCTCAAGGACCTATTTTATCTTTGGCTGGAGCACAGCATTTTGAGCTAAATGTGTGGTCAGTACAGACTGACCTCTTTCTCTCAAGCCTTCTCAATCCAGAGATGCTAAGAATCTGTCCTAACAGACTCAACTAAAGGTTTACAGAGTGAGTCTTTTCAAATTTAGTGTTCTTTGTTCTTCATATTTGTCTTTCTTACTCAAATTACCTATTGCTTGGAAGACAACAGTACACAAAAAAGTTAGCAACTGTCAAAATAATTTTAAATCATGTTACTTACAAAGAGTGCCTGTCTAAAGTCTTTTCCTCCTTCCTCAACTCAAAGACTAAAATTCATCAAAGTGTGAAAGGCAACTGTTCAATTGAATGAGATGCCTGTCAGATTTTACATCCGTTTTATATTGTCATAACTGGATAAAATGTTTGGATGATGAAAAGAAGCAATGTAGGGGCTCTGTGTATGGGAACCTGGGCAGCTGCTTTCTAAAAACAATAAAGATATCTTTTAAATATGGAGTAAATAACCTGAGTTGAGTAATGGGGTAGAAGAAATGAGCTTCAGAGATGTCATTTTCTGGCTAACAAGGCTTAGATCACTGGTATTTATCCACCACATCACACTCTGGTGAGGCCAGATTTTTACTATTATCCTATCTACCATCATCCCTCCCAAAATGAGAAAACAGATAAAGCCCCAAAGAAACTATCCCACTTAATTTTATTTATTTTAAAGATTTTTTGATTTATTTATAGAAGAGCTGGTGTATAGGCCAGAGGCACAGGGGGTGAGAGGATTCACCAGAGACAGCAGGGAACAGGATAGGCAGATTGACCGAAGTATACTGCTGAGGGGAGCAGTGGGAGAGTCAGGAGAGGTCTGCTGTGCCATGTGGGTAGCTCTCTTGCTGGCCAGGAAGCGAACCTGTGCTGCAGAGGCTGCAGACAGCCCCACAGTGTTGTGCTCAACACACTGCACCACTGGGGAGGCTCATCCCAGTTAATTTTATTGCCATGAACAGAATTCAGGGCAGAGGTAAGACATATGACTCTGAGGAAGCGTATGTTAAGCCTGAGTAGATTGCTGTGGTTAAGGATTCATTTGATTTTATAAACTAGTAATAATAAATGGGCTGTAGTGTGCCTATAAGAAATCTCACATAATATAGGGGTGCATGTGAGTCAGGTTAATGTGGCACAAAAATAGGAATTCTGGTGTCACAAAAACCAAATGTAGGAAATTGATATGTTAATATGTACCTTAATTCCTTTAGATAGGGCTCCTTATATCGTAACTATACATATTAAGAGCATGTTTAGTTGCCTCAACAATCAGTTAAAAAAAAAAACTATTCGGGGGCACAATATAATCAAGACTTTCAAAAGAGTTTTGTGATTACTCACCATCAGAATCTATCATTATTCTTTCCCAGCTAAAGTGGGAAAGACACAGACTAGAAAGAGAAGCATATGTTTAAAATTATTCTTATTAGTTGAGACGATGATTCATTTTTAAAGGTGAATTTCAATAGATTTTTTCAAATTGCTGTGTTCAATGTCAAATTGTTTATAAGTTCATTATTTTTCATGTTAAGAATTTATATCCAATAAGAAAGATAATAGGTTGGGCCTCTATGGTGATGCAGCGGGTTTGATTCCTGGCCAGCCAGGGAATCTTCTCACAGGGCGTGGCACGCTGCTCCCTTCAGCAGTGTCTTCGGTCAGTCTGCCTGTTCTGCTCCCTGGTCTATCTCTGGTGAATTCTCTCACTCTCCCACGCCTCTTACTGTACCCCAGTTCTTGTATAAATAAATAAATCTTCAAAAAAAAGAGAAAGATAACAGGGAGTTTATAATTAACCCAATTCAATGTGAGGCTCCCCCCAAAAGTGACAGGTGAAAAGTGTAGTTGTCTTTTTAATGTGCTGCAGTTAGTATCATATGCTCAGATTAAGGGTGTTTCTACACCCAGGGTTGGTGAAGTTCCGGCACCACATTTGGACTTTAGCATGACTGCAACGTCCACATGTCAGAGCAGTGAGAGTCTGGAGCAGGATTCCATGTGGGAAACTTTGAGAAAGTTACAGTATTTGATTTGAATGATAATAGAAAATAGAAAATGGTTTCAAATGGAGTTTGTGATGTGATATGCACATGGGAGGACAAGGCATCCAATGGGTATCCCCCAGTATGCAATCTAGATAACATCTCCATGAAAGGAAGATGTTTAAGTTGTCTTTCAAAAATGAACTTCTTTCGGGACTCCCTGGTGGCATAAGGGGTTAAATCTCAGCACTATGAAGCTATCTGCAGCCACTACAGCACGAGTTCGATGCCGGCTAGGGAGCTACCCACAAGGCACTGGTGAATCCTCGCACCTCCCACACCTCTGGCCCCTACCCCAGTCCTGGTATGCATAAGTAAATAAAATAATAAATTTGAAAACAAATAAACCTCTTTCAAACAGTTGGAGGAGGATGCATCCAGGGCCTCTCTTTCCTGGGAAGCAAAACACAGAAAATCTCTAACTCCTCCATCAATATTACCATGCCCAGAGATGATGCTTCTCTTTAGATAATGGTTGTTTTCTGCCCCATATTTTCCAAGACAAAAGAAAGAAGTTTTCATTTTTGAGATATTTGTAACCATTCAATAAGTCAAGAGTTATTTTCACCATTTGAAAAAACGACTTGACTTTCAGACGGTTTAAGCCAGAAAACTTTGTAGACTTCTGCACATAAATGAGAACTTTTGCTATCCCATGGAGCTGCCCAGCAGTGCATGCCTGAAAGCCGTCCCTGCTGAACAGGCCACATGGGGACATTCAAATCTGTCAGATGGCAGTGGACGGCGAAGCGCTTGGAGCTCTGCTTTCTCATTTATGACAAGGCAGATGACTTGGCTTTTAACATAATTGTGCTATGAACACACTTCTCCACCAAGTGAAGGAGTCACTGATGTGAGTCCTACCCACGGGGAAACATCCAAGTGTTGTTTATTTCTGTCAATTGGAAAATTATGTTAGTTGCAAAACCACCAAAAATATTTCTGAAAATATTCAAGCAATGTTCACATCTAATACGCAGGGAAAACTTGAATAACTTACATTTATTAGACTGTAAACAATCAAAGTAATATGGCATGAACTTTAGAATTGGACAGTTTCTAGGTTCAAATTATGGTTTTGCTTAGTCCTAGCTGTGTGATATTAGCCAATTAAATTATCTGGATAGCATCAGTATAAGGGGCTAATACCTACCTCACAAAACACTCCAGGAGTCAAATGACAGCATAAAGTGAACATCAATTCAAGGGTCTCAGTCATTTCCTTTCTCAATGCTCTTCTGCAGTTTTCCCAAACACATGACAGTTCAAATTCCCATTAGACTCATAAATAAAACTTGCCAAACATGCTTTGGAGACAGCTAGGAATTCCTCCCCAGAGACTACAATGGGATAAGGGCTATTTCCAGCAATCCTCAGAAACCAACACTTTTCAAAAAAAGAAAAAGAAACAAACCCTTTTCAGATCCAGGATGGCTGATTGAGTGCCCCTGAATCCTGGGTCTGCCACTTAGCCTTGGGTATCTGACTTTGACTGCAAAGAATGTATAATCTCAGCCCTTCTGGAAGGGAATGCAGATCAAAGTGATTTCAAATGCATTGCATTCTGGTCTAGGCAGTTTTCTGACCAATCAAGTCTGAACAAATTGGTGAGTATTATATCTTTACTTTTGCACATACAGAAAGATATATGGGTGTGATAGCTCAGGAACACAAATGGACTCACATACACATCACACACACACATGGCTAGAGTGTATCTAGATGCTAAATGTGCTATTTTAGTTCCTACGGTTCCTAATCCACAAATATCCAAACAAATAATATATAATCAAATCTTGGGAACTGTTTAGAAGCAAAAGAAACACAACCAAAGCTTTCCTTACCTTTAATTTGGTCCCAGATTAGCCAACAGTCTCTACAGGCAGTATTGTCATTCAAAACGTGCCAGCTGGGACCAGTTCTCAACTGAGAATTGTTAACAGCTGTCCCACTGGAAAATAAAAGCATGTCACTTTAAATTTTATACCAGGGCCAAAGAAATGTCAGCTTCCTGCCTCAGCAGCATAATGACACCCATTATCTTTGACCTGAGCACGTCCTGTCAATTCATGTTCATGAGAAAATTACACTTTGGATTTACTTGATTCCTGTTCTTTATCCAATTTCTTACATAAAAATGCAATTTGATCTTTTCTTCAGTGCCCACCGTATAAATATCATATTCAGCACCAGCATGCTAATATCTTGAAACTTTGATACTATTTTCTGAAATGCTGGCCCCAAGATTTCCTTCTCTCTTCCTGTACTATTGAATAATCGCAATTTAATCCATTTTAATTAATGTACTGGCTAGCTGTTAAAATGCACTTCTCTATGGATAAATCTTAGATAAAATGTCTTGATTTTTTTATGATTCTTTAAGCCTAAGTACATCTCTGCTATATGAACTTTTCTTTTACCCCATTGACTTAACATATATACTAAAGTTGTCCTTTATCATATGTTTCTGTAAACAAGTGGCAAATTTTGACTTCTAACAAACTTTTACAGGATGATTTGTAGGTTTTCAAATTACAAGCTAGACATATTTGAATGAGCTATTTTTATTCTTGGTTTGATTTTCTTGAATTAGCTCTGTAACATGCAGTTTTGTTCCAGAGACTATAAAAGGAGAAAATGATGCAGTCTGTTGAATTAGTTGTATCGCAGTATATTCTTTTAAGGCGAGTTCTTGACAGTAATATATCTATATCTATCTATATATCTATATATATAAATATTGATATTTATGTATACACATACACACACATATATTTACCATGTACTCTAGCATGGTCTGATGTTAGTCTTCTATTACAAATGGAGATAACAAATACTTTAAATTCAGAAAGAGCACACATGAGAAATTAACTATAATAGCAGCTTAGGAAAAGCCACAGAGAGGAAATACTTGAGCTTGGTTTAGGACAATGAACACTATTTGATGTCTTTAGTAGAAGTAATGCAATTTAATCAGAGGACGAGTATATTGTTGGAGAGCAGATAGGCAAAAGTGAAGCATATAGATATGTTTGGGAAATTCAGTATGGTCTGTTTAGCTACTGTAGTGTCTGCAGGCAATGCCCACGGCTGTTTATAAATAAAGTGCTTTGGGGACACGGCTCTATCCATTCCTTTATGTAATAGCTATGACTGACTTCATCCTAGGGAGTTGAACGCTTGCTAGAGAGATCATCACCCCTGGAAAAAATGGGGAAAAAAATCACCAACCCCTAGCTTAGTCCACAGCCTGTGTACAGAAGGAAAATAAGCGATGCTTCATGGCACAGCATATGTCCCAATTCCCTTTGTATGTTCTACATTTATTCTCCATTTCCTTTGTAGATAGTTATGGATATGTTACTAAGGTCTGGCCACTAGGAGTAGAAGCCGTGGGGACATCCTCTGAACCATAATGAAAATGGAAGCAGATTCCCGTCTGGTCTGCCTTCTCTCCTAGAGTTAGCAAGAATGTGATCAGCTATAGCAATCACCTCAGGCTCTGACACGAGTCCATGGTTTGATGATGTCGCTATCCTGCTAGGAAGTGCTGCTTGTCTCTGTAATGTTACATAAGAGAGAAAATGAGCTGCCAACTTGCATTTCCAAATTTTCTGTCACCTATGCTTTGCCTTTACCTTTTCAGACCTTATAGCCCTTATCCTGGGCCCTTTTCCTCATACTAGGAAAGCACCCCCTTTAAGTTCCCCTCATTATAACCTGAGATTGAAGGATTCCTCCCAAGTTTTCATCAGTTCCAGAAGTTGATTCATTTTTTTTGTTTAAAGATTAATCACATCCCAGTTTCATTCACAGTGAGGGCAGAGTTGGAGGAAGAAGTGGAGGAGCAAAGTGAATGCTGGAAGTCAGAGGAGGAGGAGGAAGATGTTCTCTCTTCACCCCAGTGACATCAATGTAACCATTTAAAAATGCATTTTATAAAGATTATAGAATCCTTATGACCTTGTGTCAGTGGATTTTAAAAATATTTGTTTGATTACTTATATTCATGGTTCTGACTCTTACCTTCATCTGTTTCCTTAAAATAGTAAGGAACTGACATTTTAGAATTAAGGGAATGGTTCCACTCCTAGGTATTTACCCAAAGGACACAGAAACATTAATTCAGAAGGGCACCCACATCCCTGTTGATAGCAGCACCATTTACAATAGGTAAGCTATGGAAACAACTCAGATGCCCCCAAATAGATGACTGGATTAAGTAGATGTGGTACATATACACAATGGAATATTACTCAGCAATCAAAAAAGAAAAACGTGTGCAATTTGCAGCAACATGGATGGGGCTGGAAGGGATCATGCTCAGCGAAATAAGCCGGAAAGAAAAAGAAAAATACTGATGGTCTCACCCATAGCAGGAATTTAGAAAACCTAAATAAGGGACCAGGAAAAAGACTAATTATAATAAAGTACAAATCAAAATCAATGAGCAACTATGAACCAGAGACACACCACAGGGGGGTCGAAGGAGGGATTAGGGTCAAAATAAGGGGGGGGATTGTATGGGTCTATAACCAAGATGAAAATGCATATGTTATGCAAAAATGAAAAATTATGTAAAAATATATAAAATTAAAAAAGAAAAAATAAAAATAATTAAGGGAATGCATATGTTTAATACATATTTAGCATATTTCCAATTTGAAAATCAGGAATTTTTTTAAAAGATTTATTTTTTTTATTTATACAAGAACCGGGGTACAGGCCAGACGCGTGGGAGGGTGAGAGGATTCACCAGAGACAGAAAGGGGAACAGAACATGCAGACTGACGAAATACACTGCTGAGGGGAGCAGCAGGCGAGACAGGAGAGGTCTGCCGCTCCATGTGGGACCCTCACCGGTAGGCCGGGATGGAACCGGTGCTGCAGAGGCTGCAGACAGCTTCACAGCGCGGCGCTCAACCACCTGTGCCACCAGAGGAGGCCCAATCAGAAATTTTTATGCCAATTTATATATGATTGGGTTTACCTTGCTTTCTTGTTGAATATTATTTATTTAAAGTGCTAATGAATTGGAACATGTGCTGTATTTCTATTTGATTTCATTTTCAATCACTAGCAATGCTGAGGTTTTAGGTTCTGGTCATGATAGTAAAGAAAGGATCAGACATACTTCCTTCCCTCACCTCCACCCCTTTTAAATTATCATGACCCTGGTGCGTGACCATTCTCAGGGAAAGGGAGCCAGCTAGGTGAACACAAGATCACCCAGATTCTGGCTGGGATAGCTCTGGACCAGAGTGGGAGAAAGAAGGGAGACAGTAGGGTTTCTTGAGGGGCAGAGTCATTCTCAGTGAGGGATATAAGCTAGCAATGGAGAAAAAGAATCTATAAACATGATGTTATCTTTGATTTACCTATCCAAGTTTATTAATTTATTAAAATAAACTTTATCCAAGTTTATTAAGATATACAATACAAGTTTATGAAACTAACTGTATTCACATCCCTTATTCAATATGAGACTAAAATATCTTTAAAGTGTCAAAACCAAAGAGCATCGGAAAATGAGAATTTTTGATAACTTTAAATATAGATTTGAAAAGTGGACTTTTAAACACATACACCTTCAGATGCACACAAGTCCTTCAGAAGGAAAGCAAAGGATACTAGTGAAAGTCTGGATTTGAAATTCAATATGTGAATAAATCGGATAAGAGAGATTATCCAAACTGACGTACAGGAATGGGAAGGAGAAAAAAAGGGAGAAGGGACAAGGGTGGGGAGAGAGCAGAAGAAAGGGAAGAAAAAGGGAAAAATGGAGAGAAAGAAAGAGAATTATGGGAGGCTTTAGGACAGAATCAATGTGTGTATGATAAATGTGTTATCTTAATTTCAAACAAAGTAGGTATCAAAACAAGGAAATTATCATAGATGAGCAGAGTACTTAATTTTAAATGTCAATTCAGGGAGTAGACATAACATTTTTAATAGTGTACAAATAGAAGAATACTTCTTCAAAGATAAGATACAGAATGGGAGAGAATTGAATAATCACAGACTCACAATCATAGTCAGAGATCTGAACAAATCCCCCTGAAAAATCAGTAGCAATTAATATGTTTAAATGGTTATTTAAAAATATCTTTTCCAAATCATTTGTCAATTTTTTTTAAAGATTTATTTGTTTATACAAGCACTGGGTACAGTCAGAAGCGCAGGAGGGTGAGAGAATTCACCAGAGCCAGAGCGGGGAGCAGAACAGGCAGAAGGACCGAAGTACACTGCTGAGGGGAGCAGCGGGTGGCAGGAGAGGTCTGCGCGCCATGTGGGACCCTCCTCTGGTGGCCGGGGAGCAGCCGGGGATCGAACCGGCACTGCAGAGGCTGCGGGCAGCTTCGCAACCCAGCGCTCAACCGCTGCGCCACCGGGGAGGCCCTGTCAATGTTTTCTGATAGTTGTGCTCACAGTTGTTAATTTGTATTTTGTAAGACCTTATATATACAAAAACACAAAATAGTTTTCATTAAAATTGTAAATATTTCCCTTATTTTGCCAAGTTTTTTTTTTTTTTTTAATTTGTAGAAGGGTTTTTATGTATCAAGTCTATCTTTTAAGAATCTTGACATTTTAGGCGCCCCCCCCTGGTGGCGCAGGCGGTTGAGCACTGCACTGTGAAACTATCTGCAGCCTCTGCTGCCCTGGTTGGATCCCGACCGATGACCACCCCACATGGCGCTGCAGACCTCTCCTGTCTCCCCTGCTGCTCCCCGGAGCAGTGTATTTCGTCAGTCTGCCTGTTCTGTTCCCCACTCTGTCTCTGGGGAATCCTCTCACCCTCTTGTGAATCTGGTCTGTATCCCGGTTCTTGCATAAATAAACAAACAAACAAACAAACAAACAAACAAACGAACAAATAAATCTTTAAAAAAAACTTAAAAATTTTTTTGACATTTTAAAAATTTCTGCTTCATTAAGACTATTACAATTATTTAAGTAGAATGTCGTCATAGTTTTAATCCATATTTAAATATTTATTTCATCAATAATTTATGCTCATGCATTATATGAAAAAACATACAGTGAAGTTTTTTTTCCATGTATGTACCAATCATCATAGCATTGTTCACTAGATACAAAATTATTGAAAATTTCACTCATCTATATCAAATATTCTTTTAGAATATGTTAGAAGGGACTATTTTTAGGATTTCTGTTCTCCATAGATATGTCTGTTCTTGAATTAATACCACCTTGAAACATATTATAGCTTGTGAAATATCTGGCTGTGAAATTCCTCTCTCATTATCTTTCTTCTATATTTCCTTGATTATTATGTCCTATTATTGCAGAGGAAATGTGTAATTATATTGTCAAGTTTCAAAATAAAAGCCATTTGGGATTTTGACTGAAATATAATTACATATATACCATGTGCTTTGCCCTATTTCTGATTTCAGTAAAAATTTCTTTAATATTTTTATTATTTTGTGTGCTATTGGATATTCAGTTGAAACTGAAACGTACATTTACATTAATAAAATATAGTTATGTTTTTATAATATTTGTAATTGCAATGTATGGAAGGTTTGCTATAGGTCTGTGCCAGGCTTCAAATTCTAAATAATGATAATAACAAATAAAATGATTATAATGATAATTATCATTGTTTTATACTTATTTTATTCTTGATTAGGTTCCTTAACTGCATTATATCAATCAGTATTCACAAATACAGTATTTTGGAGAAGAGAATTGAGGCTCAACAAATTCAAATAACTTGCTCAAAGTTTTCTGTAGGGCCCAGAATCCATCCCAGCTGAGTGTGTGAGGCATGGTGGAGCCATGTCAGACAACTGAGTTTAGGTGCTGATTTATCACAGGAATCTTTGTTGCAGATCCTTAGTTTTTTGTTTTTTTTTTTTTTGTTTGTTTTTAGATTTATTTATGCATACAAGAACTGGGATCCAGGCCAGAGGTGTGGGGGGTGATGGATTCACCAAAGACAGAGTGGGGAACAGAACAAGCAGCCTGACTGAAATACACTGCTGGGGGTAGCAGTGGGCCAGACAGGAGAGGTCTGCTGCGCCATGTGGGTAGCTCCCTGCCTGCCTGGGGATCGAACTCATGCTGCAGAGGGAGGCTGCAGATAGCTTCATAGGTTGTGTCTTAACCCCTGCACCACCAGGGAGGCCCCCAGATCCTTCTTTTTGAAGGTCTCCTCCTTCTCCTCCTCTCTTGACTCACACCTACTCCTCTTCCTTCTACTTCTGACTCTGCTCTCCCTCTCCCCTCACTTCTTGTCCTCTTCTTCCTCCCTCTGGCTCTGGCCTCATTACTCTTCCTCCTCTTTCCTCTGTCTTCACACTGCTCCTCCTTCTCCCAACATTCACTTTGCTCCTCCTCCGCCTCTGTCTTTCCTCTGACTCTCCCTGGCTTCTCCCTCTTCCCTCTGATTCTCATCCCCACTCTCCTTTCCCTCCTCCTTCCACTGATTTTCTCCTCACTCCTCCTTTTGACTCTTCCTCCTCCCTCTGACTCTAACTCCCCTTTTCCCCTGGCTACTTATCTCCGTTCCTTTCAGATTTTTTTTTTATTTCTTCAAGATTTTTACTCTCTTGAAGTCTTGTTTTTACTACCTTTTCAATAATAAAAAAAACATGTCTGTTCTATGTTCTGTTTTTTCCATTTCTGTATCACAGCTTTGAATTATTTATAAAGCTTTGAAGAAACCTTCTCCACTCAAGATGAGGCAGGCAATACACTGAAATGCTGCAGGCTGAGAGCTTCCCCAGCACAGAGCCCCACGCACATCTTCATTTTTCCAGCTCTGTCCACAACTATTACAAGACTTACTTTAGAAATGAAGGATTTCATCTCCTCTAAAATTTGCCTGAATGATTTGTAGCATTTTAACTAACAGCATTATCTTCCAGCTATTAAAAAATTTACCTTGTAGAGGTAAAAATAACATACTAGTGCTAATGATCTAATTGTAGTTTAGTGATAATATAACTCTATGGAGATGACTAGGCTTTGCAAAATATATTTATGTGTGTAAAAATATGGTGCAGCTTTGTAAATAAATCTGAATTATTTTCCAAGCCATAATTTTAATTACTTACAAAGGTCAATATATATGTAACTTATTATATATAAATGTATATATATATAATTTTAAATTCAGTTAAAATGGCATGTAGATTTAATTGTTTTCAACAACTACTTTTTTAAAGATTTATTTATTTATGCATACAAGAGCTGGGGTATAGGCCAGAGATGTGGGGGTTGAGAGGATTCACCAGAGACAGAGTGGGGAGCAGAATAGGCAGAGTGACTGACATCCACTGCTGAGGGGAGCAGCGGGCAAGACAGGAGAGGTCTGCTTTGCCATGTGGGTATCTTCTTGACCAGGGAATCGAACTCGTGCTGCATAGGATGTGGACAGCTTCATAGTGTGGTAGTTAACGCCTTGCACCACCAGGGAAGCCCTGTTCTCAACAACTATTTATGGAACTATAAGGAAAGAAGAATCTTAGTATCTGAAGATCATCTCTGATGAGTCTGTCAAAATTCTACTTTTAGATTTTTCAAATTTCCTTAGTTGATTAATTAATTTGATCTCTAACTTTTACTGATACACAGTGAATGAAACCTTTCTGTTATTTTATTATGTGGATCAATTCTGTATAGACAACATTCTTCTGTCTTTAATATAATTACACAACTTATTTTTGGTACAT
Organism: Talpa europaea; assembly: GCF_964194135.1. NCBI lineage: Eukaryota > Metazoa > Chordata > Mammalia > Eulipotyphla > Talpidae > Talpa > Talpa europaea. Next base: position 37,751,121 of record NC_140082.1, read on the forward strand.
GGAATATTAACTGTGGTTCAAAGTTATCCTTAAAATGAGATGCCAGGAGACTTTCAATCCTAAGAACTGTCTTCAAATACTGAATGTCAAGCCCTATATATTTCAGAAAACTGTACAAACCCATGCAGGGAGCAGATAACCCCTGAATGGATTCCAAATGCAAACACTGAAGCCTCCAGCACCCTGCCACACTTGATAAAACCTTTTACATACTACAGAATGTGAGCTGGTGAATAATGAACATCAGAACTGGAACTCAAGGAGTTTATGAAAGATAGTACACTGTGGAGAGACACTTGATCAGCATCAACTTTATATCATTTCCTACTGACTGCTAGAACTCCCACTGAACTCAAGGGTTTGATCATCTCTGGGGGATGCCGAAATGGAAAAAAAAAACAACACAGTAATTGAATCTTGAAGCTATATCTGCATCCAATACAGCAATTACAACAGTCAATATGTAGAAACAACCCAAGTATTTATCAATGGATGAATGGATAAAGGAAATGCAGTGATATATACAATGAAATATTACTCAACCTTGAAAAATAAAGAAATCCTGGCCTGTTACAACATGGATGAACACTATGTTCACAGTGAAATAAGTCAGTCACAAGAAGACAGGTGTGACTACAATAGTAGTTAATGTGTCTGGGAGAGGAAGAAATGAAGGGCTGCTGATCGAAAGTTATAAAGTAACACTTAAGCAAGATGAATAAATTCTAGAGGTCTGCTGTTCAGCATTGTTGTTATAGTTAACAGCATTTTAATATAAACCCAAAATGCCTGAAGGTAGGTCTCTTGATCAGAGTTCTTAGCACAATGCAAAGACCGACAAAATGAGGCCAGTCTATTCATATAGCTTGAGTGCTCTTTGGTAACAATGAGACAAGTGCATGAAGAAAACTTCTCTTGTGGGCAGAGGAAAGTCAGGAAAGCTTACCTGGAAGATGTTACTTGGGGTACATGTCTTTACATTGTATACAGTCTCATAGAATGCGAAACACCAAGAGTCAGCTATGAGCTTTGGGCAAGGACATGTCACCATATATTCATTAATCGTAACAAATTAACCATCTGATGGGGGATTATTTTGCTTTTTGTATTTCATAATGTAACAATTTATTTCAGTATTAAGTTCCTGAATTCTTACATTGTTGGAAGTCATAATGAACTAGTTAGCTGCATCTCCATATAGGTAGAATTACTATGCAAGGAACAGCTATGGATATCGACTAGAATAGTTGCATTTTATTGGTGATCTGGATGCTAGAGCCATATTTCCAATGGCATGCAGTTCTCTATGATGGTAAAGAAGCCCTGTAATGTTTTGAATAAAATAAAGTTTTGTATACCTCCTTCTATTTGCACTGATTTTGTCTTCCAAAAAAATTCATTAAACAGCACAAAAAATGTGTTTTGCCTTTAAGTACATCAGAGTTAGATCTTAGATTCAAGTAATTATTAAAAGGTTTTCTATGTTCATCAAGAACTAGCAATACACTCATGTGGGGTTGGAAATGATTTTCATTACACAAGTTACATGACACCCTGACTCCCTCCTTGCAATGCCAAGAGTTTGTCCCTTTATTATTTTTTTTTCTGGGAGGCTTTTGATAAATTGGCTGTTGATAAATTGAGCATTCATTATGATTGTTCTATTTCTACTTTTCAGATACGTGTTTCAATAATCCCTTTGGCCCTAGGATAAAATATGAGAGGCATCCCATTACCATTTAACATTTTATAAATCTGTATCAACTCCTTATTAATTCTCCATTCTTGGAAGAAAATGTTAGCTTAATCTCTCCTTGCAAATTACCCTTTTATTTGCCTATCCTCACTTTCTGATCTCAATATTACATTTTGTAAGGTGCTTGCTCTCACAAGACTTTCCTAAAGTTACCTGGTCCTGGATTGTCACTTTAGCCAGAACATCAATGAATCCTAAATTTGAAGTGATATTCTCATCCCCCACATGTCTAAAGACAAAACTTTTCTTAGATTTTTGTCCCAGATGCAAAGTAAATTACTGTGTTCATACCAACAGAGGTTTTATCTTCCTGGGAACAGACTCCTTACTCACTAACTGAGAAGGAAAGAGAGGTTCTCATTTGGAAACTATGGGGCATGAGAAAGCTCAATATTTGATTTATGAGTCTCATGGGTAAACAAGAGACAGACCCAATTCCAACATTCCACCAAATCTATGAGCCTAGACCCAGGATGATGGAGAGAAGCTGCTGAAATTTTGAGGTGGTTCAAGGACGATAATCCAAAAGTTCTAGGATTTCAACAGAACCGAAGATGCCCAAATTGGCTGATCATTTCAGGCAAAATTAAGAGGAGATGGGGCAGAAGAACAATACGAGGTACAATTACAAGAAGTAAGGAAAATATTAGTGAAATAAACTGTCCAAGACATTTGGAGAGTCTGCAGATGGATGTCTTATAATCACAAACAGCTGAATAATTTGAATGGATGGAAACAGTAGGGCTGAAATTGTCTTTTTTTTTTTTTGACAGGCTGTATTTTGTTTTGTTTTTCTGTTTCTTCTTTTTCCAGTGAATTTTGAAGAGTAGCTTGTATACCATTCAGCTCTAAGAAGCTGTCTTTCTTCTTCAGTTTCCTCCTAAACCAGATCTTCTCTGCTGGAAAAAGAAAAATGAATGGACTGAGCCTTTCAGGCCAGCTCCTGGTTGTATTGTAGTAACCAACATGTAGTTTGATTTTCATATATTATCATTTACTCAGGACTATAACATGGGTATTGCCTGCTATGTTTCCATATAAGGCAGGTAAGGAATTGTGATGACTTTTGTAAGGTCATCAGATTAAGAAGTAAATGGATCATGGACTCTTTTTCATAGTCTATTTCCTTCCCTGTATATAGGATATATATATATATATATATATATATACTATTCATACACATATATACATATTATATGTACACATGTGTGAAATATAAGCACTATATATTTGCATATATAGTGCAGTAGGTGCATATATACACTGTATATACATATATGCTTGTGCATATAGAATGACTGTGCATATATAAATATATATATAATTTACTGGGGTGTTAAAGTCTAGTTATGAGAGTTATAAGTTGACCCTCACCTAACATATAAGCACATTAAATTAATCCCCCTTTTTCACTGTTTACACGAAGGGCTTTTATTATCCTCATTGCTACTCAAGAATTCTACTCCTTTAGAGTTGGTGCCAAAGTCAGTTTCAGTTTTTACTTATTTGACAGTGACAATGTAGGCCTACCTCTGAGCTATAATTTAAAATTCTTCTGTTATTTTACAGATGACTGAATGTTTTAGTTGCAGTCCAGGCTAAGGATCTGGGGCACAGCTCAAAAACAACAACAACACACGCACATCACTGTCAGGATCCCTATGGGTTAGAAAAATAAACTGATAGAGAACTCACTTTCTATTTCAGAGCTCTTTCATAAAGGGATCACCTCCAGTGCCACGAGGTGCTTTTATTTTTAATGCTGGTGTTTATTTGGAGATGGTGCGGGATCCCACTGTTAATTACCAGCTATGCCAGCCTCTTTTGTTTATTGCAACAGATGCTCTATGGTCGCAGTGATACCGCCCACTGGATGTCACTCCCATAAAACCAAAGCTGCAAGGAAGAAAAGGGGCATGGATTTATCCTTAATGATGAAAAGTCCTACTCTTTCAAGAAAGACTTTCTAAGAGCTGAATCAAATATTTGATTTTCCACTAAACTGCAAAATGAAAACCGTTTTTAACAAATGCTGTAGTTAGAGCCGACTGTACAAGGACTCTAGGAGGACTTTGTATTATTGTCTAAAGCCCAATTTAAAATCACTTAACTTGTCACCTTAGGTGCTTTATCTATTGATTGGGCATCAATATTTAATCCTCTGTTTCTAAAGAAATTGCAACATAATAGACCATCTTCAGTGCTTTTTAAAAATCCACTTCTGGTGTCTATATTTAGAGTATAACTTTTAAGATTTTGCCTTTTTAAAAAGAAACTTTTTCTAAGATATATTTTCTGTGAGCGAGTACTTTGGAACAATCTATTGGTTTAACTTCTCTGTGGATTCTTATTTTAACCTGTGTTCATAAAAGATCACAATGCAAAATTTATTTTGTTCTTCTAAAAAATCACAATGAATCTCTCCCCTGTGTTTTAGACTCTTCTGTGTCCACTGCCAGGAGGGAGTGAGCATGCTGGTCTAGATATTCTGAAGACCACTAGCAGTTTCCCAATTCATCTTCCCAGGTGGGTGGGAAGTAGGGGTTACTTTGTGCTCAAGTCCTGGACACATGCACATATACATACTTTGTATAGATATCTGTAGATGTGAAAGACATGATTTTCATATTTAATTAATTAATAGGCATTATGGTGCCAGGATGGGCACTGAGCAGGATATGTATAATCCTAGCAGACTGGTAAAGCAGAGTCCTGGAGCCCTCGGTGGCTTTCTCAGGCATTTATTGAGTTCTTACCCATAGTGCAGCAACCAGGCATATGGCAGGCAGGGCAGGCCGGGGTGCTGGGAGGGCCAGGAGGCCGATAGGCCTCCAAGCCCCTGGCAAGTCTTCACTCTGGGCTTCTTTGGCTTCTTTCTCCCCTTCTCTCTCTCTCCTGCCTCTCTCTTCTGCTTCTCTCAGAGACTCTCAATACTCCTCCCATGGCCTACAGAAGTAAACAACACAACAATGTAAAAACTGCAGGTGCCCCATCAGGCAGGGCAATCCTAACAGTGGGAGGGCAGAGAAGCCTGAAAACCATTTACCCTACAGGCATAAAATGTCCCAGCTTTTTGATTTTTTTTTTTTCTAGTGATGATTTGGGGTCCACAGTACTTGTAAAGAAGGAAAATAAATAGAAATGAATTTGCACAGGGCCATCTCATCAGGTAAGAAAATAATCTCAGTGTCCCCAAGTTAGTTTTGAAATTTATATCAATTACTGTATGAGGGATCTGATATCTTTTAATTTTAATTTTTTATTTTTTAAAACATTTATTAGATATTTGACCATTCTTTTTTTTTAAAGATTTATTTATTTATTTATCTATTTATTTATTTATTTATTTATACAAGCACTGGGTACAGTCAGAAGCGCTGAGAGGGTGAGAGAATTCACCAGAGCCGGAGTGGGGAGCAGAGCAGGCAGAAGGACCGAAGTACACTGCTAAGGAGAGCAGCGGGCGGCAGGAGAGGTCTGCGCACCATGTGGGACCCTCCTCCGGTGGTCGGGGAGCAGCCAGGGATCGAACCGGCACTGCAGAGGCTGCGGGCAGCTTCGCAACCCAGTGCTCAACCGCTGTGCCACCAGGGAGGCCCTACGCTTTCATTTTTTTGTTTCAACACATCTTTCAGAAACTTTATTCCCTGTCTTAAATAACCACATTATTTACATATTTAAACTACCTCCCTGATAAATCAATTTTAAGAAATCTTTGCAAAAAAAAAATATCTGACTTACGTGTAATGTATTCTTTGTTACTGAATTCAACCGACATGTAGACTCCTTAGCAGCAAACAGGCAGGGAGCTCTGGCCTTTCCCATCAGTATCTGGGGCTCCTCCAGACATCCATGGATGTAAAAGGACGATGACTCTTCAGAAGCCTCTAGAGGCATGCTAATTTTCAAGGTTAGTGTGACAGGGTTCAAGCACACTGAGTCCAGATACTTAAGTGTAACCTTGTGCTTCCTCTTCAGGCTAGTTCTGTTTTCTCTCCATTGGTATTAAATATATGTTCCTTAGACAGAAAAACAAAAACAAAAACAAAAAAACAACCTTGAAATGTGTCTGCATAACAGAGTCTACAACAAAGGGAAGGCGTAGAGATTGGAAGAAAAGGGCGAAGGCAGACCAATAGAGCATAGTTGAGGATTTTGGTGTTAGGCATGGTGCAATAACATGCACTTGTAGAGGTGCAAACCTACACTTGTAGATGGTGCTGTAAGTCAGTGTCATCTCAATAAACATGACAGACAGACAGATAGATAAAACATTAACAACATTAACACTCACTCAGCAGTGTAAATCAGTGTCATCTCAATAATCATGACAGATAAAGAGACAGACAGACAGACAGATAAAACATTAACAAATAGTATGTTTCTCACAGGTTTGTTTTGTACATTAAAAACCTGTATCAATGAGAACTTATTTTTATTTTTTTTCTTTTAAGGCAATTATTTTTTCTTTTAAGGCAATTTCTTTTAAGGCAAGTAGGTTTACCATATTCTTTAATTATCCTATTTGGACAGATATTTACATATAGTAAGATTCACCCCTTTTCTCTACATTTAAATGAATTTCAACATGTGTCCATGTAACCATCATATTATTCAAGGTACAGAATTTCCCCACCATCCTGCAAATTGCTCTGGGGCACTTTTCCGGCAAATCACCATCCAGTGGGGTCTCAGGTATGTGCTGATGTGGTTGTACAACTTCATTGTCTTGTTAGTTTCTTACATATGATACTATTTGGTGTGTGGGTCTTTGTGTTTGAATATACTCAGAAAAAAATAGGTTGTGTCATGCTCTCCATGTTTCCATCATACTGTGGAAAATTAAATATATATTTTCCATAGTATGGAGCTACCACAATTTCTTATCCATTTCCTTGTTGAGGGGAAATTTATATTTTTAGATTTTGCCTATTTTGAATAAGGTGTTATAAACACTCTAATATATGTGTTTGTGTGAATATCATGTTATTATTTCTTTTGATTTGAATATGTAGGAGTGACATTTTTGTGTTACATTGAGAGCTTAGGTTTAATTTTAAAATAAAATGTGAAGCATGTTCAAAATGCCCTATCATTTTGTAATCCACTAGCAATGGATCTACATGGCCACCCATATCTGGTATTGCCAGCCCCCTCAGGATTAGTCATCTAATGGATATGTAGAGGTAACACATTGTGGAATTAATACAAACTCCCTGATAATCAAAGATGTGAGTATTCTTTCATGTGCTTTTTTATCATTCATGTATATGTATTATATTTTCAAGAATATGTTTAAATTGTGTGTATTTTTAAAGTTGGCTAGCATATCTTCTTGTTATTGATTTGTAAGTGTGCTTTACATATACTAGATACAAATCCTTATTCTGATATATCTTACACATATTTTTCCCTGATGTGTGACTTGACTCTCTGTTTTCTTAAATGATACACCTTTTAAAGAACAGAACTTTTAAATTTTGATGATGTTCAATTTATCAAGGCATCTTATGCTTTTATACATTACTTAAGAAATATTTTCCTAAATATTTTCCAGTAGCTATAAAAACAAGTGGAAAGAAATAAGGAAAATAATGTTATTATGGTATTTTATTTAATCTAATATATGCAAGATAATTTTTCAACATGTAACCAATATAAATTATATTGATGAGATATTTCTCATTTTTTGTAACTACATACTTTCTATTTGGTATATATTTTACATTTTAGTACATCTTGAGTAGGACCAGCCACATTTAAAATAATAATTGCATTGACTAATAACCACTATAAAGGCAGTTTAGTTGTACATATTTTGATAACTTAAACATTTACATTGATATTGGTGATCATTTTGAGTGAATTTTTGTATATGACATGAGGTCAGGGTCCAGGGCTATTTTTACACGTGATGTCCATTGCCAGCAACATTTATCAAGAAGATTGCAGTTAGCTGGCATGTTTGTCAAAATATATTTAACTATTTAAATATTGATCTGTTGTTAGACTCTTCAATTGATATACAGATATACTCTTCAATTGATATACATGCTTATACTGCTACCAATAGCATACTAACTTGACTTGTAATTTTACATTAAGTCATGAAAGAGACAGTGTTAGTACTCCACCTTTGTTTTCTCTTTTCAAAAATTATTTTGGATATTCTATGTCCTTTTGGATTTTCATGTAAATTCTATATTGATTTGTTGGTTTCTATATAAGTAAATACTGGCAGGACTTTGGGATTGCATTGAATTTATAGATAAATTTGGATAGAACTGAACTGTTCTGTATATAAAATATTATCACATCTAAACTATTCTGGTTCAAGAAATATAAATATACACATATATACATACACAGGCACAAACATATATGTATATATGTTTATATAATCATGCATATATAATATGTATATTTACCCCATATTTTGTATTTTTCTGATCCAACTCATACATTGATAAATTTTGAACTAATTCTTTCTTCATTTTATTGGCAATTTATTTGAAAATTTTTACATTTTTAATTTCTCATTTTTAAACCACTCTTTATTTCTAATGTATTTTAAGTGATTCAGAATTTCTATAATATCATATCATCTATAAAACAAGAAAGTTCTGCTTCATCATTCTTGATCTTATGAACTTCATAGAATTTTTTGCTTTGTTCCATTGGCTTCAGGCTCTGAGATGAATAGGAAAAGCGAGAATATACATGTTTGTCTTCTTAGAAAGCAGTCATTCTCCACTAAGTGAGGTATTAGTTATTGGATTTCCATGGAGAGGTGCTTATTGGGAGGTATAGATCTCTTGAGTACTAAATTTGCTAAGAGTTGTTTAATAAATGGGGTTGGAATTTTGTCAGATGCTTTATCTGAAATTACTGAGTCCATTTTCAGACCATATATTAAAACTGAAGTTATCTGAAGAGATAATAGTGTCCCCTGAGAAATTACAGAAGACTGAAATGAGCAATAATTTGTCTACACAGACTGTAGTTTCTCAGTCAGTTTTGAGAAAGTTCTAATTCCTGAAAGAGGGGGAAGGAGGGGTGGGAACAAAGTGGGGAGCAGTCCCGATGGTATATGGTAAAGGGATATGGATGCTCTGGAGTGCATGGAGTATGGCGATATACATCTGAGGAGGGTTGAACCTTTTCCCCTGAGTCATAAACAGTGCTGTAAACCAATGTTACCTAAAAAAAAAAACAAAAAAAAACAAAAAAAAAAACCCACAAATGAGTAAATTAAAAAATACCTGGTGATGGAGGGGTTAAAGACAAAGCACTATCAAGCTATTGACAGGCACTGACCCAAATGGCACAGCAGACCTCTCCTGTCTTGCCTACTGCTCCCTCAGCACTGTATTTAAATAGATCTGCCTGTTTTGCTCCCCACTCTGTCTGCTGAATACTCTCACCTCCCAGACCTCTACCCTACACCCCGGTTCTTTTATGCATAAATAAATAAACCTTTAAAAAAATAAAGGTGCACATGTTTGTATCGTTTATGTACCAATAAATTTTTTAAAAAACAAAATATAACCATTATAGGTACAACTTGATCTCAGACTGGGATTTGTGTATGTGTGTATATCACCAAGGTTTCAAGAAAAAAGTGAATTTTCAGAAAGTCTTGTCCATTTTGTCTGAGCTACTAATACGGAAGTAGAAAAATTCTAAGACTCTTTACTGAGGGGACTGTTAATTAATGTATTTCATTTAAAATTTTAGCATATCTCTGTTCCTTATGCCTAATAATCGATGGAAAATGTCACCAAAAATAGATTATGCATGTGGGGGGAAGTAGTATTTTGTGTCTGATATACTGGTAAATACTTGTGAAAACCAATTTACTTAAGGAATAAATAGAGTATCATTTAATTTAAGTGGAACTGTGAATACAGTCTAGCAATTTTTCTGACTACAAATTCCATCTTCTAAAATCTAAATATAAGAATTACATTTTCATCAGTGAAAGGCATTAGAATAAGAGGAAGTTAGGATTTTCAATTTGTATGCGTGCTAAGTAGTCACTTCATCCTAAAGCTATAATTGAAAGTCTTTTATATGGTAAATTCAGAATAATTACTGAGCCAGAATATAGTAAATATGGCAGCCAAAGAAGTTCTTTGAAAACAAAAACTTAATTTTCAGTTTTACTGTGTATTTAATATTTGGCCTTTTATGAATGAACAGGATGTCTCCAGTGAATGTCATGAACTATATTCCAAGGGTGATTGTTTTTTCCCCAGGAAAACAGTTTCTTTTTCAAACTAGGAAACGTATAGAGAACATGTTTGACTTAATACATGATTTTTACTTTTTGCTGCTCAACATGGACTGAGTAATTTTGGAGAAAGAAGTCTCTTTTTTGGCCATTCACAAGCTCTCTCTGGAGCAGCCTAACATTTTATTTTCTTATTTTGTCACATCTAACTGAAATTCTTTAAAGTGACTTTATCTGAAGGTCAGCTATCTTTTCTATCCAATTTATCTTTAAAATTTTGTACTTTGGCTTTAGATTCACGATGGGTAAAGACACGAGTAATGTCATCGGTAGTTGCACCTTTGTAGTCAGAAAATGCAGCTTGCTCACCACCAAGAATCTGCAGGCAGGTGCCCGCAAGAACTGGGTAAGAAGGGACAAGATGTCCTTTGAAAGGTGACTTCTAAAATTAATTTTTAATAGATAGAGCGGAAAACATCTAGTCCCTTTAAACCCCTGAGTAGGCTCCTAGGGCAGCAAGACTTCCTGGGGGTGTGAGGAAAGTAATCACTTATTAAACGACTAGATGTGTTCAGGGGAGGGGTTTTTTGGTTATCGTTAGTGGGCTTAAAAAAGAAAAAGAAAAGGAAAGGAAAATTAGCCAGAAGCAGACATTCTAGTGACAGCAACAGAGAGAAAACTTTAAAAATAGATTTTCACTATTGTAATTCTCTTGACAATAAAATCTGTAGAGTAGAATAGATATTTTGGGTTATTTAATTCTAGTATCATTAAATAATTCAATTTTCTAACTAATCCCTTTGTGCAAATTTCATGCTCAACAAGCAGACCCTTGGTTTTCATTTAGATTTTGCTGGTGTTAACATAGTAATCATTCTGATGGTATTCTTATTCCTTCCATGATTTAATTATTTATGCATACAAGAACTGGGGTACAGGCCAGAGGTGAGGGGAGTGAGAGGATTCACCAGAGACAGATTGGGGAACAGGACTGGCAGACTGACTTAAATACACTGCTGAGGGGAGCAATGGGTGAGTCAGGAGAGGTCTGCTGCACCATCTGGGTAACTCCCTGGCCAGGGATCAAACTCGTGCTGCAGTGGTTGTGGATAGCTTCATAGATTGCATCTTCACCCCTTGCACCACCAGGGAGACCCTGTTAAACCAATCTTCTAACTTTCCTGATGGGTCTTGTTAATTTATCTTCTAATTCAATTTTCCAAGTATTGATGAAAAACCAAGTTGTTGTCTGTTTTTTTTGTTTTTTTTTTTCTTCAGGACACAGACACAACAAAATTCTTAGGAAGTCAGAACAATGCACAGCCCTCCTGAAAGCTTCTTACTGGCATGACAGAGTATCCTTTTATATCACTGAGCATCCCAACTTCAGGACACCAATCCAGGTATATGTTTCTGTGACTATCAGAACAAATTACCACAAACTCAATGGACTGAAATAATTGAAATAATTTGCTCACAGATCTGGAGTTAAGGATTCTAAAATCAACAGTATTTAGGGAAGTGTCTCCTTGGAGGCTCCAGGGAGGGTGCTTCCTGTCTCTTTCAGCCTCTGGTGGACTTGAACGTCCTTGACTTTGGGGTGATCACTTCAATCTCTTCTTTCATGGTCACATTTCCACCTGCTTTATGTGTTTCCAAGTCCACTGGATCTGACAAGGAGGATATTTGTCATTGGATTTAGGGTCCCCTAGGGGACCCAGGATGATCTCAGCTTAAGCTACTTAACTTAATTACATCTGCAACGAGAACCTTTTTCCAAATAAGGTCACACTCAAAAGGGCTGAGTATTAGGACATGGGCAAATCTTTTTGAAACCCATGATATAATACATTACATATCCACTTTTATGACAATCACCTTTCAGAGTTGTGAATTGACTTCATTTATTAATATTTCCAGTAAAAAATTTTCAAAACCTGTCTCATAGTGCCCAGTTCATAAAACCTCAGGCTTGATTTCTAACCCTTTCACTGACCATTTTCAGGGTAAGTTGTTTCATCTAGAAGTCAGCAGTATCAGCTGCAGTTTAGAACCTTATTTCTTCTATTAATATTGCATTTGACCTTAAAAGAGTCAACTTAAGGCCTCCCCTGGTGTTGCAGGCAGTTGAGTCCAGCACTGTGAAGCTGTCCACAGCCTGTGCAGCATGGATTCAATTCCTGGCTGGCCAAGGAGATACCCACGTGATGTGGCAGACCTCTACTGTAACACCCGCTGCTCCCCTCAGCAGTATATTTAGTCAGTCTGCCTGTTTTGTTCCCCCTCTGTCTCTGGTGAATCCTCTCATTCTCCCGTGAATCTGGCCTGTACCCCAGTTCTTGTATAAATAAATAAATAAATCTTTAAAAAAGGGGTCAAGTTTGTGCACATATTCTATCAAATAAATAATTAGTTTCATTTTCAATATCAAACATGAATTTTTTTTTTAAATTTTCTAACATTGTTCATTTCTGTACAGTATTTGATGTCTTTTTTTTAAAAGATTTTTTTTTTTTATTTTTAATACAAGCACTGGGTACAGTCAGAAGCGCGGGAAGGTGAGAGAATTCACCAGAGCCAGAGCAGGGAGCAGAACAGACAGACTGACGGAAGTACACTGCTGAGGGGAGCAGTAGGCGTGCCAGGAGAGGTCTGCGTGCCATGTGGAATCGAACCTGCTCTGCGGAGGTTGTGTGCAGCTTCGCAGCCCAGCCTCAACCGCTGCACCACTGGGGAGGCCCCAGTATTTGATTGATTTCCATGGGTATAAACCCTCTAAATTTCCCACCAACACCTCACCCCATGAACTATCACCGTAATTCCTGATTTTTTATTTTTATTTATTTTTTAAAGATTTATTTATTTATGCATATAAGAGCTGGGGTGTAGGCCAGAGGTGTGAGGGCAAGATGATTCACCAGAGGCAGAGTGGGGAGCAGAACAGGTAGATCTACTGAAATACACTGCAGAGGGGATCAGGAAATGAGACAGGAGAAGTCTGCTTGCCATGTGGGTCACCTCCCTGGCTTGGGGTCGAACTTGTGTTATGGTAGCTGTGGATTATTTCATAGTGCTGATGCTTAATCCTTTGCACCACCAGGGTGGCGCCTAGTTCCCGATTTTTTAAAACAAAGGCATGGTCAGGACAGACATCACAAAAACATGAGTTCAGATAGATGATCTCCTATCTCATTTAACTTATCTTCAGTTATCAATCCTAAAATAAAGGTTTTCAAGACTTTAACCATGTCCCTGGATCACCAGGTGCCAGGCAGAATACATTACTTCACATCATCATGTCTATAGTTTGACAAAGACTAAAGCACATACTCTTAAATGCTGTATCAGTATCAATACCTCTGAAATTTATTGCCACATTATTGAACTTTTTCATAATTATTTGAAAATTCATAGCATCACATCACTAAAACTTGCTAATTATGAGAGCTATTCATTCACAATCATTTCCTCTCATATTGATTAAACCACTACCTATTTTTATTTATTCTTAATTAAATTCAATTGCAACTACCTGATTTTGAGTTTGAGGTAGTTTTATTGCTGGGAAAGTGTTTCAGAGGACCAGCTGGAGTATTAAATTAGATTTAAATGAGAGAGGAAAGTACACAGAGCATCAGTTCCTTACTTGGCTGATCCACCAGCATAAGTATCCTCACATTTGTGTCTGTGCCAATCTGTGAGTGTTACCTACCAGCAAGACATCTGAAGATGCTATTAGGAAAAAAACCTCAAATTGTGAAACTGAGAGCAGGACACACTGAGACATTCTATAGGAATGGTACTAAATGACAACTTACATAATAAAGAGTGAAGCATAAGGAAGAAACAATGAACCAGTGAGCTATACACTCCATTATGTCCCAGAAAGTGAGCCACAGCAGAAACCTGAAATGGAATTGTTCCAATGATTGTGAGAGTCACAATAGAAGCCACATACTTTAAGCTTGTTATTTTCTGCTGGATTTCATAATCTAAGGGAAATATCCTATTAAAATTATATATTGTTCTCTGTATTGAAAGAACCATGGCACACAGGACTTCAGAAATTATCTGGTCTTCTGCTGTTTTGGTGCATAGGAAAGCAGAAAGCCAGAGGGAGGGCATCAGGCCCCCAAACAGTAAGGTCCTGCTGTAAGCCTCCTCACTGGAAAGTGCTGAGCCCTCACTGCATCCTTGCAGCTCACTGTTTTTCAGGCAGAGTTTTCAGGTGACTCTTGCTCAAAGATAGGGATTCTTGGGCCTCCCTGGTGGTGCAGGGGTTAAAGACACAGCGCTATGAAGATCACCAGCCATTGCAGCATAAATTCAATCCCCGCCCCCTACCCCCACCCCGCCCCCGCAACAGGAGGGTAATCCATGTGGCATAGCAGACCTCTCCTGTCTCATCCAATGTTCCCCGCAGCAGTATATTTCAGTAGATCTGCCTGGTCTGGCCTCTACTCTGATTCTGGTGAATCCTCTCACCTCCCCTCTCCCTGGCTTTAGGCCTACACCCCAGTTTTGGGATGCATAAATAAATAAATCTTTAAATAAAAAGATAGGAACTCTTATTTATAAATGACAGCTATTTGTTTTGGCTAGGTCTATAATTTATCCTATAGTGAAATGAAGCAGGTAACAATATCTCAAGGCCTATTCCGATGTGAAAAAAATTTGTAAAATTTTGTTGTGATTTTTTGATTTTAAGATATTAAATGTAAAATTACCAACAACAATGGAAAAAGAAACTAACAGGCAAAAATACAGTAGATTTGTTTGAAGATGCCACTGATCATTCATTAAGAGGACTTTCTATTATTGGAGGAACACTTTTATTTGGAATGTAATGGGAAAATCAATAATGCTTATTATGTTGCTCATTATACAAATCAATGGTGAACACTGTAGTATCATTAATTCCACCTTGACATTATCATCAATGTGTTTTTTAGAATATAATTACAAAACACATTCTCAGAATGAGTGATCATATATATATAAATCTTTTATATTAAAATTCAGCATGATATTACCACAAAAATTGAAACTTCCCTTCCTGTTTTGTTGTCATGTAAGTGAATGTGGAAGTTATGACAGTAATTTTTAAAAGTTTGTTTTGAATTATCTGTGCTTTGATGAGATCATAAAAATCTTTTCCCTACAAAGCTACCCATGGGTAGAATACCTGGTAGGTGATCATTTTCAAAAGCAAACTGAACCCTTAAGCTGGATTAACATGTTAATGAGGCCAAACTGTGGTCAATAGTCCTGCTCAGTTTTCACAAGGATGAATTTAAATTTTATTAAAAAACAAGCTAGAAAAGATGACCAGGCAGACCAGATACTGGTACCTGACTCTCCATCCTTGGGAAGACCGGGAGATGTTGAGAACGTGATGGGGCCACACCTCTTTGCATCCCATCCCTCTGCTCTGCTCTTGAATCAGGCTAAGGTAATGAGGTCTTCGTGGCACCAGAAATAAGAATGTAGAAACAATGCCTCAAATGCCAGGAAAATACTCCTTATTTCTCAGTGCTAAGTGTCTTTATAATTGTTCTATTAATAGAATCAACAGCACCTTTATTTAAAGATTTATTTATTTGTTTGTTTATTTATGCAAGCACTGGGTACAGTCAGAATCACAGGAGGGCCCGAGAATTCTCCAGAGCCAGAGTGGGGAGCAGAGCAGGCAGAAGGACCGAAGTACACTGCTGAGGGGGGCAGCAGGCGGCAGGAGAGCTCTGCACGCCACGTGGGACCCTCCTCTGGTGGCCGGGGAGCAGCCGGGGATCGAACCTTTGCCGCAGAGGCGGGGACAGATTCGCAACCCAGCGCTCAACCGCTGCGCCACTGGGGAGGCCCCTACAGCACCTTTAGATGTAAATTTAAAGTCTTTCTTTAGCTCACAATCACTCTTAACTGAGAAATATTTCATAAATTATGATTTATGAGAAAAAAGAAAAACTAGTAACTTACCAGATACATTTTTGATAAAAGGAAATATATTTAGGAAGTCATGGGAATGGATTCCCCTATGCAAGACAGAAAATTTTGACAATGTAAAGGATTAATATATATAAACATATAAATTATGTTAGGCCTTTGACGAATGGTTCTGCAAAGAAACTCCAAGTAGATTCAAAGGCTGTGAAGACAATAGCCCATGTTACAGCATCATGTTTACCTTTGGTTATGACTCTTCAGCTAAGCATTGAAATATTTAGCCAAACAACAGCTTCCAACATTGTACAGCAGCATTCATTTGGCATGAAAAGCAACAGGCTTTCAAAGAATACTAGACTCAAGAATATGTGTGTGTATATATATATATATATATATATATTTGTGTGTATATATATATATATATATATATATATATATATCTCCAGAAAAAAATAATGTAAAAATTATTGAGGAGACTTTGCACAGATGTAAATCTGGTAGCTACCAGTACCATTGTGAGATTTTAATGTCTCCAATAGAATATTCTCTGATTAGGATTTCTGAATTAAATACTTTTTAAAAAAATCCTAAAACTGACATTATTCTTTGGTGTCAATTTTTCTTTTCACAGAGTTGACTTATCTCTCAGTTTTCCCATTGATCTTAAAACAAAATATATTTCATGCCTTTGAATATGTTTCTCCAAAGGATCTAAGGGAGTTATTAAATTTTAAATAATTCTAAATAGCCCTGTTGTTTTAGTCTGATCTATTCTAAAATCTTTTTTAATATTTTAGAACACTTTTATTAATTACATTTGTCCCGAAGCATATTTTGGTGACTGAAACATTTTCCGCTGATAAGTGTATTAAAGTCTGAGGTCAATACCAAGTGAGAACATCTGAGAAACAATTACTTTTATTAGTTGCGAACACCATTGGCCCATATACTAAGTGTTCTTTGATTGATTTCTTACTGTGCACAGCTTTGGGATATTAGGAATTCCATGATATGCACTCATAACATAACTGCCATGCTAATGTGGAAATGGGGAAAAATAGAAATTAAAACTACCCTTTCTCTAATTTAAATTGTTATAAATCTGCGTCACATTTCTATATACATGTTAATTTAATTTCAAAGTGGTATGCATTTATGCATTGTTTTGTCATTTAGTCTTTTTTTAAAAATATTTATTTTATTTATTTAATTTATTTATACAAGCACTGGGTGCAGTCAGAAGTGCGGGAGGGTGAGAGAATTCACCAGAGCCAGAGTGGGGAGCAGAACAGGCAGAAGGACCGAAGTACACTCCTGAGGGGAGCAGCAGGCAGCAGGAGAGGTCTGCGCGCCATTTGGGACCCTCTTCTGGTGGCCAGGGAGCAGCTGGGGATCGAACCAGTGCTGCAGAGGCTGCGGGCAGCTTCGCAACCCAGCACTCAACCGCTGCGCCACCAGGGAGGCCCTGTCATTTAGTCTTACTGGCTTTACCCCAGGGGAAAATTTAGAGAACTCCAAACACAGGCCTGAATTAGCGGTTTCTAGAGGCAGTTACACATTTGGTTAAAACAAGTGAAGCAAAACATGAGGAAAGTGGCTGCTTTTAAAGTGACCCTGGCGCCTTACACACTGCAGTCAAGAAACAATGTGAGCTCAAGAGGCACTTCAAAGAAGTGCGAATATAAAGCATGACCCCACTCAAAAAGAAGCCCATCAGCACACCATCCACAGAGGAGAGCACGGATTGCATCAAGGATGAGCCAGCCAGGGGCGAGGCCCCTCAAGGGCACATGTGGGCCCCCCAGCCCAAGAGCCCACCCAGCTCCACATTCAAAGCAGGTACTACTAATGAGCTTATTTCCATGACTTTCCCTTTTATTAAACAGTTGTCTTCATGACTGAGTTTTGTATTTTTCCTTTATAGCTTTATTTGAAGTTACTTCAAGCAAAGTTCAAAAGAAATTATTTATTCTTCATGTTGCCAACACGTCTCCCAGCTTTTAGGTTATATTTATTTTTCACATTGTTTTATCTACTTCTTAATTGTTTCCTCTTATGGATAAGTTGTGCCAATTTATAATTTTTTTATTTGGGCACATACTTTCTCTATGAGTTCTATAATTTCTCCTATAAGCTCTGATTTCCAATTGGCATCTGCTATTCTAGTAACCTCTTCTCAGAGAGAAGGGTGCATTCCGAGCACAGTTCACATCTTGTACCTACAACTAGTGTTTCCTGCTCTCGCTCTGTGTGTGCGCCTTGTTCCAGGACAGAATTGAGTGGCTCAGGACTTCTTACATCAAGTGGCGACACATGGCTAGAATCAACTGGAGACCCTGGTGGAGAGAAAAGGATACTTCTAGAAATACCTTATCCTAGCCAGGATGAAGCCAAGTACCTACTCTTGTCTTTGCTCTGTGCATTTCCACAGACATAGTGCCTAGGTATGTTCTGTTCACAGAAAGTTTCACATATGTCCGTGTTTCTCATCTCTGATATTTTGCTGCTTGCTTTTGTGGTTCAACAACTGGGGCCAGGGTGAGGAGACTCCTGCCCATATAGTTTCATGACCCTTTCAAGTCTGGAATTCAACAGCTCAGCTACAGCATTTTATATGAGTATCGAGGGCTTAACCAGAAATATTGGCTGGATAAAGGGTTTAGCTGTTTATGTATGTGGCATATCAAACTCTACAAACTTCGTGGCCTCCATCAGCCATTTATTCCCAGGGCCAGCTGGACATTCCCTGGAGGAAGGGCTCAGCTGAACTCTGAGTCTAAGCCGGCTAGGATCCACTGAGAGCTCAAAGATCTTTTATCACTGCTAAGCATCAGACTGTTGGCAGAGAAGATGCAGCACTTGAACATATTGGATCCCATAGTCTATTCACGGCCAGTGCAGGGATTGAAGAACAGTGATGAGGCAAGTGTGGAAACCAAGGACAAGAAGCAATTTTACTTTCCAACCCAGCAATTCCTGCATTCTCCTTACATGTTTTAAAATCTGTTTGCAGACTGAGCTGTCACTGGACTGGACCTACTTTTAGCTCATTTCTTTCTGTGATTCCTTTGATTCTTTTTTGATCATACACTGCTTGCAACACTTAAATGATGTTCTGAATAGTCTACTGGGATATCTATTTGGCCAGATCCACAATTTCATTGGGAACATTTTCTCCCTTCTGGGTTTCTATCAACCACACATCTGAGATCATGTCACAGGCAAGTTTCTCTCTTTCCCAACATCTTGAGACATTGTTGCTATTGTAGTTTTGTGACTGCTGCCACACAAGACTCCTCACACCAGTGTGTGTATCAGGCAGTTTTTGCTTAGAAAGGCCTCTTCCCATTCTAGTGATGTAAAAAAACAACCTCCCCTTTGCTCATGATTGTGTGTCAGTTGGGAATTCATCTGGTCTCTATCAGCTCCTCAGATGAAAACTTATGACTCATTCATGAATCTGTGAATATGTCAGCAGACAACAGGACTATCTGAAAAGACTTCATGCACACAGCTGGCACTCAGAAGACTGTTGTATAGGCTTTAAGAGGTGGCAGGGACATGCATAATGTATCCATCTACAACCAGCTGGTGAAACCTAGCTTGTTAGCTCTTATAACTCATATGGCCTCTTTTGTGAATGAAAGGCAGCTGGCATGGCTGATATGCTTACGTGCTCATGTTCAACTTGTGTTGGGTGGATGTCTCTCCTGTTGGGGTTGTTCCCACCATGCCCATTTGTCTTTCCCTTCCCCAAATCCCCTTTTCTTGTATATTATCACCTCCACTCATTTATATCACCTGAGACATCCTGAAGGCATTGTGATTGGCCATTCATAGAACAGGTTCAAACAGTGGAGACTTATTCCCAGAAAAGTTCAAGTGTGAAATATTTGACCTAAAAAATATCCAAGAAAGCAACAACAAAAAATATTTTTTGAGATATGTCCATTTAATATACATAAAAAATAGGTACAAAATATATCCCTACAAAATCAGCTGGGAAATTAATTAGATAACATTGAATTGCTTATGTAATAATATCAGGCCTAACAAGGAATGCAAATGTCATTTACATATTTTTATTCTCTTCTCCCCTTACTAAGAAAGGGGAGTAAATTGTTTTAATCTACAATTAATCTATGTGAATTAAAGATATAATTTATCATTTTTGTAGCCATTTAGACTTTTAATATTTTTTCTCCACAACTGGAATACAAAAGTTTTTTTCTAAATTTTCTTTTTTCCTGTTTTTTTTTTAATTTAGTTTATTCTTTTTTGAAAATTGAATTAAGTAGCATTCACAGAAAGAGAGTTGGGATAAGATAGACCCCATGAAATCACACTATGCATAAGACAAAACTCTAAAGGTAATTTAATATAATCCCTTTAATATAACACATGTGAGATTATAGGGGACATCACCTTTCTCTTAACTATCTCCTATGGTGGGTGGTTCAATGTTTTTACAGTGTGGTTGGGATAACTTGTTATTTTGATCATATAGCAGGCATTTAAAAGTTCCATTCTGGGCCTCCCTGGTGGCATTGGAGTTAAAGTCTTAGCACTATCAAGCTAGCAACCACTGCAGCACGAGTTTGACCCCCGGCCAGAGAGCTAACCCATGTATAGTGCAGCAGACCTCTCCTGTCTTGCCCACTGTGTAAGCAGTGTATTTCAGCAGATCTGCCTGTTCTGTTCCCCACTCTGTCTCTGGTGAATCCTCTCAGCCCCCGCACCTCTGGCGTGTACCCCAGTTCTTGTATGCATAAATAAATAAATCTTTAAAACAAACAAAAATAAAGAATTCCAGGTGACATGATCGTCAGCTACAGCAGAGAACTGTCTTAGTACGTTTCACCTTGTCTGAGATTAGAACTGACCCATTATATGGTGGGACTAACCCTACAGGAGTAAATCTGTGGGGACAATGTGTCCATTGTACACAGGGGGCTTAATAGATGTCACTGGAATTATATATTTAGATGGGACATACCTTCCCTTAGGAAATATTTAGCTTAGCTGAGAAGAAAAGGTTCAGGAATTTATCAGAGAAGATATCTTCTATGAGTCATTGTTCAACCTTAAGACCTGGTTCTCAACTGCTCACCTTGTTATTACTATCTAACTTCAAATCAATCTATGATAATGAGCCTATTATGATTCTGGAGAAATTGTACAGTGCTGAGCTAGCTCTCTGCCTTTGATGTCTTGCTGTTCATGTAACTCTGCTTCAAAAGAGTCTCTAAAGAGTGGATGTAAAGCATATCTATCTATATATAATTTATTGATATTTGTATATTTTTGCTAATGACCTAACAGTTCATTTGCCCTTAGCATATTTCTGAAAGAAAATTCCTAGTATTGATTTTAGTATAGTATATATTGCTTCCTCTGTGGTTGCTTTTTGAATAGTCAAAATATCACGGGAAGAAATGATAAAAAACAACTTATGTTTTGTTCAGTTGATCAGTAAACTTTTTGTCCATGTATTCTCTATTCTGAACTTTCTACCTTACAGAGACACTTTGCTGGCTCATAGGCATTTCTGAATGCTGTAAAGCAAAAATGAGCTGGCAGCTGGTTTGAATTTGAGATAGACACGTGGTGATCTGCATGACATTGTAGGTTAGAAGTGCTGGAGAGAGGGACTCTCCAAGTATACACTTCCCACCCTGCCACTCTACAGATTATTTCATGTTTCAAGGGCTACCTTAAATATTTTGAATTAACCCATATTAACATCAATTATATTAAAAATACTCTAAATTACTATATTCACCTTACTTTTTCAAATATACTTGTACCTTAAAAAACATTTTTCACATCATTTTTTAAAAATTATACTTATTTTCCAATAAGTAACTACAAGATGTAAATAAATATTTATATGAGCCAAATAGACATAAAAGAAAACATATTTATTAAGGAAACATAGATGTAGGTTTTCCATTGTCTGTAGACCACTGAGGTGATTTGATTTCACAGTTCAGAAAAAAAAAGACAGACTTACAAACTGTTAATTACATATCTCCTTTCATAATATATATTTTAAGCATTTTAATGATTTTTTTAATATTTATTCATAACAGTGCTCATTCCCATGACATAACATCATATTATATCATTTAAAAGAATAGTCTAGGGCCTCCCCGGTGGTGCAGCGGTTAAGCGCTGGGTTGCGGAGCTGCCCGCAGCCTCTGCAGCGCCTGTTCCATCCCTGGCTGCCAGGCAAGAGTCCCATATGGGGCACAGACCTCTCCTGCCACCTGCTGCTCCCCTCAGCAGTGTACTTCATCAGTCTGCCTGTTCTGCTCCCCTCTCTGGCTCTGGTGAATTCTCTCACCCTCCCGTGCTTCTGACTGTACCCAGTGCTTATATAAATCAATCAATCAATCAATCAATCTTTAAAAAAAGAATAGTCTAAGATTCGTTATCACATAAGATAGTAATTCAAACATATCTAGGTCTCATTTGTTTTTAGCTTTCATTATATATTTAAATTGAGATATTTTGAGAGGAAGGTTAAATACCAAACAATATTTGGGAATGTCTTGAGGATATGTTGGTAGAACTCAGAATTATGTCCAAGTGCATTTTTATTGACTACAATATTTATTTAAAATGTGGGTTAAATTTAATTCAAAGGAGAACCTTGAAGAATTAATCTCCCCTTTCATTCCTCACCTGATACCTACACTATATATTCTTCTGTGGTTTATATTTATGAACACTCTTTACAATATATAAATATAGGTAAGATTCTTTATCACATAAGAGTTTCTAGTTTTTGCTGAAACAAATTTATTTTGGGATGAGGAGGATTGATTAGGTTTATTAAAGTGGTATCATTAGGAAAAAAAGTATCACCAGTATTTCAAGATGATTTTGTGATGCTCCAATGGCTAACTGCTGTGAATTCCTTGAATGATGTGAATCAAAATTGGAATCATTGTTAGATGAGAATAACACTCTTAATTTTAGGCAATAAAGAACTGAAATAATATCTTTGCATGATTGAACATTTAAGTTAGCATTTGGAGACTAAAAATCCAAAGGAACTATTAGAACATGATTACAAATATATCAGTAGACTTTTAACCAAAAATAATACTGAGGCTCAGTATGCATATTTAACACAGATGTTTGCATGTGTATACATATAAATGTATGTCACACATATAAATGAGCTGCAATTCTCTTGTCTCTTTTAATTATTGACTTTATGTTATTCATATACTCTAGAAATATAGTATACTAAATTGATTGGAATCATTTTTAATACACAATAATTAGGTGAATGCATTCAAGATTTAAAGAAAATGACACAACCATATTTTCTTTTTTTTTCATGTATTCTTAATACTCAGTCTTAGTTATAACAGTTACTTTAAAATCCTTGCTTAGTAACTTCATGAGTTCTATAAATCCTGAGCCTGTTTTTTGTAGTCGGTGTATTACCCTGGTTTGGGTCCATATTTTTCTGCCATTAGTTTTCTTTTCATTTGTTTATTTTATTGAGGCAATTGGTGAAGAATATTTTATATAATTGAGGGGCATACCTCTTTGGAAGGTTACCACACTCTACTCATCACGAAGATACCTGTATTCCAATGACTATAATAGAAGTTGGACATTTATTAGAATTTTTATAATGTTAAATTCTATATAACCATATAATCTATTTAAATGCCTTGAAAAATATCAAGCTTATAACATTAAACTTGTAAATTTAAATTTATATCAAGGTAGAAAAACCCAAATAGTTAACCAAATTTAAAAAAACAATAGAGGTAATAATAAGTTTGCAAGTAATTTAGGAAATCGTATTGAGATCATAATTGTGACTTGCCAAAACTGATCTCAGAAGACACATAAAACCTCAACAAACTAATTAGTATAAAGAAAAATGAGGTTGTTTTATAAGATAAATCTGTCCCCAAAAGGTTCCTAAACTATATTGTCCAGAAACTTCTCTCAGTTCCTTAAAAAACAGATACTATTTAAAGATACCTCAATACAGAGTTTAAAATGAGTTTCTAGTTTCATGGTTCAGGAAATTATTTGCCCTTTAAACTTTAAAAAAAAATATAAAGAGCAAAGGAACCTATAAACCAACCCTTTGTATGTATATCAATGTAAAATTCTAAATAAGCCAATAATGGAAGACATATCAACAGATAAATGGGCCTCCCTGGTGGCGCAGGGAGCTGGACACCTCACTATGAGGTGGTCTGCAGCCTCTGCAGCACAAGTTTGATCCCCAGCCAGCCAGGGAGCAACCCACATGGCACAGCAGACCTCTCCTATCTTGCCTGCTGCTGAGGAGCAGTGTATTTCAGTCAATCTGCCTGTTCTGCTCCCCACTCTGTCTCTGGTGAGTCCTCTCACCCCCTGCATCTCTGGCCTGTACCCCAGCTCTTGTATGCATAAATAAATCTTTAAAAAAAAAACAAAAAATAGAAAACTACCTTACAACCAAGTAGACCTTTATTCTAAAGATGTAAGAGTGGATTAAAATTTAAAAAATCAATTTCACAATGTATAGCATATTATCATTCAAAAGACATACCTTTTCATAATAGAGAATAAAAGGAAATTTTTAATTGTGATTTAATATGTGTGTATGTTTAACTTCCATTTTCAAGTTGAAGGGAGAAAAGTATATTTAAATCATGCCTCCTTAATTAGTAGTCCAAGGATGTTGACACATACCACAGTTCCTTCCTTTCTTCCCTTCCCCTCACTTCCTCTCCCTGCCTTCCCTCTCCTATCCTTGCTGGAGCCCAAATTTTCCTGTATTGGGTATTAGATCCTGAGACCTTGGTGGTCCCAGCACTTCACTATTTCTGCTTATCTTGCAAAAATAACGTAACTTTCAACAAGGAAATAATCAAGCAAAAATACCCAAACCCAGGTCTTAAATAGGGAAAAAAAACAAATTTTTCATAATTTACAGCTAGTGTTTCAGAGCACAGACCCAGAAGAGCATTGATGGTCTCTGAGGTGACCAGTCACTACCCAGAATGCAAATCACCGTGAGAAAAAGGAAGCACACCGCGGTGCTGGCTCTTTGATTATTATTATAAACAGACAACACTTATAAGTAATTTTTATTGCAGCTCTGCACCCAAATTCGAATTGCAACATGATTCAGCAGAAAGCAAGCAAACTTTCAAACTTTACCAACTTGCATCTTTTTTATATTTGGTCCACAATCTTAAATATTACCCAAAATTCCGTCCTGAATGAGACTGATTTAACAGCCTTGTATCCAGTCTCCTTGACAGGTGATCTTGCAATAAACTACTTCTTTACTCAAAAACCAATGGTTTACTTATTTGCTTTCTGTGCCATCAGGAAGCAGGTCCAGTTCAGCAAGGATTTTTAAATTTTAGATCTACTGTCCTTCACCTGTAGAGCAATGTGATTATGGTAATAATAGCTATTATTGTTACTATTATTATTATTATTGAAAAGATAAGAATATCTTAACTAAAGTTAAATAAAATAATCTCTTCTGACATAATTCATTCAAATTCTTTTCTTGGAATGGATGTCTAAAAGGATGAATGTTTATCAAGCATTTTTGCAATTCAATAGGAAATGTTCCTTCTTTCTGGACATGATTTTTCAACAAACTTGCTAATACTCAGCTGCAGGGACTAATTCATTCTTCTTTTATATTAGTTCACTCTGTGATAATCGGTAAAGATAATTTCTGTGCTGAGATGTGTGTGTGTGTGTGGGGCAAGACATGCAGAGATAGACTATGTAATTCTTCAGTAAATAATCCTAATGGTATTAAATATGCTCAGTGTTTTAATTTACATATAAAAATTGACTAAGCCTGGGATATGAGAACTTGGAGGAGAAAAGGAGAGAATGGGAGAAAAATAAGAATGCTTTATAGATACAGATGAAGGGAACTTAGGATGTAATGTAATTTTATTGGGATATTTCTGCTGATAGGTGCTCTATGTAAGGTTTGTCAAGAAAGGTATGCATTTGTATAGAATTATTTTTGTTAATTTTAATGACTTTTTAAATCTATAGCACCTAACACATTATATGGCATAGAGTATATTTCCTATAAACATCCTGAATGAATTCAGTATTTTTAGAAGGCAATAAAAATCTACACACATTTGTTAATCTAGTTGGATAGCTTTGACACCCATAGAAATTTTGCAGTTCTGCATATTTAAGGGAGATATAGTGGATTGATGTGGGATGTGCAGACTTGAATGAAATTTTTGCCGGGTCTGATGCAACTCAAATCTCTTGCCAGATATGCTGTTCTTGATCCAGAGAGATGGAAGCTGAGAGAATTTGAAAAGCAAACCAAAGAAGAAACAAGAAGCCTGGGGATAGTTGCAGCTGCCCAGATATTTGTTAAAAATCTCAGAGGTGATAAAAACACTGGAGAATTAGTCATAGTTACAGAACTCAAGGCAGAATGGCAGAGACTTCTAACTTACCCTAAGAAATTAACTGGGAAAACCAACAGGAAATTTCCATTCAATCCATAGTGCATTTATTTCTCTTTGTTCAAATGAATTTACAAGCAAAGAAACAGCTGAATTTACGAATGGATTCCTACTACTCTATATCCTAGCATGAGAAATCAGTAATGTCCATATTTGTGAAATATCCAGCAATTAAGTACTGTTTTGCTCCTTCATGCTCAAGGGAAATTAGGAAAATAACACCTATTTAGGTGCCTACTAAACACACAAAGAAGATAATTGCCTATTGACACCATAGGCAACTAGAAAGTATTTCCCAAATTAATGTTATAGAAAACATTCCCAATGCACTACTTAACTGAAATCCTTTAAGAACTCCACCATAAATAATAGTCTATATAATATAAACAGTATTATTCACCACCAATCTGCATGTCTAGCACTATCCTAGCATTAACAGATAGATATAACTCATAATTTGATATTTTTTAAAGAAAATTAGCAACCTCCCAGTCATTTTGTGATTAATGAGTGCTTTTGTTGGAATTACATATTTTTTAAAGATTTATTTATTTATGTATACAAGAACTGGGGTACAGGCCAGAGGTGTGGAGGGTGAGAGGATTCACCAGAGACAGAGTGGGGAACAGAATGGGCAGATTGACTGAAATACACTGCTGAGGGGAGCAGCGGGCAAGTCAAGAGAGGTCTGCTGCACTATGTGGGTAGCTCCCTGACCAGGGATAGAACTTGTGCTGCAGTGGCTGCAGATAGCTTCATAGGTTCCGTCTTAACCTCTTGAGCCACCAGAGAGGCCCTGGAATTACATATTGTTTTAAATTTGTTTATTAGATATAGGTAAGAACCCCAGTTCATTGCTTTTTAAATAAAATTATTTTGGACACATTGATATTTATTGCAGGTTGGGTAGGATTTGAAGGCTCTGCTTCTCAGAAAGAGAACCACTCGTTGGCATCTGCCTTACTGTTATTGTGTTGAGGGCAGGAGAGGCAAGAAGTGTCCCTCTTAGCCTGCCGAGTGGAGGGGAGGCCTCAAACTAGCCCAGAAAGGAAAACTCTGTCTCACCATAATGTGGCAGCTCTATAAGGCCTAAACAAGTGTGAGGGATCAAATAAAGTGGCTCTGCTATGACACTGTTATCCTTGTCTCTATCCCACCTCTGTAGTAAAATGAACACTTCAGAACAGTGACTGTATACCTAGCTGCACAGTCATCAAACAGTAAGTGGTGGCCTGTGCTTGTTTCTTTAGGTGATAGTGAAAATGGTTGCATCAGGCTGGGCACTTTAATTTCCAGGGTATTGACATGATTTACACTTTTATCACCCCCACAATTTTAGAAAGGCATAGATATCTTAAATCAAATAAACAATGGGTCCCTGAGTTGACTTTCTGTCTATCATTTAAGCCTCACACCCCAAAACTGTTAGCAGGTGCTGATATGACATGAGAATAGAGACAGAAATGGGAGGTTGTTTAAAATATCCCAACCAGGAATTAATGCCTACCATCAAAATCACTGCAGTGGATAGAGTCTTTGTGTTTCCAGAAAGCTATAATTAAAATACAAATTACTTGGGAGGTGTCTGTTTCCACAGATTGAGTTATTGGTTTCCAACTGAAAATTAGAGAATTTTTGGAATGAGATTCAGGAAAAAAAAATAATTCAAGCACTCAAAGTTTCCTCAATCATATACAAAATAAATCATTCTTAGTTGGCAGGTGTCTCTCTGCCCCCCTGTCATCTGATGCTCAATTATTTTCTGTCAGTTCTTGTATTATCTCCCTTTGCCAAGATTTCCAACACTTTGTTCCCAGTCACTTAAATCTAACCTATCATTCAAGTCAATGGCCATCCTGCCTGGGATCTGAGGATTTCCAACTCTGCCCTTTCCCTCCCTGTTCTTTCGGGATTAGTAGCAGAAGGACGGCGCCATCCGAGGGAAATCTCAGAAAGCTTCTGCGTACATCTTAACCCTCATAATAATGCCGTGAGAGAATGTCATTGTCTCTATTCTAAGGAGGAGGAAACAGCAGAGGGATGGAGTCATCCAAGGTCACTCGTCACTAAGTTGTCAAACCAGGACCATAACCTCCAAACTGGGACTGCATTCCATACTCTGGGTCAGGGTAGTATGTTTCTGGAGGGTGACTATGGTCTTCTTAGAAGGTGAGATGATTTTTTATGGTCATATGTCTAACAAGACCTGGATTAGCTATTTCCCTCCCTTGTAGTATAAATCACCATATTTCTATGTAGAAGGCTGCAGTCATTATATATACATATCATATATACATATATATACACATATATGCATATACCCACATATATATATACACACAGATATATAGCCTATAATCTACATATATTACATTTATATACAGATATACAGACCAGATAAATAGATGATAGATAGATAGATAGATGATAGATAGATAGATAGATAGATAGATAGATAGATAAAGATATCCTTAAATGTAATTTCTTTCAGGGCAAAACCCACATATTTTATCCTCATTCCACAATACTTAGAAGGTGTTAAATATCTAGTCAGGTAACAATTTATAATTTTTAAAAGACCAAAATTGAGAAATAGGTAGCTAATCTAGAATTCAGGTTACAATGTTTATCACAGGATTAACTTGAGAAAGTGTTTAAAACTCTGACAGTGTTTAAAACTTCACTTACTTCCTTTATAAATCGCTTGGAATAGCAACTCCTTCCTTGGAGAGCTGCGGATGTGATTGCGGATCAAATAAAACAGAATGCGTTAAACTACTGAGAACAGCCTGATGCATTATGGGCACTCAGGTAGTTCTGGTGTCCGTACTAGGGATATGTTGTATTGTGATAAGATATAAGTTTATTGCAGACTGAAAGTTTTCTCAAAGAAGTTAGCAGTGTCCAATTTGATTCTGTCAACATTAGCAAATTTCTGTGCTTTAGACCTCTAGATTTCACCCACATCACACATTTTTTCATGGGAATTGTTTGCCAGTAAACAATCAGCCTAGATTTTATACAAAGTTAGCATACTTTCTTTCTAAACGAAGCAGATGGGGTCTGCTTAGCTCTGACATCTCTGCCGTCACTGCATTGCTCTGATTTGCTTGCTTGCTTTCATTCTGCTTTTTTGCTTGATTATATACAAAGAAGCCGGCAACCATGATGAAATTATTTTAAATGATCTAACAGGTGTGTGACTCAGGTAGACAGCATTCTGCATGGAGGGGGCAGCGTACTAGTTTTCAGTTTAGACCTAAATAGGGCTTGAGTGCAAGTACTTCTCTCTGGAGGTGAAAGTTAGTGATAAAAGCCACAATATAATTGCACAAAATCTACAGTATATTTGTCTCAGTGGTCTTTTATTGATCTGGTGTCTCATATTCATTAATGCTACTTCAGTGAAGTTTTTAAAAGTATTTCATTTTAGATTTCATTCAATTAACTTCACCTCCTTCCATCTCTTCTGGTAATTGGCAGGGTGATAAGAATGAAATAAACTGTTGGTATATCTATCCCACACTACAAAATTCTCAGTACTTATTACCTGTGTTTCTTTAATTTCTTAGTATTTCTACTTGTAATGTTTTATTTGTAAAGATTTATTTATTTATGCATACAAGAGCTAGGGGTTCAGGCCGGAGGTGCAGGGGTGAGAGGATTCACCAGAGACAGAGTGGGGAGCAGAACAGGCAGATCTACTGAAATACACTGCTGAGGGTAGCACCAGGCAAGACAGGAGAGGTCTGCTGAACCATGTGGGTCACTTCCTTGGTGGGGGATCTGCAGTGGCTGCAGATAGCTTCATAGTGCTGTGTCTTTGTCTTTACCCCTTGTGCCACTAGGGAGGCCCCTCTCAATGTTTTCTTTCTTTCTTTTTTTAAAGATTTATTTTATTTATACAAGAACTGGGGTACAGGCCAGATGTGCGGCAGGGTGAGAGGATTCACCAGAGACTGAGCAGGGAACAGAACAGGCAGACTGACGAAATACACTGCTGAGGGGAGCAGCGGGCGAGACAGGAGAGGTCTGCTTGCCATGTGGGATTCCCGCAGGCCAGCAGGGATCGAACTGCAGCTGCAGAGGCTACGAACAGCTTCACAGTGCTGCGCTCAACTGCCTGCACCACCAGGGAGGCCCCTCTTAATGTTTTCAAACATCTACTAAGTTGGGATATAGCTCAGCACTTCTGTCATTTCACTGTCCACTGGGCAAAGACTAACCAGAACGGTTGTGGGCTAGTTTTCAGAGACAAATAACATTAGAGGAGGCTCTCTGAGGCATGTTATAAGTTGGTGCAGGGAGCTTTTCCCTCTGCGGTAACTCACAAATATACTTCTCAGCAGTCCTTGTTTCTTTGTCTTGCCACATTAAAAAGAGCTGGAGCAGTTTTTGTTTTTTTTTCTCCCTATGGAGTTTTTAGGGTTTTCTGTACTTAGGATTGTAACATCTTCAAATTATAATGTTAGTTCTTTCTTTCCAATTTAAATGCCTTTCATTTCATTTATTTTCTTTGCTTAATTTCTTTAGCTAAGACTTCTAGCATCATCATGTTGGATAGAAATTGTGAAGGTGAGCAATCTTGTCTTAATTTTCATCTTAAAGGAAAATCTTTCAGGAGGAATGTAACAACAAAATAAAGGCCATATTTAACAATGTTCTTTCTTCATTTCTAAGTTCAGAGTTATTGAGAAGCAAAAGTCCTCTGAGAAAAAATTCTTCTTTTGTATATCTTTTTTTTTATAGAGGCATTTTTATTTATTTATTTGTTTGTTTATTTTGTTTATACATGCACTGGGTACAGTCAGAAGCGTGGGAGGGTGAGAGAATTCACCAGAGCCAGAGCAGGGAGCAGAGCAGGCAGAAGGACCAAAGTACACTGCTGAGGGGAGCAGCGGGCGGCAGGAGAGGTCTGCACGCCATGTGGGACCCTCCTCCGGTGGTTGGGGAGCAGCCTGGGATCGAACCTGTGCTGCAGAGGCCGCGGGCAGCTTCGCAACCCAGTGCTCAACCGCTGCGCCACCGGGGAGGCCCCTGTATATCTTTTTGTTTTGCTTAATGTATATTTATTTTTATGCTAAGGATTTTCATATCATTTGTGTGTAATGGCTAGGACCTAGAAGAATTGACAAAGTTTTAGGAAAAATTCTTTTAAATCTAATGGACAATGAGACAAAATAGTTTGGGGTCTGTAACCTTCTACAACTAGAGAGTGAAGAGGAACATATGATCTATAGCTTAATCTCAGTATTTTAGTCCATGAAAAATGGTTTCATAACTCTCTTACACAATCTTCTGGAATAATTATTTGAGATTTCTGGAATAAACATATTTTAAAGAAATATATTCATTCATGCCCTCACCAATTCTGCACGTTCTTGTATTTCTGGGTGAAAAATTATAAATCACTAAACCATTGTTTCTAACGTTAAGGACATTACAATCTTGGGAGTAAGACAAATAAATAAAAAATTTAAAGCAATATACTGTCACCATCACAGCACCCCAAAACTGCAGGCACTTAGAGGAAGGGCCAACCAAGTTCTGAGGGTCATCATTGCTACATGCCCAGTGGAAGGTGCATTTTTAGAGACCTTTTGAGCCATGATAAATTTTGAAAGCAGGAGAATGTTCATTGTAGACAGAGGGTGCTTTTGCAAGAAAGGGGAGACACATTTAGACACCAGTCACAGCAGGTAAGGATGATAAGATTTCACTTTGGTGAGGGGGGCGTGGATGGGGCTGCAGAGGTATGCACAGGTCAATTGCTTACTTTAACTTGTGGGGCAGTCTTTGAAAAAGTGTGTATGATGGAGAGTACAATAATCCAATCTTTAGATGTAGTCATGGGAAACAAATAAAGCAAAGGTAGGTAGAAGGGACTGGAATCAGGAAAGTTTGATAAAGGTGATGAGCATAATAAATAAACTGATGAGCATAATAAATAAGAGAGTGCTGTGCTTTATGTCCAAAATCTCTGCCAGGCCACCTGTTGTCCTGACTGGTTGTTCAGAAATCTTGAGTGCTCAGAATACCAGACTTTCATTACTCTGAACAGACAACTCTTTGATGAAATATTATATAGTGAAGACTGACACTATTAGCCACATTCTCTTGAGCAAACAACAATAAAAAAACATGTTTTCCAAAGGAATATGAGCAGAATTTCAAGGTGTTACTTTTTAAAGAATTCAGTAAATTTTAAACATTGAAAATTGCTCTATAATTTTCACTGCAGGGATTCCAAAATGTTTGCTTTTAAAACTATATATTAAGTATAATGACAATATGTAGTTCTTTTTTTTTACCTGAAGCACAAGGTAGCATAAATGTTTGGATTTTTAGCATGGATTCATAAGTGTTGATTATCTATATTACTGCTGTGGCAATATGTCTATACAATTTACTACAACTCAAGTGTGGCATGTACTTCAGAAGCATGATAGTTCAATAATAAGCTCTTACTGTAATTAGGGTTCTACTATAAACTTAAATTAGATTTCCTATTAAATGTCTTAATATTATATCCAAGAAAGACTCAAATTAACTTGCCCCCACTTCTCTATGAAAATGAGAGTCAGTTTTGATTTAGCTTAATTAAATTATTCACAATCAACTGTAAAAGACATAAGTACTTAACCTCTCTCTTTATGGGTAAACCTAAAACAATAACAAAAGCAACAGATGCAAATATAACAAAACTTCCAAGGTAAATACAAGAAAAATGTTTGTGGTAGTATAAAAAGGAAAATGTGCCGCTTAGGTAAAGCTTGATGCCACTTCATACAAGTCCAGAGTGATTTTGTGGAAGTCAAAGAAATAAATTAAAAATTACTCTCTTCACCCTATAGTACATAATAAATGCTGCATGTGTAGTAGGTTCTCATTCTTAATATATAAATTATTAGCTATTTGGATGTACTAGAGTTTATGACCTTTTCTTCATTAAAACTCTTGGTGTTAAAGTCTGCTCACACAATTTGCTCCTTCCTTTAGCTTCTATTTTT
Organism: Talpa europaea; assembly: GCF_964194135.1. NCBI lineage: Eukaryota > Metazoa > Chordata > Mammalia > Eulipotyphla > Talpidae > Talpa > Talpa europaea. The sequence goes on from NC_140082.1 coordinate 37,784,553, forward strand.
TTTATTCCAGCAAAGCCACACACCTAGGAGACACTTAACAATAATGGTCAACTTAAACATGAAGTGAGCAAGTAAAATTCCCATATTAGTCCAACATTTCCTAGGGTCTGTGACCTTGAGAGCATTATTTGCTAGAAACTCTGTAAAGACAAAAAAAAAAAATCACCTATGCCATTTATGTTTGCACAATTCCTGGGTCTGGTGATTTGAGCTAATGTATAAAATATTAGAGGTTCCAGCAAATATTTGGGTTATTTCAGTCACTGATTTCCTTAATGTCTCTTACTTCTGTCCCCATGACTCATTTCCTGGAAACAATGTGAACTTAGACTACAAATCTTGAGGCAATACAACCAGTAGGTATTTTTCTACTGTTGCCGAAAACTACCATCTGGTCCATAAAATAATTCAAGCTTGGAAACACCAAAAGGGGAAGTCTTCTGCATCATGAGGATATTACTGCCAGGCTCCTTGACTGTGGAACTGAAATGAAACTGCCCACACTTAATTTGTACCAGAGATTCCCAGTCTATACTGATGCATACCCGCATGTCAATGACAGAAAAATGGCAAGTCTATAATCCACTTGTAATTTCATCAGTCAGTCTGCTCTGTCCTAGAGATTATTTTGTGCTAATCCACATCCTACATATCCTTTGAAATTCAGCCTAATTATGGGCCTCCCCTGGTGACTACATAGTGGTTGAGCGCTGGGCTGAGAAGCTGCCCACAGTCTTTGCAGAGCTGGTTAGATCTCCGGCCACTGGCGAGGGTCCCACATGGCAGACAGACCTCTCCTGCCACACCCGCTGCTCCCCTCAGCAGTGTACTTCATCAGTCTGCCTGTTCTGCTCCCCGCTCTGGCTCTGGTGAATTCTCTCACCTTCCCGCATTTCTGACTGTACCCAGTGCTTGTCTAAATAAAAAAAAAAAAGAAAAGAAATTCAGCCTAATTCTGTCAATGCCATCCCCTCTCTCTAAACATCTATGCATAATATTGAGACAATTCATGTGCTTTAACCTTGAGTGGAATGACACTTTGCTGGGGGGAGGGGGGTTGCTAAAATCACCATATGTGTTTAATGTGACTCAGCTCTTCCCCACAATATATAATGTAGAGCACAGTGGTATTTCAACAAACAATCCCTAAGGGCATAATTAACTCCTGGCCAGGCTCTAGGCTAATGACATTAGAAACAGAATCTCAGTGCTATCACCATTTACAGTTAAATAAATGGAAACTCACAGAGTTTATGGAGTCTGGGGGGTAGAGTTATACAGTCAGTAGCTTAACACCAGAGATCACCTTCCCAACCCAGTGCTACTGATAGTGCCCTCCAGAAAACATGTCAAAGGCAATGAGGGCTTTTTATTTAGTGACTCTGAGTTAAGATCAGTCATTGACTTACCACATATAATGCTTATTCCTAATGTGGTCTAGGTACTTTTTCTAACCAATACTGCCAGGCAGGAGCCCTGGCATGTTCTTATTTATAAATATTTGAAAATTGCACATTTATCATGACTCAGGTTAACCTCTTACATCAAAAGATGTCTATTACCGAGTTTAATAAATATATCAACCTGCTACTTTAAGAGCCTCAGGCACTGCAGATACTCCAAATAGCACTTTCCTACTGGGATTATGGTAATATTTACATGCATGATTTGAAAAATAGTGCTATGCTCAAAGAAAACAAATTGGTTGCTTTTAAAGAAATTTAATGTAATATAATATATATATGTAAGAAATGTGTAACATATAAAAATCATTTAAAGAATGGTAATATTAAATATCTATATAAACTCTCCAGTTTGGGAATGTAGTTCTTTCTTTCAAAATATTTGCTCAGAAAAACAGAGAGAATTAAACTATTCTTTATTGTCCCTCAAGAGTTAGGCTCCCAATTATCCCTGATGATAAAAAGAGCAAAGGAGTTGACTTTTCATAATTTTACACCCAGTTACAAATGTGTTACATTTTCAAAACTATCTGAAGTTAAATAGCATAATCATAGTCATATAAAATGATTCATTATTTTCAGGGAAAAGTAGGAAATTCTGCAAGATTGAGTTCATTTTAGGGCAGTGCAGTAATTCTTTAAGAGGATAAAGAGGAAGAGTTACTAGGATTTACATGTGTAGAGATCCAATCATGATCTGCATGTTGTATCCAGGAAGACCTAACTTAGAACTTAGAAGTTTGGTTGCCACATCAAGTAGCTCACCAAAGGCATTCAATATACAAATATTTAATTTGCCACTTCTAGGGTATGACGATTTACTTGACAAGCCCAGAATGCTTCTTCTAAGCATCAAAAGCTTTTTTTTTTTTTAATATCTTGGTTATGTATCCATATCTGCCAATCTTATAAGAATAAAGTACAAACCCAGAATGCCAAATTAGGAACCAATAATGTTAGATTTAATTGTCCATATTGATAGATATGCCCATCACTGTTTAGATTTTTTTTTGTAACAGTGTCCAGAGGCCGTGTGGGGAACAGAACAGGTGGATTGACTGAAATACACTGCTGAGGGGAGCAATGGGTGAGTCAGGAGAGTCAGGAGAGGTCTGCTGCACCATATAGGTAGCTCCCTTGCCTGGGATCGAACTGGTGCTGCAGAGGCTGCAAATAACTCCATGGGTTGCATCTTAACCCCTTGTGCCACCAGTGTGGCCCCCAGAACACACTTTTCAAAGAATATTTTAGCTTAATTTAAAGAGGATACCCACTATTAACCCATAAGACATTCCAACTAAGATGTAAATGTCAATCAAAATTAGATTTTTACATTTTGCCTATATCTTAAGGTCACAGATGAGAAAATATCTTCTAATATCGGGCCTCCCTGATAGCCTAGGGCTTAAGTCTCAGCGCTATCACCACGATGGCCAAGTTTGATCTCCAGCCAGGGAGCTGACCCACATATGGTGCAGCAGACCTCCCCTGTCTTGCCTGTTGCTCTCCTTAGCTTTGTATTTTACTAAATTCACCTGCCCTCCTCCCCACTCTGTCTCTGGTGAATGCGCTCACCACCTGCACTCTGACCTATACCCCAGTTCTTCTACACAAAAATAAATGAAATCTTTAAAAAAAAAATGTTAAAATGTATATATATTTTCTAATACAACTACAAATGGAAGACAAAAATCAACCACCTAACTGAAAGTAATACATGTATTATTTCATAAACATCTACTAATATAGTTCTTATATAAACATATATAAGAACTGCCTTCCATGTATAAGAACTGCTGCCTTATATATATATATATATATATATATATATATATATATAAAACTGCTGCCTTCCAACATATATAAGAACTGCTGCCTTCCATTACATAACTAAATATACAATAAAATGTATTTAAGATATATGTATATACAAATATGCCTGGTTATCTTTGAGACATATTATAAATATTTCTAATAAGATTTCAGATTTTTAATGTAAATGAATTGCTGATCAAATACATTGGTAATTTTTCAAAGTAAACACCATTCATAATTTAGGTGCTTAATCTAAATGAAAAAGCTGTTCTCTTTTTATGTTGGTCTCCAAATCACCAAGGACCTAATTCAGAGTAAAACTTGGAAATCTATTATAAACATTCCATTTTCTAAAATGTATTTTAAAAATATTGAAATAAGAAATGAGCAAAAAATATAGTCGGAAAATACAACGCTATTACTGCTCATAAGTATTTGAGATAATCTAATTCTTTTTATTTTCCTTGAACTTCTCTTCAGTTCTCTTTAACCTTCTCTCCTTAATATTTAGGTACATATTCTGTGATAGACATTGTAATAAGTGTATAGTAGTGAGCAGGGCAAAATAAATTATTTATATTCTACAGGGTCATAATGATCTTTTATTAAAAGAAATCATTTTTAGCTAATCAAGCAATTCTCTCTCTTCCTTTTTCCTTTTTCGTGTTAACACTTTAACCCTTTTTCTCTTTGTTTGAATTCATTCATTTCTTCTTTCTTTCTCCACCAATCTTACTCTAAACATAAAACAATACAAATAATTTTTTTTCTGGTCCAAGGAAGCATGCTCCCTTCCCTTTAGGGAAACCAAAGAATGAGGAGACACCTTTGCCCTCGAATATTATGTTTTGTGGAATTATTCTGTGGATGTTGATGGTGATTGCTTTGCCGAGTCTACATTTTGTCTGACATTTTACCACCATTAGCCAAATATTATTCTTTCTGTTGGTATTTGTTTAGTGAGCTATATACTCAGTGGTGTATGATTTATGTAAGTCACCATCTCTTCCTGGTGGCTTAGGCTAAATTATTATCCAGACATTCCAATTTAGACACACAATAAGGGACAGATTACTAAACCCCCGATGTTATACCTCCACCAAACAAAGCCTCATTCCTTATTCATCAAGTCATGTACGGTATTCACATTTTTAATGAAAATATGGGCTTAGCCATCAGACGAAATAGCTTTAGGGCTTTTTGGTGTTTCCAATTTTATTCTTGGAAAATGCATATATATTTTTTAAATTTAGTAACTGATGTGGGTAGGAATATTTAGATGTTACTGAGTGAAAGTGGATTGCTGCCTTCCATTATATTCGATTAGGCGACCACACTTTGGGTTGTCCCAATGGTCCTGATTTCCTCCGTTTGTTCAGCATAATCATTAGCAGTGTCCCCTACAATCTGAAATGGGCCTCGTGTACAAATGCCTGGATGTTCTGATTCTGAAGCATGGGCCACTGAGTTTCCATCTACCATTCCTCTGGACTTTAGAAGGTCCTGGCTAAGGATTGCCATGGGCTGGGGTTGTGGATTAAACACATATTCCATCCCTTCCATACTTTCTCTTCACCGCAGGAATTCCATAGAAATAACCTCAGTTGAGGCCAACTAATTCAGAGAATGATCAATGTTATAAAGAAAAGAGTTCAATGGTTAAGTATATTTTTAAAAGCCTGAAGCAAAGAATTACAACTTGGTCTGGGGCAGGGTGCTAAATACTCAGAAGTTTTTTTTTTTAAAGGTTTATTTATTTTTATACAAGAGCTGGGGTACAGGCCAGAGGCACGGGAGGGTGAGAATATTCACCAGAGACAGAGTGGGGAGCAGAACAGGCAGACTGACTGAAATACACTGCTGCGGGGAGCAGCGGCTGAGGCAGGAGAGGTCTGCCTTGCCATGTGGGTTTCTCCCTGGCCAACTGGGAATTAAACCTGTGCTGCAGAGGCTGTGCACAGCTTCACAGTGTGGTACTCAACCCTCTGCGCCACCAGGGAGGCCCCTAAATACTCAGAACTTTTATTATGCTAACTGAGTGCAAATTTCTCAGATGAGTTTCAAGAAAAATTTCCACTAAGGCCATTTTTCCCTTGAGCAAGTTTCAAAGAAACACACAGAGGGAAAGGTGGTGCTTGAAGTCCATTGCTAGAACCTCTGTGGACCCTCAGTTAAGCCTGGATCTGTTGTCCTCTCTTATCCTTGGAATTGGACTCCTTCTACATTCTACTCAGAAGTCTTTCAAGGAAGCAGCCTGCAGCACACAAGGCAGGCCTCCTGGTGGTTAAGTTCCCTTGCATGTTAAAATGCCCATCTAGAGTGTTCTGATGCTTTTCCTTCTATTTCCCTGCCCTGAGTGTAAAGGCCAATTTGAGAATCTGTTATAGACTTTAATGGGAAGGAACTTTAACACAATTAGGAAACAATACAGGAAAGGCAAAGAATATACTTTCTTAATCAAGCACCCAAAGTTACCCGTCCCCTCATGGGCAAAAGTCCATCCAAATGCGATTGGCCCAGAGCAAGGCCCCAAAGCCTGCCACAAGTCTAAAGCATCTTCCAGTGGGGACCCACAGAAAAGGATCAGAAACAACCAGACAAGCCTGGAGGGAAAAGAGCAAAATCAAAATCCAGACAAAAACTGCCATTGTCACCTCCCCATGGGTCTCACCCACATCTGTGTCACCCAGTCCACGACCGAGCAAAAGGCAAGCGCAGTTTCTTCGTGTGTCTCTCAGCTCCATGTGCCTCCTCCAGGTCTCCTGCTGGCTCCATCCTGCTTCCTTCCTTCCTCAGTCTCCTCTGCAGCTTGATTAGTCTTTTTCCTGGTCCCTTATTTAGATTTTCTAAATTCCTGCTATGAGTGAGACCATCTGATATTTTTCTTTTTCTTTTTGGCTTATTTCGCTGAGCATGGTCCCTTCTAGCTCCATCCATGTTGCTGCAAACTGCATGTGTTTATCTTTTTTGAATGCTGCGTAATATTCCATGGTGTATATGGACCACATCTTCCTGATCCAGTCATCTATTTTTGGGCATTTGGGTTGCTTCCATAGCTTAGCTATTGTAAACAGTGCTGCTATAAACATAGGGGTGCAGGTGCCCTTTGGAATTACTGTTTCTGTGTCATTTGGGTAAATACCTAGGAGTGGAATTGCTGGATCATATGGAAGCTCTATGTTTAGTAGGTCAAGAAATCTCCACACAGCTCTCCATAGTGGTTGGACCAGTTTGCACTCCCACCAGCAGTGCAGGAGAGTTCCTTTTTCTCCACATCAACAAATATACAAAGATCATTAACTCTACAATCAATTCAAACAAAATCTCCTTTCTCCATTAGTTTTTTGTTACTGTACTTGCTACCTTAGTGGGAATGAAATTTCTCCCTATATGTCGATCTAGAAATGAAAAAGAATAAGGTCCAAATTGTTGGAAGTTAAATATTATATTCTTTGCCTTATACATAAATCCCCATGTAGCATGTGAATGTTTTTTAAAAATATTTTTTTTTAAAAATATTTATTTATTTATACAAACACTGGGGTACAAGCCAGAGGCACGGGAGGGCGAGAGAATTCACCAGAGACAGAGCAGGGAGCAGAACAGGCGGAAGGACCAAAATACACTGCTGAGGGGAGCAGCGGGTGAGACAGGAGAGGTCCTCCGTGCCCTGTGGGCCTCTCCCTGGTCAGCCAGGAATCAAACTGGCACTGTAGAGGCTGCGGACAGCTTCACAGAGCTGTGCTCAACACGCTGTGCCACCGAGGAGGCCTTGTTTTTAAAAAATCTTATTTAAGATATTGTTAGTAGTCAGACTAAGGGGTACCCCAAGATCCCCAGGCTTGTATACTTTAAAGAGGTTCTGCCTTTCACCACATCAAGACAAAGCTTACTGTTAGTGTGAAAGAGATTTAATGGAATAATTGTACATAGAATGGGAAGAAGAGAAAGGATACTGTTTAGCAATGAAACACCCAAAAATTACCCATCCCCTCGTAGATAAACGCCAAACCAAACAGGGTTGCTTTGAAGCAGTGCTTCTGGGGCCTTAAACCTTGCATTCATACATAATGGATTGTAGCTTTTCTTGCATACACTGAAACCCTGGAAAAAAACTGTCTCTTATGGCTGCACCCTAAAATCTGTGCCCATGGATATGGTGGTATAAAAATTAAAAGGGGGGATTCTAACAAGGTGGTCTCCAGGAAAAGGTTCCCTGCCCCACCCAAAGGAGGGTGGAGCTGAACAGGGAAGAGAGAGAAGCTGCAGAGGAGACTGAGAAGGAAGGAGAAAGGATGGAGAGCCAGAAGGAGACCTGGAGGAATCCTGTGGAGCAGAGAGACATGTGAAGAAACTGAGCTTGCCTTTTGCTCCTAGACTGGATGACACAGATGTGGGTGAGAGACCCTTGGGGAGGCTAACAATGGCAGCTATTATCTTGATTTTGCTTTTGCTCTTTTCCTCCCAGACTTGTCTGGTTGTTTCTGACTCCTTTCTATAGGTCCCCGCCAGAAGATGCTGTAGACTTGTGGCAGGCTTTCGGGCCTTGCTCTGGACCAACCCCATTTGGGTGGATTTTTACCCCCGAGAGGATGAATAACTTTGGGTGCCTGATTTAGAAACTATTTTCTTTGTCGCTTCTGTATTGTACAATTAATACTAACTGTATTAAAGGTCCTTTTCATTAAAGGTCTTATATTTTTTGTCTTGATATGGCAGATGGCAGAACCTATTTAGAGAGGACAAATTTGGTGGTTCTGGGGTACCCCTCTCCCTGCCCTGTAACACAGCAATAGTGAATACCAAGGTGCAAATACACAGAAAGCAAGAAAATAAAATCTTGTGGACTGGATGGGGTTTGGGGAGGGCAATGACTAAGGAACCTCATTTGTCCAGCACCGAACTGGTCTCAAGCAAGTCTTGGCCAACCTCGTCAGTGGTCTCAGAAGAGACCAATAAACAAGAAACAAAAGAAAGGATATGCCAGAATCATTCATAAGATAAACCCCAAACAATATTTGGTAGACTTGTCAGAATCTAAAAATTTGTTACAACTATTGTTAGAAAAGGGACCATTTTCATAGGAATACGGACACATTCAGTCATAGCTATTATATTTGAGAGGCAATATACCCACTTTTTTCCTAAATAAGAAATTGAACTGCTTAGTATCCAATGGCTTTAAGTAATTTAGATATGAGTCCAACTTCATTTAATCTCATAAATTGATGCATGTTTCATATTCCTATGCTTTATGTTTTATACTTTCTGAGAACATAAATATCTGATATCAGAAAAGTCTAAAAATAAAAATATATATCAAGCTTTTATATCATTTATAGAAATGATTTCAAATATTGAAAAAGAAGCTATTTCTGAGGTTATTGAGAGAAGTTAAGAGGAAAAAATTCCATGATAGCTTTTAAGGATTTATACAAGGAAAAATACTAGCATTTAAAAAGCATATGCTATAAAAATGCTGACTTAGTTCCAAGATCATTTTCTATACTTATCTACTCAGTCTTCTCTTGCTGTGCCAGAAATTGTACCGTGAGCTTTAGATGAACTGTGAAAATGAATTTGGGGATTTTTAAGGTAACAAGTCTCAGCCACAAAAGCAATTTCTACTTAACAAAAACAGCAAAAAGAATGAAATACCTGCATTGAGACTTTGTTCTACAAAATCACCACATGGAAATGAGTGTAGTTATTATACAAATACTTCAAGCAATACATAGCTAGCTTAAATTCTGGGAACTTCTTTATATAATGATAAGATTGGTGTTTAACTTGCTGATAAAAGATTTAATTAGTGTTTATCTTAAACAGAATAATATATCTCTGTTTCATTCAATATATGATGCTATTAAAGCCTCAGATGCTACACTAGTGTTTTGTGAAGATGCTTTTCTTTCTTGATGTTTAATATAGGAAAAATTTAAGGGGTCTGGCATATGCTCATGGGCACAAGAACAAACAGACAGTAAATAATAAGAACAATGATTTATTATTGGGAAGAGTCTTTGGATCTTTCTTAAGAGATGATTAGAATCTATAAGAAATAAATTCATCTATTTGTATAAATACAGTATACATATATAAAGTGTATTTATAAGTCATATCTATAAATTGTATATACATAAATTTTATATATAGATACACTTTGTGTAGGGGTGTGTGTGTGTGTGTGTGTGTGTGTGTATTAATATAATTGGAAGTTGTGAGGCCTCTAAGTTAGAGATTGGTAGGATTGGTAAGTAGGATTTGAAATTATGTGCCATTTGGTTGTTTTGATCTCTTGTTTTTCTTTCATTTTTTCATAAACATTTTCATATACATTTAGTATTGCCCACCATGGCAATTACTGGACCAATTTGCCCAGCAGCCTCACTTGTTTACCAAGGCCCATGACAGCCACTGCTCCTGGTCCCCCGGAGGATGCTGCTGTGGTCTGTGTGTGATCACGGTGGCCGGTGTTCACGCACATACAGCACTCAGGGGAGGAGCTGAAATCCTGAGTCACCTGAGCTTTTGGAAGAGGACATTTTGTTGTGCTTAAAACAGTTCTCATTTTGTTTATGTTATTTATTTATTTATTATTACTGTTTACCAGTTTTAGCTAAAGTGATCTTGAAAACATTTATTTTGGTTAATCACTATTTGGCAATATCGATTCTTTGTGATTTGGTGCTATTGACTAACCTTTCCTGTTTTCTTATGAAACACTTTCATTAAATCAGACTTTACCGACACTGAGAACATTTGCTTATACGGACAGTGTAGCTCATTTTCTACCTTTCTAGAGACAGATGCTGATGACAGACACTTAGCATTCATTTTGTTGGAGCACAGCAAGTCCGTGTACAGATCCACCTAAGCCAAGGCTCTGTGTTCTGTCTCTGTGGTCATTTGCCCTTCCTTCCAAGTCCTCTCTCCTAGTGCCCTGTATGTGGGTCCCATTCAGAGTGTGGGATAGTAATGTTAATGTGCTTTCAATCTTGAACTGCACTTTTAGGTAAATGATATATCTCTTAGATGTTCTACTTGTCTAACCATTCTTAAAGATAAAATTTGAGAGTGGAATATTAAAACTTTGTAGACTCCCATGTCTGTAGCCGGGGTCTTTCCTGCTGACTTTTGGGGTCACTGACTCTGAGTCATGCTTAGCACGGTTTGCCTAAGACCCTCACCTCTGTAGATGTCCCTGTCCAACTCTGACACTCAGGGAAAGTAGTATTCATCCACTGTTTGGGATTGCTCAGGCTTGGTGTTCTTCCAAATGGGCACCCCATATCTCCTGAGTCCCATCTGTGATTCTAAGTGCATTTTGGCACCATCTATCTGCCTCATAAATATTAGCTGTAAAGCTATTTCAACCCAATTTGGCGATTCAGCAATCTCCTCTGGCAGGATTACTACTTAGCTTGTCAGCTGACTTCCTGAGACACACATGTTTACTTCTAAGTCCCTTCACCTCACACAAAAGAAATGACTGTGGAGAGCAGTTTTCTGTGCACATAGGACACAATGGAATCTCAAATGGCAAAGTGAAGCTTACTGGGTGATCTCAGAGTGGTGTTTGGAAAGAGGTGTTTGGAGAGAGGGGCCCCACTACTATTTGTAATATCGATTCTTTGTGATTTGGTGCTATTGTCTAACCTTATTTAGATTATTCCTCACCAATTATTTCATATAGAGGCATCTTCAGATCTTAAAGAAGGTTGATCTGGGCACATAAACAGAGAAGTAGACCTGCCCTCCCTTGAGAAGTCTGCATCTTTGCCACTTTGGGAGTGCCAGGAGGTAGGCTTTCTCCAGGAAGCCCACCCTCTTGCACTACAATAGTAGGAATGGATGACTAGCTTGGGGGTCCTCCAGGGTCACCCCCTATAGGAATGTTTCTAAAGACATCTCCCCCCAGTTTGAGACTGGGTTGGGGAGTGAGGGCTTTGGTCTGAGCTATGATATCCCCTCTCCTTCAACCCATCACCATTGCAACCAAAGAAGAGACTTTGGAATGTTCCAAATTCTAAACCTTATCCTTTCCCACTCAGGGTTAAACCCATGGTGTAGCAGTGATAAATATAAATAACATCTTCCTTATAATGTTTGAGAAAATCTATGATCTGTTTCCTCTTGCTTTGACTTTTGACATGCTAACCCTGTTTAGAAAATCCTGCATCCCATGACAATTTCTGTCTGTAAAGCTAATTTTTTTCTTGCTGAAAATACAAGCATATGAGTTTCAGGGATTATTAATTATGTTTTTTCTTTACATATTATTTGAAACCAATTCAGGATGGAGAAACAGAGACTGGGTAGATATTGGGGAGAACATCATGTGTATGCCATGGAAAAATGTAAAAAGGATGCAATTATTATTAAAGGATGCAATTATTATTAAAGGATGCAATTATTATTAAAGGACACAATAATATTCCATGTATAATACCCTGATATACATGGATTCAGTAGTTAATGAATATTTTTGATAAAATCTATATTTCTAAACATTGTCTAACAGAGTTGAAGAGCAGGGAATTGAATAAGGAAATAAAAACATGCAGAATATTATAAAATAAGTTTTAAGAAAAGACATAATCAAGAAGCTAGAAAACTGTAACTTAATCAAACTTTATCTTATTGCTTCCTTTATGGGCATTGAAAAAAAATAAAAGGGCTTGTAGGTTAAAGTTATTATCATCTGCCTTTCAATCATTTTACTAAGGGCCCTAGGGATGTATTTCTCATATGTCATCATATGGAAGGAATAAAGGTGATTTTAGTATCTTCTTGAAACTACCTGGCATAGAATTTGTGAGGAGATCCAATGTATTTGAGCCCCTCTATAAGTTTTGGTAGTGTATCATGATTTCTGCTTTTCCAGAATAAATGCATCCTTGTTTCCTTTGATCTTTGAACAAAGATATGGGCCTAGGATTCATCTCATGAGACAGAATTGGATATGAGCATTTTTCAAGAATTGAGAACACACAGGAACCTCTCCATGTTATGGCAATTGTGGAGGAGCAGGTGTCCAGAACTTTGGTGGTAGCAGTGCTGCAGCTTCTGGTTGGAATCTCATTGGTGCAGTGTGATTGTGCTGTGGTGCTGGCAGCGCTTACAGCATGGGCAGGTATTGTGTTCTGGGCTTTTAAGCATCCCCTGCATTATCAAACTACTAAATTATCAAGCTGATACTTACAAATCACATTTCTTATTAATTTGTGTCAAAGTGTGTTCTGTTTCTTGCAAATGAGAACCTGTGTAATACAGAATATAGTGCAAATGCCCACATTTCAGAAATGTAACTGGAGTTGAGACTTAGTAAAAACTCCAGGCAACCCAGAATTTCTAAGAGGTACATGTGATTTTGAAGTTGTGACAATTTTCTTATATAAAAAAAAAAAGTAGAAAGAACTTAAAGAACTTACTCTTTATACAGAAACAATAATATATTGTCTGGGCCTCCCCATTGGCACAGCGGTTGAGCGCTGGGCTGCGAGGCTGCCCACAGCCTCTGCAGCACCGTTTCCATCCCCCGTCTCCGCGAGGGTCCCACATGGTGCGCAGACCTCTTCTGCCGCCCGCTGCTCCCCTCAGCAGTGTACTTTGGTCCTTCTGCCTGTTCTGCTCCCCGCTCTGGCGCTGGTGAATTCTCTCACCCTCCTGCGCTTCTGACTGTACCCAGTGCTTGTATAAATAAATAAATAAATCTTAAAATAATAATAATAATAATAATATATTGTCTACCTAGGTTGGCAAGCCAAAGAATCTTCTTTAAATTTACTCTGTTGTCTTCTTAAGGTTCAGCTGGATTGCATATCGCAACTTCCTTTCATTTCCATTTGTGCTGTGTTCAGTTTGATAAACATTTTTTTTTTCATATAAGAAACAGTTCCTCTATGCCTTATACTGACACTTCAGAAACCCTAAAATCTTGACATGGACCCATGCTTCCCCATAGCCTCATTATTGCCACCTCTGATGCTTGCTTAATTAATAAATATTTAATGAATAACTGAATAAATGATTCAAAATTTAACTATTGATCAATTTATCTTTCTCTACATTTAATATTATTTGTACCCTGGAGTTTTAAGTAATTAATCCTAAATAATCGTTTTCTGCATGTGAATATTCTCAAATTTTGTTATAATATATTTTATTATTCTAATATGTATTCCCTTTGTCTTCAAAGCATCATGTTTCTCAGATCCATGGAGGAATGATTTCATGGTGAGGTGTTTCATAATTTTTTTTTTTAGTTTTAATTAAGAATTAAACAATGATTTTATGTCCTTCAAATCTCTACCTGAAATTTCTATTACTGTTTTTAATTCTAATCTTTACAAGTAGGTAATTAAGGAGGTCAGGATGGTGAAATGGTCCAAGGCCCCAGGCTCAAGCATTGCTTCCCCAATATAGGTAATTAATCTAGTAAATTAAAGCCAATTTGGATTCCTTTTATATCCTTCTCTTGTAAGATTCCTCTAGCCAGGACTTCCAACATCATATTTAAAGTTGAATAGTAGTGGTGAAAGTGGACATCCTAGTCTTATACCAGAATTTACTGGAAAAGCCTCTAGCTATTCACCATTGAGAATGATGTTAATGAAGGGCTTGTCAGATTTGGTGTTCTTATTTTGAGGTATTTCACATCTAATCTCAATTTTGTGTGTGTGTGGTGTTACCATAAATGGATGTCGAATCATAATCAAATGCTTTCCTGGCATATACTGATGAGATCATATGGTTTTTGGCTTTTATTTTTTTGATGTGGTAAATAACATTGATTGATTTTCAGATATTTAGCCATCTTTGAGTCTCTGGAACAAATCCCATTTGGTTGTGAATGATCCTTTTATTGCATTTTGAATTTTATTTGCAAAGATTTTGTTAAGAATTTTTGCAACTCTGTAGGAGAGCTTGAGCTGTAGTTTCTTTTTGTGGTATCTTTGTCTGGTTTTTAAATTTTTTTTTTTTTTTTATAGAGGCATGCTTTATTTATTTGTTTGCTGGTTTGTTTGTTTGTTTTGTTTATACAAGCACTGGGTACAGTCAGAAGCGCAGGAGGGTGAGAGAATTCACCAGAGCCAGAGCGGGGAGCAGAGCAGGCAGAAGGACCAAAGTACACTGCTGAGGGGAGCAGCGGGCGGCAGGAGAGATCTGCACGCCATGTGGGACCCTCCTCCGGTGGGCGGGGAGCAGCCGGGGATCAAACCGGCACCGCAGAGGCCGCGGGCAGCTTCGCAACCCAGCGCTCAACCGCTGCGCCACCGGGGAGGCCCTCTTTGTCTGGTTTTGATATCAAAATATTGTTGGCCTCATAAAATGTATTTGGATGTATAATCTCTCAAATTTTTGGACAAGTTTGAGAAGGACAGGTATCAGTTCATCTTTGAAGATTTGGTAGAACTCAGCTGTGAAGCAGTTTGGTCTGGGACAATCTTAATCTGTGCACAAACTTGAAATTAATTCAAAATAGATAGGAGACATGTTTGTGAGACAAGAAACCATAAAATGCGGGCCTCCCCAGTGGCACAGCGGTTGAGCGCTGGGTTGAGAAGCTGCCCGCACCCTTTGCAGCGCCGGTTCGATCCCCAGCCGCTGGGCGAGGGTCCCACATGGCACGCAGACCTCTACAGTCACCCGCTGCTCCCCTTAGCAGTGTACTTCGGTCCTTCTGCCTGCTCTGCTCCCCGCTCTGGCTCTGGTGAATTCTCTCACCCTCCCCCGCTTCTGACTGTACCTAGTGCTTGTATAAATAAATAAACAAACAAACAAACAAACAAATAAATAAATAAATAAATCTGTCTTTAAAAAAAAATAAAATGCATAAAAGAAAGTAAGCAAAATACTCCACAACATAGACCTTGATGATGCATTTGTTCATTCAGCTCCAAAAGCAAGAAAAATATAAAAAGGAAGGAAGGAAGGCAAGTAAGAAAGAGAGAGAGAGAGAGAGGGAAGGAAGGAAGGAAGGAAGGAAGGGAAGGAAGGGAAGGAAGGGAAGGAAGGAAGAAGGAAAAAGAAACTATCACTAAAACAAAAAGACACAGCTGATTAGGAGAAATATTTGCATATATCATACATCTGACATGGAGCTGAGAACAAAGATTTTTGAAGAACTAATACAACACTCAACAATAAAAAGACAAATAACCCAGTCAAAAAAAAAAATGGGAGAAGAGCTTAAATAGACTCTTCTCCAAATGAGGTTTATGCACGGCCAACTGGCACAAGAAAAAAATGTTCATCATCACATTCATCACATATCATCAAGGCAATGAAAATCAAAACCACAATGAGATACCAGCTCACACCTGTGAGAATGGCCTACATCAAAAAGGCCAAGAAACATCAAGTGTCCACGAGGATAAAGAGATAAAGTAACCATTTTTTTTTTTTTTTTTTTTTTTTTTTTAGAGGCTGCTGGCAGCTTCGTAGCCCAGCACTCAACGGCTGCGCCACCAGGGGAAGCCCTATTTCAATTTTTTTTTTTATTAATAATAATTGATATAGAACATCTTTTCATGTGTCTGTTGAGCATCTGTATGGATTCCTTGGTGAAATGCCTATTTAAATATACTCCCAATTTTTAATTGGTTTGCATGGGTTGTTGTTGCTGTTTTTTTTTTAATAATAAATTTTATTTTTATATTCCCCATACAGTTGCAACCCCCCCTTTCTGATCCCAATCCCTCCCCTCCTGCCCCCCACCCCCCCAAAAGTGTCTCTGTTTCATAGTTTTTTGTTGATTCTGATTTTCACTTTCTTATAGTTATTCATTTTCCTGGTCCCTTATTTAAGTTTTCTAGATTCCTGCTATGAGTGAGACCATACGGTATTTTTCTTTTTCTTTTTGGCTTATTTCACTGAGCATGATCCCTTCCAGCGCCATCCATGTTGCTGCAAATTGCATGTGCTTATCTTTTTTGAATGCTGAGTAATATTCCATGGTGTATATGTACCACATCTTCTTGATCCAGTCATCTATTTTTGGGCATTTGGGTTGTTTCCAAAGTTTAGCTATTGTAAACAGTGCTGCTATAAACATAGGGGTGCAGGTGCTCTTTGGAATTGATGTTTCTGTGTCCTTTGGGTAGATACCTAGGAGTGGAATTGCTGGATCATATGGAAGCTCTATGTTTAGTAGGTCCAGAAATCTCCACAAAGCTCTCCATAGTGGTTGGACCAGTTTGCACTCCCACCAACAGTGCAGGAGAGTTCCTTTTTCTCCACACCCTCGCCAACATTTGTTGTTGCTAGTTTTTTTAATATGTGCCATTCTCACTGGTGTAAGATGGTATCTCATGGTAGTTTTGATTTGCATTTCCCTGATTACAAGTGATGTTGAACATTTTTTCATATGCCTGTTGGCCATTTGCATTTCCTCTTCAGAGAAGTTTCTTTTTAGCTCTTCTGCCCATTTTTTGACTGGGTTATTTTCTTTTTTGTTGTTGAGTCTCATCAGCTCTTTGCAGATTTTTGTGATCAGTCCTTTATAATTAGTGTTGGGTGCAAAAATGTTCTCCCAGTTGGTGGGGTTTCTCTTTGTTTTTGTTATTGTCTCTTTTGCTGTGCAGAAGCTCTTTAATTTGATGTAGTCCCAGCTGTTTATCTTTGCCTTCACTATCACTGCTTTGGGTGATGTGTCTGTAAAGATGTCTTTGATATGCAAATCACATAGTGTTTCACCTATATTTCCTTCTATGTATTTTATGGTTTCAGGTCTTATGTCTAGTTCTTTAATCCATTTTGAGTTGATTTTTGTGTATGGTGTGAGGTAGTGGTCAAGCTTCATTCTTTTGCATGTAGCAACCCAGTTTTCCCAGCACCATTTATTGAACAAACTTTCTTTGCTCCAATGCATAGTCTTTGATCCTTTGTCAAAGATTAGTTGACCATAAATCTGTGGGTTTATTTCTGGATTTTCTATTCGATTCCATTGGTCTGTATGTCTGTTATTGTTCCAATACCATGCAGTTTTGATTTATTATGGCTTTGTAGTATAGTTTGAAGTCTGGGAGTGTGATGCCTCCATTCCCTTCTTTTTTTTTTTTTCAGGAGAGCTTTGGCTATTCGGGGTTTTTTGTAATTCCATATGAATTTCATCAATAATTGTTCTATTTCTTTGAAGAATGACATTGAAATTTTGATTGGAATAGCATTGAATCTGTATATTGCTTTTGGTAGGATGGCCATTTTAATAATGTTTATTCTTCCAATCCATGAGCAGGGGATGTCTTTCCATTTCTTTGTGTCTTCTTCTATTTCTTTTAACAGTGTTTTATAAAATAACCCTTTTAAACTGCTGCTGGGAATGTAGACTGGCCAAGCCTCTATGGAAAAGAGTATGGGGTGTTCTCAAAATATTAAAAATGTATCTACCGTATGAGCCACTAATTCTAATCTTAGTTATCTACCCAAAGAATACAAAAACACTAATCAAAAGCATCTATACATACCTATGTTCATTCAGCACTATTTACAGTAGCCAAGGTCTGAAAACAACCTAAGTTTCTAAAAACAGACGGGTGGATTAGGAAAATACAGTATATATACACCATGGAATACCACTCAGTTATAAAAGAGATAAACTCTTGTCATTTGCAACATGGAGGAAACTGGAGGAGATTATGCGAAGTGAAATAAGTCAGAAGGGAAAGAGGACAGACTGCATGGTGTCATTTATTTGTGGAATATAGAAAAACAGATCAAAGACTCAGATAAAGCCAAATTAATAACAAACCCTAGAAATCTGACTGTAGAACTTAGTTTACCAGAAGGAAAAGAGAAGGGGGAGGGGAGTAAGTCAAGTCGGGAGGGGAAATGATGGACTTTGTTGTAAGACTGTGAGTGTCTTGGTGTTGGATGTCATATAATAATAACATCTGAAGGATGTGTGTGTGTGTGTGAGGGGTGATCCTATACATCTAAATAATATACATAATTGTAATTCAAGGTTACCTAAAAACAAAATGATCTGAGAGCTTCTCTTATTTCAAGCTAAAGAGCAAAATAAATTTTCTCCTACTAATTAGTTTGAGTTACATATACATATTTAGTTAGACCTGTACCCACCAAATAGTCATGTTTTTTTCTGATTTTACTTAGGGTAGCCCTGTATTTCCACAAGTTCTTTTGTAGACATACAACATAGCAAGTCCTAGCAACTAAAAGAATGGACTCTGTATTCATTATGTGTGGTTACTATAATAAACCATCACAAATGTGATGGCTTAACACAATGCACATTTAGTATTGTAGGGTTAGTCTCCCCCAAAGGGTCACACAGGAAACCAAAAATTAAAACAAAATATATGTCCCTAACAAAGTTAGAACACCAATCAAAATTATGTTAAAATATTTATGGTTATGCAAAACCCAAAATATTGTAACAACATGTAGAATCACATGCTATTCATAATCACATTTAAAACAGGCACTCATTTCAATGAAAGATGATAAAAATCACACAGTCAAAAACAATACCAAGTTATTTACAGAAGCATTGTCTAAGATTTTCAGATTGGTTATGAGTCTTAGACTCCAATCTTTCTTTCATTTTTTTGTTCATGATTATCTTTACAATATCTTCAAATAGCCTCATATTAATACAAGTTTATGTTGAACTTGCTGAACTGCAGTAATTATTTTGAACAATATTAGAATCATCATAATTATGTTCTCTCAGTATGAGTAATCAGTAAGATAGGTTCAGATCATTCTAGGTTATGCAAACTTAAATTAATTCAGAAAATTGTCATTTGAAGATTTCTGAAGAAATATTTCATTTCATCTGAGTGTACAATTTGAGAATTCTAATCATCTCTAATTGCTCTTTTTATTTTATTCTTTACAATTGTTATGAATTGCTATCATGAATATGAGGAGTAGCAATGAATATTTATCAAGTTCTTATTTATTCCAAAGAGTGTATTTTTTATATCCCTATCAAATTTATGTTTTCCACCATTCTTCCTTAAGGTAGAGAAATCTTAACATGATTGTTAAGATTAATTTAAATCAAATTTAAATTTTAAATCACTAATAAGGCTACATTTGGTAATGGTAGTATTAAAGATGTGTTGATTGAAATGACTCAACTTTATAATACAAGATTCTGTATTTTACAGGAATAATGGAAAAATCTTGTCCATGTCCATATTTTGGAGATAATTTCATTTGGATTTCACCCAAGTTACTAATCTCTTTTTCAAAAACTTATCAGATAAAAATCATAGCCATGATGACATGACACTCTGATTCATATTTCCAGTTCACTTTTTCATTTAACACAATCAGAATCCTTAGTGAGAATGACATCTTCTGTTTAGACTAAAAGTGAGCATTTAAAGGTCACCTGGCTTCATTCACAAAATTTTGTCAATTTATTTTCATTTTTTAAGGATAAACATTTTTATATTCTAAATTCACCTGTTAACAATGCATTGAATTTTATCTATATTAGGCTCCTTTACTTTTGCTGCTTGTTTTATATATATATATATATATATATATATATATATGTATATATATACACACATATATATGTATATATGTGTACCCACACACATACATAACATGACATTAGACATCAATGTTTTGCATTGGCAGGGAAAAGAAATGATGGTGGGGATTCAAAGATACAAGATGTACGTTTTGATCTTTTTTTTTTTTTAATTCCTCTGAGCATCATCTATGAAGTATAATCATGGCCTGGCATGTCTGGGTTCTACTGCTTACGCTATGAATGTGTAATACGATATTGATGAAGTCACTTCTATACTCTGAAACTTGGACTCCTCAACCACAAAGAAGATTAGAGAGACAGATGTTCTCTAAAGTTTAACCAACTTTAATGCAGTTGCCTATATTATGAAGGTCTAACACAGCTACTTAACAATGACTTTAGAAAAATTTACTAATAGTCGGATAAAAATCTTCAGGCCAAACAAATGATTTAGTATAACCAAAAGAATAAAACTTTATCAAAAAAACTTTATCAAAAAGTATATTGTATGTCAATAATATGAACATAATTTTAAAAAAATCATGAACATACGAGTAGCAGTCGCTCAATTCAAAAACGAAGAATCAAAAATGTCCTAAATGTGCAAAAATGGAAATGTTTTTATTTGACAAAAACAATCTAAATTCTTAAGATCAAATGTTTGGAAGATATTTAAAGGTAGAATCTTGAAAGTTAAAGATGTGTAAACTGTTTATCAAATTATTGGGGAAAATTAGGTTAAAATTAATATTTAAAATTTGTAATTTTAGGGCCTCCCTAGTGGTGCAGCGGATTGAACGATGCGCTGTGAGGCTGTGCCCAACCTCCTCAGTGTGGTTCAATCCGGGCTGACCAGCAAGGGTCCCACATGGCATGGCAGACCTCTCCTGTCACGCCTGCTGCTCCCCTCGGCGGTGTATTTCGTCAATCTGCCTGTTCTGTTCTCTGCTGTCTCTGGTGAATCCTCTCACCTTCCCACACCTCTAGCCTGTACCCCAGCTCTTATATAAAAATAAATAAATCTTTAAACAAAATTGTATTTTTAACATATGGTTTAATATGTATTATATAATTTTATGTGGTAAATTATGTGCTCGATATTATTAAATATTAAGGACTTTACTTAATATATAGTGTATCCTTACATAATTAAGATGTAGTGCTACATTAAGTATCTTTCTGAAATAAATTAGAATTTTTTCTAACTTTTGAAAAGCAAAATGTCTTTTGATTTTCTATAAACTTTACTCTGTGTTGTTTATTTCATTGTTGCTGTTTTAGATAACCCCTTAGAATTTTCTTCTAGACACTTTAATATCACATAATCACTTTTATTAAATGATAAGAACTAAATGCAATATTTAATTTGTATATAAACCATAGTGTGTATTTTTTGTTTCTCCTTGGATGGTTAACCTATGCTCTGTACTTGTTGAGTAATCTGCTCCTCTTTTCCACAGTGATTGCAAATGTCACTTTTATCACATACTACCTTGCAAATTCTAGTGACTATTAGCTAATTTCCAGTCACCTTTACAAACTTATTTCTAATGGCTGCTAAAACAGTTTAACACATGTCATAGGGGCTAAGAAAGTCCCCATTAACTGCTATTTTTTTTTTCATTCTTCAGGCATTTATTTTTTTAGTTGTACTTTATTTGTTATTTTAATATGAAAACCATTTAGGAGAATGTCATCAGCAAAAAGCCACAGTAGATATTTCTAACACTCGTCGGCACTTCCCCCAATAAACACTGAAAAAACGGCAGAAACTGTCAGAACTGAGACTGTTAGAATCCTGGAAAATGATCAAAGTTTTATAGCAACTATGTAAATGCTGAATCAAGAAAAAGTCAAATTAAAACTGCTAGGAACGTCGTGTTTTCACTTGTGCCAGGCCACCTCCTCCCCAGCTTGGCAGCTGATTTGCAGGTAATCTCTCAAGTCCTGAGTATGGGATCCTCATCCTGTCTCTGGAAAGGACAGAGCAGCCTCATTCGCAAATCATTGTGCATGTTCTAATTATCTGGGCTACCTGGTGGGCTGAAGGAAGGTACTTGTCTATGTTTCTTCTAATTCAGACCTCAATCAGGTTAAAAAGTTGTGGGTCCTGTGTGAAATTCTGAGAAAGTGTTACTTTGGGAATTAGAGCATTCAATATACCCATATATAGGAAGCAATTTAGAAAGCCATGTATAGGCCCAGGGCAGGACACACACTCAGAAACAAGCTGAGAAGCCCCTAACCTTTCACTTTGGACAACTCTCTCCACTCAGTGCAAGCCTGACTGAGTTGAAGAAGCAGCCCTCTGGCGTGCTTCCAATAGACAGACAACCATGTCAACCAGTGTTGCCTTGATTTTAAAAAATGAAGGAAGTGGGGTTTACTTATTTTTATTTGATTCCATTATCTTTAGCTCTCATCAGTCAAGGAAATCTATGTCAAAATAAAGGATGAACATGAGTTAGAGAACAGAGACTTACGTGTTACACATGACAAGGAACACAATAGCTGGCAAAAGTCATTAGACACATAAATTACTACAGCTTTCAACAATAAAAGAAAAAAAATATTAAACCTTCTATAATGGGAAATTTTGATATCCAGTGTGACCATTATATCATTCAAATGATAAGTTTTTATCAAATGAGAGAAGACATATTAAAAACAAAACAAAACAAATGTGACAAATGTGGGAAAAATCATAAATTGAACTTGCTTGTCATTTTGCGTGGTTGCTTGGTTTTTTTTCCTAATTTGTTTTTTCTGAGTTCCCTAAGTCAGTAAAAGATACTATAAGGAAGAAATGAATGAAGACATTAAGAATTGGGGATTTTTATTATGCATATAACCTTTTAGTACTACCTAATACACCTACCAAATTAATAAAGATATTGGCTTATAGTCTGTTCGGGTGTAAAAGTCTACCATATATATTCAGGTTTTTAATATATTGGAATTTAAATTTTTAATTAGATACTCAGGAGTACAATTGCTGGGTCATATGGGAGATTCATTTTTAAACTTTCCAGAAATCTCTACATTGCTTTCCATAGGTGCTGGACCCGTCTACATCCCCACCCACAGCATGCAAGGGTTCCTTTTTTCCCATATCCTTGCCAAATTATTGTTGTTGTTATTGTTATGGGCCATTCTCTCTACAGTGAGATGGTACTTCATTGTGCTTTTACTTTGCCTTTCCCAGATGCTAACTGGGGCTTTTCCACGAAAATTGCTTTCCTCTAGGCAGCTGACATATTCCAGGATGCTCAACCAGTCTCCAGATACTTGTGCACACCTTGAAACTTCACTGTGAGGTATATTTCCATACACCTTTTTTTGCCACCTCTCTTATTCTCTCTCCCACCCATTCAGTTAACTTGAAACACTTCCTGTCTGCATACAGTCATCTCCAGACTCTCAAAGTGAGGGCAATGCCAGAAGAAGGGCAGCCTCTAAGTCATGGCTATGGATTTATGAGGTTCCCCTTGGATGGTGACTGTACAGGCAGACAATGAACTCTGCCATTTTCTCAGTGACCAGATGGCCACTAACTAGTGTGCCCCAGGCTGGTTCTATAATCATGCAGCTTACAGAAAGTCTGAAGGAACAAGGTGTTGGGTACAAAATGAAGGCCTCTAGGGATAAAGATCACTGTTTTAATTCTTGCTGTGAAATTAACATAAAATAATTTTATAATATGAATAACATTTCATATTATTGAAAAATGCATCTAATAAATGGAAGTTTGTTATGGTACCCAGAGATAATGCTGAATATAATAAAGTCAAATAGGGCATATTCTCAATTCAATAATATTCCAGTTATAATGATTTACGGAAGTCATTATTTTGAGTAAAACTGCTTATTAAGTGGTACATTTTTTTTTCCGAGTAGACTGGCTCGTATCTATATGTTTAACTAGCTTCATGGCCCCATCATTGGTGCTGTGTCAGGGTTTCTGTGTAAAACAGTTTGTCTGACTAATTAAAATGTGATTTCAAAGCCTATTTGTTATTATTTCGATTATCCTCTTGTAGGGCTCTGGAATAACATGTTTATAGCTTCTGCAAACTCATCTAATTTAATATTTGCCTAGTAACCCAAATGTCCTCATTTAACAGCAGCTGCCCTTGGAATGCAGATTTTTTTTCCCCCACAATGCCAGCTAAATTTTAACTAATTGTCTCTGTGATATTCTACTCTGACTGGGTACATGAGCCTTTCCGATGGTGAAATTGGAATTGTGAAATGCAAGTGGTTATTAATTTGTTCTCAGTACAAAGGATGCAATTATTCATCTAAAAATAAAGCTCTTTGGATTGGGAGAAAGGCAATGAATGGAACAAGTCCTCATAATTTAATATTCTGCGTTTTGATTTTCTTAGCAGATCTTCTGAATGACATTTAGAGGCCAGAACTGAAATTATTAGCCAGCATGACCAAGCAATTCAATGGGACATAATAACTTTGACAAAAATTATAAAATGAAACCAAATGATTACAGCATTTTCATAGTATATGTCCATTCTATCTCAGAAATGCAGAGGGAATGCTATAGAACAGTGCTTCTCAGAGTTAATATTTCTTCATCTCCAAGGGCTTGGTGCCAATAGATCCTGGCCCAGTGGGTCAGAAATACAACCTGCATCTCCAGTGAAGTCTGTTGGTGTCCTTGGACTCCCACTCCAAGTTCACATTTTTAGTAACAAAGATGCAAAACCAATTGCTCTTATGTTGGGATCCTGCACTCTTAAAAAATCAGACACATCTATTTGTCCTTTCTCCTACATCAGTTTCTAAAACTCTAGCTCCAGGACCAAGTCTAGCACACTGACCATTTTGTAAATAAAGTTTCCCTGGAACACAGCCACATGCTCTGGCATTTACGTATTGTCTCTATTTTCCTAGTACTAGTGTACAACGAGCATTTGACATAGAGAATAAAGGTCCTGTGAAGACCAACTATTTACACTCTGGTTCTTTCCATTAAAAAGTTTGCTCACCTCTTTCCAGTTGATGCTTCCATGCCATTTCCCTTTTCAGAAACATCCGGTAACTCTTTCCCATCCTCACTTGGGATGAAGATGAACTTGTTTTCCATTGGAGTAAAAAAAAAAAAAAAAAAGAAAGAAAGAAAGAAAAAAGAAGAAGATATTTTCTGTTTCCAGACATGTAGCTGCATCTGTGCCCACATATCTTTCCCTGCAGTTACTAACAATGTTGGACATATAAGAACCCTTCTCTCATGATATACATCCTTACCCACCCAAAGCCACACATGGGTAGGTTCTGGCAGTTACTTCCTCTCTCTAGAATCCTCTGTTTCTCTTGGGTGAGTTATCCCATAGAGCATATTAACATATGCTCATTTCTTTCTTTGGAAAAGGATTTCTTACTGGTTAGCCCTTTTCTCTGCTGCTTTCATGATAGTGCCCCTTGGAAACTTTGTCTGTGCATATATATTTGCTACTACAAAGGTTTCTAACTCAGGGCTTTTTCCTCCTATCCTGTGACTGCTCCGTCCATAGTCGTCTATGACAGCCGTGTTGCCTAATCCAACGGCCTCTCTCAATCTCATTTTACAAATGACATACCTAGAATTTAGGACTCCCCAGCCCTCCTTCTTGAAGCACCATCAGCATTTGGCTTACAGGAGGACAGCAGGTTTACCTTATGTCTCATGGCGTAACCCTCATTGATCCTTCTCTCTGTCTTTTATCTACTCTTCTCTTTATGTTTACTCCTTCCTTCAGTGTGGTCTCATGGCTTCAAATATGACCTGTGTCTACTAAAACTCCTCATATAATTCCAGCTCATATTTCCAGCTACACTTTTCACATCTCCAATTCAACATTGTCTTAATCCTTTCTGATTGCTGTAACAAAATATCATAAAGTGTGTGCCTCAAACAACAGACATTTAGTCCTTATAGCCCTGGGTGCTGGAAGTCCAACGCCAAATGACAGGTTTGGTATTTGGTGAAAGGCTGCTTTCTTGTTCATAGAGGGCAACTTCCAGCTGTGTCCTCACATGGTAGAAGAAGAGAGGGAACTCTCTGGGATCCCTTTCATATGGGCACTAATACCATGAGGCTCCACCCTCATGCCCTAATCATTTCCCAAAGGCCCCACTTCACATTGTAGGGTGGACCTCAGTATATGAAGTTGGAGTTTGGGGATGGAAAATTTCAACCTGTAACAGTTATCAAATAGGCAACTTGAAATTATTGTTTCTACCAAAACTTCTGTTCTTGATCAAACAAATTGCTCTCATCATTTCGATGTAAATGTGCATTTCCATCCTTTTATTGCTAAGGTCAAAAGATTTAGAATTGTTATTTACTCCTTTTCCTGTATCCTAAATATATACAGAATTCAACAAATCCATAGTACCTCCCCCTGTGTCACTTGCATTGAGGACATCATCTCATCTAACTTTTTCAACAGCCCGTAGCTGCTCTCCCTGCCATGTCTACCATTCTGCGCCGGCTCTGCATACAGCATGGAGGTTAGTCATTTGAAACACATCAGCTTAGGTCACCACTCAATAGATTTTAGTCAGTTGCTTCCCATTCACTCAGCACAAAATGTCAAAGTGACCTAAAAACACTGTATTTCCCACCATGCTGCATGTTGCATAGCTGTACTCAATTCTTCCCACTTGCTATCCCTCAAATACACCGGGCATGCTCCTGTGTCAGGGGCCTGCATGTGTTGCTCCCTTTGTCTGGAATTCTCTCCCCCGTATATCTACAACCTTTGCTCTTCAATTGCTTTGGTCTTTGTTAAAGTGATACCTTTTCAGTGAGCCTTCCCTGATCATCCTATCAAAAACAAAATGCCCCCAAATGACACTTCCTACTCGAATCCCTCCCCAAGAAAGCTGTGAGTTTTTATCTTGCCCATATTTAGCCTCTATGCAAGTTTCGTTGAGGGCCTCCCTGGTGGTGCAGGTGGTTAAGTGCCACACTGTGAAGTTGTCTGCAACCTCTGCAGCGTGGGTTCGATTGCAGTTGGCCAGGAAGAAACCCACATGGTACAGCAGACCTCTCCTATCTTGCCTGCTGCTCCCCTCAGCAGTGTATTTCAGTCAGTCTGCCTGTTCTGTTCCCCACTCTATCTCTGGTGACTCCTCTCACCCTCCCTCGCATCTGGCCTGTACACTGGTTCTTGTATAAACAAACAAACAAATAAATAAATAAATAAGCTTTGTTGAAAGCATGAATAAATTCTCCACTTCCTTTTCTTTTCTTCTTTTTTAAAAGATTTATTTATTTATGCACACGAGAGCTAGGTGCAGGCCAGAGCTGGGGGGCGGGGGTGAGAGGATTCACTAGAGACAGAGTGGGGAGCATAACAGGTGACTTGACTGAAATACATTGCTGAGGGGAGCAGCAGGCAAGACAGCAGGTGAGACAGGCGAGGTCTGCTGTACCATGCGGGGTAGCTCCCTGGTCAGGGATAGAACTTGTACTGCGGTGCCTGAGACTTAACCCTTGCACCACCAGGGAGGCTCATTTCTGTGGCTCTTTCTGCCCACATGTTTTAATGGGAATCATAAAATTATGCTTGCCCTTTCTCGCCTGCCCTCCACCACTGCCTCACTGTTATTAAGAAATTGATGGAGCATCCACAGATTTAGCAGAAGGCATGTTGCCAGTTGAAATGGCCACACACATTTCCTCTCCTCCCTGGCAGTTCTCTCTCATTCTGAACATCTTCTGGCCTGGGATCAGCAGCCATGGCATCACATCATGCCCATGTCCAAATTTCCCCCCTCCTGTGTCTCCTTAAGTCTTGATTTCCTCATCAATTCTGCCATTATTAATTGAGCATTTATATGTTCCAGGCACTTTGCTAATGACAGTGGATATAAAAGAGAGAAACTCAGCAAAGAGCATGAACTTAAAGAGTATAAATGTTGGCATTAGAAGCAGGGACTAATGAGATAATCACAGGCATGTGCTATTGCAAACATTCCAAGTGCAATGAATTCAGTTTGCAAGTGATGGGAGCAGGGAACTCAAGTTGTGTTAGAATGTCAGAAAAGATTTCTGAGGGAAATAGTGACATTTTAAGTGATACTCAAAGAGGAGTAATTAGGTGTTGAGTAAAAAGGTGTTGAGTAAAAAGATGCTGAGATGTGGAAGGTACAAATGTCCTGAGCAAGGAAGCAAGGGAAGAGTATGTCTCCTAATGGAAGGCGAAAACGGATAGTTAGGGGAAGTACCTGGGTGATTTTGGAGACAAAGCTCATGCAAAGTAATGTTGTCAGGTGAATTTGGTGTTCTCTGTAGGATCAAAGGCACTGCTGAATGGGTAAGCAGTAGAGGGAGTCCCTCAAGATTTTGTATGTCATTGCTTTAGTGAGTGGAAATTAAGAACATAATTCATAACATGATGATAATGATGACATTTCAGGTCTAGGTGAAAATATTTTGGAGACTAGAATTCATAGCTTCCAAAAAATGTCCTGTTTGGGGGATTACAAGCAGATTAATAACTCTGCAGCTGAAACATAAGAAGTCATGGGGAGAGGTGGAAGCCCTGGAGGGTCTTCAGTCGGCAATTAAACCAGAGAAAATGGAACTGGTGGGATGGAAAGTTGAGAAATAAATTATCAATTAAAAGATGATTCTGCAACATTAATGTGGAATGAGGATGTTCTACATTTTTCCTTAGTTGTCTGAGGTTATACAATTTTTAGCTTTTATATTCCACAAGGCAGCATTTGTTATCTACTGCATAGGAAGAATTGAAATTTTGTTCTCATTCATTTTTATTGACTGAGCATTTTTTTGCATTTAGAGAGTTATGAGTACTTTGTAAATTTCTATTCCAAATTTTTCTGTCCCCTTCAAATAAATGGTTCGAACATTTCAGATGTTATTTTAATACTTTCAGTGGGTAAATTAGAACTTAGTAACATAGAAATTCCAAATACAGAGGGTCAATTATAAAGCTGTACTCATAAAACTTTTTTTAGTAATTTAATAGACATGTGTGACTAGAAACACTACAGATAAAACTGAGCTCATGACAGCCACACAGATGTGACCGTGCTATGACAACTATTATTTTAAACAATCACATTATCTATTCTTTTGTTAATGAAATAAACTATAGCTCTAATCCTAAGATTTCTCAGGACATCCTTCAACATTATTTTGAGTTATAGAACAAACTTTTTAATAAAAAAAAGTTGCATCTACATGTTAAGATATTATGGCATAAGAATAGTTATGATTTACAGAGAGGCAGTGAGGGCAGCAAAAAGGACCTCTGTGTACTGCAGAGAAAAACAATTGATAGAAATGCACTCATGACTGCATTGGGGGCAGCAAAGAAAGAAAATGGATTTATGAATTTCTTCATGGTTTGGTTTAAACATGAGTAACTAGGAATATAATGATACTAAGGTTAATTTGGTGAAAAGTTTGATTGGAAGATAGAAAGATGAGATTACTGTTAGATGTACTGGATTTTCTTGATTCAGGGAAAGAATCATTTATCAATTTCAAAACCTGGCTGATTATTATTTAAGAAAATCAAACCAATGTGTATTAATTCTTCATCTTCCCCCCACTTTCTCTTTCTGTCAGTGAATGTTATAAATGTTGGAAGAAGATAACTAATTCCATGCAAAATATTGTAGGCGCCAGAATAAATAAATAAACAAATAATTTAGTAGTTCCTAGTGCATTGTGGATAGATGTTTGAGATAAAGATTTCAATATACATTTATTCTTTTTTATAAAATCTTTTTAAAAATTATTGATGTATCATCATTGCATTATAACATAAGTTTCAGGTATGCATCATTATAAAACAATATCTATATAAAATTGTAACTGATAAAATACCTCATTCTTTTTTTAAGATTTATTTATACATACAAGAACGGGGGTACAGGCCAGATGCATGGGAGGGTGGGAGGATTTACCAGAGACAGAGCAGGGAACAGAACAGGCAGACTGACTGAAATACACTGCTGAGAGGAACAGCGGGCCAGACAGGAGAGGTCTGCCACACCATGTGGGATTTTCGCCAGCCGGCTGGGATGGAATCAGTGCTGCAGAGGCTGCGGACAGCTTCACAGCACTGCACTCAACAGCCTGCACCACCAGGGGAGGTTTAATACCTCATTCTTGAGCATATTGACAACTCTGGTAAAACAGCTCTTTCCTGGTGCTTCACTCCTAGAAAATCAGCAACTATGCTGAATGAGCAGCCACAAAATATCTATTTTTGAGGAGGGCTAAGGTACTGTCTCCTGAGACATCTGTTGGTCTCCTCACTGAGACAAACTAAGACAGCAAGTGTTTGTCTTGAAACAATATTTCAAGGTAGGAATATCTAGAAATAAATATTAATAAATACCTAGATAAATAGTTAAATCTGTTGTCCTGGGGAGGAAACAAGCAGTTGCAATGTAAACAACTTCAGGAAAAATGCTGTGTGAGGAATTACCAATTACTCCACAATCTGCAATTAATGGAACACTGCATCCCCTTTGTAATTACAAGCTTGGTTTAGGAGTCCAGTATTAGGAGGAAGTGAAATCCCTTAATTAGTTGGGATTAAAGAGCAGACAGAAAATTAAAACACACAAGGACAGATAGGAAAAAGAGAACTCCAATCAGGACATTGTGAAAATGACTGAATTTAGGTTGTAAGTATCTTTCTCAATATTTTAGTTTAGTTTGCTCAAGTACACCACATGATATACAGTACACAAATTAAAAGGTAACTGTTAATATTCATGAATTTTAATTCTATAAGTTCTTTAATACTTCAATATTTCATGTCTCATGTCATATAATATTGGGATATAGACAAAGAATAAGCCAGCTCCAATGAGCTTATGTTCTTGAAAGCCCATCAGTGATTTAGATGAACATATGAACACCTGCAGCTTTTATACAGAATGTACAAATTTGATGTAATAATCTATGTCTTTATACCATATTGCTTTATGCTTTTACATCAATTCAGGTGAAATGAATGAGAATCTCATGGGTTTGAATCTAGAGATTTGTGTGTTAATGTTATCTGTTATAATTTCCTAAAGCTAAATTTAAACAATCTCCAAATAATTAACAGATAAAGGCAACATCCATTTGGTATTACAATTCAGGAGGAATGTTTATTTGAGTCATAAATATTATCACTAAAGACATTAATATTTAATACTATTGGCTTAGTAATAATTAAATACAGATGTTTCTATTTATTATGATCTTCTATGTTGTTGAACCTTCCCAATTGATTTCAAGAATGCAGAATGTCATGTGTTAGCTACAGGGCTGCAGGGTGGCTGTCACTCTCTGGTAGGTGCATATTTTTTTTAAACTTTATTTTTTAAAGATTTATTTATTTAAGCATACAAGAACTGGGGCACAGGCCAGAGGTGTGAGGGTGGGGGGTGAGAAGATTCACCAGAGACAGTGTGGGGAACAGAACAGGCAGACTGACTGAAATACATTGCTGAGGGGAGCAGCAGACGAATCAGGAAAGGTCTGCTGCCCCTTGTGGGTAGCTCCACGGCAGGGTATTGAACTGGTGCTGCAGAGGCTGCAGATAGCTTCACAGGTTGCGTCTTAACCCCTTGTGCCACCAGGTAGGCCCTAGTAGGTGCATATTCAGGGGCTTTCTTTTCTGCAGGAGTGAAGAAGGCTTATTCCAGGAGCACTAGTGCACGAGGAACATTTGTGAGAACCGTTGTGGGGAAGGATGGAGAAACGCAGTCCTACTATGCAGGGAGCCAGAGCCACTCTCTTGGTCTGGAGCTCTGCACCAGAAGTTTTGCACAGAAATCTTTGGGTTCAAATAAAATGGTCCCTTTCCTTAGGCATGTGTTTTCACAGAGAATAGTAGCAGATGGGACAGAACAGAGTTACCATGACTGTAGAATATTCAGGAATTCCTGACAGACTTGTTTGAGCTCTTGTAATTATACAACTGGGAGACCTCAGTCTGTTGTTCTACCCCATCCAGGACTCCTTCTGAGCCAGAAACCCCAGAGACCACAAGGAGACCTGCTTTGTTGTAATAATACAAATGGAATATGGGAGTATGGAATATTAACATCCATGAAATTTAATCTCACTTAAATGAAGATGGAACTTGGGATTTAGTTTACTGAGTTTAAATGGACTATTATGCCCCAAATGCATTGTTAAGAAGTCTGTATTTTAGTGTTTTCAAAATAGATGTGAGCAATATCTGTAAACAGAAATCCAAGAGTGGTATGAGATGAAATCCTTCTAAAATTGAATTATCACATGGTTGTCTTCCAGAAACTACTCTCTGTAGTCTCTTCCTTTTTTCACACATAAAAAAAAAAAAAAACCTGTTGCATTTGTTGAATTTGTAAATTGTAAATGTTCACTAGAAGCAATTTGAGAACTAAAGAAATACATGCATAATAAAACATATTTTCCATGTTCTATATTCTTTGACCAAAGTTCATCCTGACACTTGCTCCATTAAGCTGCAGCTTCCCATTTAAGCTCCAGGTGCCTGGTTCATGGAAAGTCCATGCTGACATTGATTTCTCCAGAGTGCCATCTGCTTCTCTCATAGGTTAAATCCTTCCACTTCAGTCATTTGTGATTTGTTGATATCATAAGGACAATTTAGGCAATTTTTCAGTGACTTCAAATAATGGAATTTCTGATAACTATGTTTATAATTGTAAATGGTGGTAATCTCCTAAAGACCTTGTGATCCAAATGCAACATATTGTAATGTCTCTTTTCAAATTGGTGTTTATCATAGCAAGTTGAAATTTTAGCAGACACTGAATACTCTGAGCAACTGTTCCTTTTCTTTGCTTCTGTTATCTTTATATTAAATCAAACTCATGATTTGCTTAGTCTAAGCAGGCCCAGAGTCATATATTCCCTTGGCTAAAAATTTATAATGCATTTAAAAACAAGAAAAATTGCAAAAGGAAAATGTCCTGTTCGTTAGAAGCACAATCACAGATGGGGTCTCTTTATGGTCTCGGGTGTTTCTGGCTCAGAAGGAGCACTAGATGGGGTGGAGCAAGAGATTGAGGTCTCCCATGTATTCTTGCTACTCCCACCTCTCCATTTCTCACCTCTTACTCTGAAGGTGTAGTTTCTGGGACTTTACATGCCATGGGGGATTCATATGTGATGTTGCCTGTCTTCCCAGACTGTATAAGTGTTCTTGGCCTTGCAAGCATACATAGTTCCTGAAATTATTCTTGCATCTTGTATTTGAGTATCACATATCCATAAAGAGACGATAGTATGCTTCATATTTGATAACTTTGAGGTCTGATATTCATGTTTTATTGGACTCCTAATTTATATAAGACAAATATTTATTATACAAAAATAAATCATTTATTTGAGATGATTAAAACATTTGAAAATAGATTATTAAATGACTAACGAGATTCTTTTTAAAATCCTCTTACATGTCACAACTACTTACATGTGTTCGGTGGTTACCGAACACACCGCCTACCTGATGGCGCAGGCGGTTGAGCACAGCGCTGTGAGGCTGTCTGCAGCCTCCGCAGTGCCGATTACATCCCCGCAGGTCTTGGAGCAACCCACATGGTGAGCAGACCTCTCCTGTCTTGCCCGCTGCTCCCCTCAGCAGTGTGTTTCAGTGAGTCTGCCTGTTCTGTTCCCCACTCTGTCTCTGGTGAATCCTCTCATCCTCCCGCACATCTGGCCTATACCCTGGCTCTTGTATAAATAATAATAATAAAAAAACAAATCTTAAAAAATAAATTAAGATGTATCTTAATTTTAAATTGCATCTCCTTTTAAATTTCAAATGCATAGTAAAGTACTTTTGAGTAAAATAATATATTGTCTAAGATTTGTTTTCAGTATTGTAGCAGTAGGATAAAAAGAGAAGAGAAGAAAGGCAGACAGGAAAGAAGGAAGAAAACACAAAAGGGAGAAATGAAGGAAGAAAAGTTAGAGGGAGGGATGCAGGAAGAAATGACAGCTAAACAGGCCTTCCCGATGGCGCAGCGGTTGAATGCTGGGTTACGAAGCTGCCCGCAGTCTCTGCAGGGCCGGTTCCATCCCCGGCCACCAGGCGAGGGTCCCACATGGTGCGACAGACCTCTCCTGCCACCCGCTGCTCCCCTCAGCAGTGTACTTCATCAGTCTGCCTGTTCTGCTCCCCGCTCTGGCTCTGGTGAATTCTCTCACCCTCCCATGCTTCTGACTGTACCCAGTGCTTGTATAAATAAATAAATAAATAAATATTAAAAAAAAAAAAAAGAAATGACAGCTAAAAATGGGAGGTACCATTTATTACCCAAGATTGGCAACAGTTGATAAATGGTGGCACTTGGTGACACATACACAAGAGTTCATTGTGTCTTCCTGCTACCTCTATATGTGTTTGAAATAAGGAAACATAAAAGGGAAAGATTTTGTGTAAACTAAGATTTGATTGTTTTTAAGATCATTACAAGTAAATACAACTGATTGCTGATTCTGTTCTAAATTGGGATGCTACCCTTCTCAGTGAGGACAACATTGCAATAAAATAGATATGCACTAACAAGTAGTAAATGTCTTAAAGAACCTGTAAATCAATATACTGTAACAGCTTAGGTTGGTTTTACTTTAGTGGCAAGGCTAATTATGGCTTATAGGATGTAATGGGAAGTGAGAAGTCAATTACATGACATTCAAAAGGCTCACCTTGGAAATCTGTGAGTTTTGTACCTTATTAAGAGCTCTTCTGTGAGGGAAGAAAGTGTAGGAAGAGTGAACCAGATCCATAAAGGAGATAAATGGAACAGTTAGGGAAAGTAATGAATGGTAGGAGAGGTCAATACCTTGTGGGGGTGTGCCTAGAGAAAGAAGGAGGAGACAGAGAGAGAGAGAGAGAGAGAGAGACTGAGATAAGGAACCAACACAAGATGATTCGGCACTACTTTTTCCAAAACAGTTTTTCCAAGTGTAAACAAGATGCAGACATCTTTATATACCAATAGAGATGGATTCAGTGGCTCTAATAACTACAGAGTTCAATTAAAAAAACATAATATTGATTAGTCTTTTTCCTGGTCTCTTATTTAGGTTTTCTAAATTCCTGCTGAGTGAGACCATCCAGTATTTTTCTTTTTCCTTTCTGACTTATTTCGCTGAGCATGATCCCTTCTAGCTCCATCGATGTTGCTGCAAACTGCATGTGTTTATCTTTTTTGATTGCTGAGTAATATTCCATGGTGTATATGTACCACATCTTCTTGATCCAGTCATCTATTTTTGGGCATTTGGGTTGCTTCCATAGCTTAGCTATTGTAAACAGTGCTTCTATAAACATAGGGTGCAGGTGCCCTTTGGAATTACTATTTCATTTGGGTAAATACCTAGGAGTGGAATTGCTGAATCATATGGAAGCTCTATATTTAGTAGTTCAAGAAACACTACTGGGTGGGAAGGGCAGGGCGGGGGAGGGAGGGGCAGGGAAAGGAAGGACTTGTGTCAAAATAAGGGGTGGGTGCAATTGTATGGGGAGTATAACCAAAATGAAAATGCATACATTGTGCAAAGATGAAAAAAGATATAAGAATTATATAAAATAAAATATTTAAATAAAATAAAAATAAAAACACATAATACTAGGGTCTCCCTGGTGACCTAGGGGTTAAGTCTCAGCGCTATAACCTCTTTGGCCTGAGTTTGATCCCCAGCCAGGGAGCTAACTCACAAGTGGCGCAGCAGACCTGTTTTGCTCTCCTTTGCAGTGTATTTCAGTATATGTGCATGCTCTGCTTCCCAGTCTGTCTCCGGTGAATCCACACACACACACACACACACACACACACACACACCACACCTATGGCCTGCACCCAGTTCTTCTATGAAAAAATAAATAAATAAAAAACTTGAAAAGAAAATACTAAGTGTTGGTTCCCAAAGTGAGTGTAATAATAATTAATGTACACTAAGGTTCAGTGGGTCCTGAGCTCTACATTTATCTTGGATTAATTTAGATGTAAAGCAAAGATGCATTTTTCATAATTTATTGGTAAAATGTTTTAAGAAGAAAGTAACAACAGCCTGCCTATAAAAATAATCTTATTCAATGTTTGGAAGCTGTCATTCTTTACTTTTTTTAGAAAAAAAAGATTTATTTATGCATACAAGAGCTGGGGTATAGGCCAGAGAGAGTGGGGTGAGAGGATTCACCAGAGGCAGAGTGGGGAACAGAACAGGCAGACTGACTGAAATACACTGCTGAGGGGAGCGGCGGGCAAGTCAGAAGAGGTCCGCTACCCCTTGTAGGTAGCTCTCTGGCGGGCTGGAGATGGAACTCGTGCTTCAGAGGCTGCTCATTGATTCATAGTGCTGTGCTTAACCCCTTGCGCCACCAGGGAGGCTCTGGAAGCTGTCATTCTTGTCTGCCTCCATGGGAAAGGAAGCTATGAATCAGCAAAGCCATAAAAACACTGGTTAGGGAGGACATTTATGCTTCTCCTTAACTCTCCGTTCATATAACCGAAGTGGCTTAACACTATGTCCAGTGAGATGTGATGGTGTCTGTGCTCCAGCAGGCACACTTTCCTCAAGAAACCATGCACAGTTCATATCCATTGTTAAGTCTCAGGATATCTAATGACATGGTGATACTGTCTGGAAGTTGTAAACTTTTCTTCTTGTTAGACTCTGGATGGGAGTGGCAAGAGCACGTATCCTAGGGTGCACACACACTTCTTTTTCTGTAAAAATTGATATGGAAATGCGTAATGCCCTGAGTTCATACGCATAGCCAATCCCCAATGGGCATCCTGCCCCTCCTCATAATTACAACAATTCTGGTCTTGTTTCATTAGCTGACTCAATGCCATGCTACGAAGGATCTATGATCCTGATTCACCTCCTCTGTGTTTCTGTTTTAGTAACTTTCATCTTTGATTTTTTTTTAAATTTATCTGCTTATGCATACAAGAACTGGGGTGTAAGCCAGAGGTGTGGGGGCTGAGAAGATTCACCAGAGACAGAGTGGGGAGCAGAACAGGCAGATCTACTGAAATACACTGCTGGGGGGAGCAACAGACAAGGCAGGAGAGGTCTGCTGCGCCATGTGGGTTGCTCTCTGGCTGGCTGGGGATCGAACTCGTGCTGCAGAGGCTGCAGATGGCTTCACAGTGCTTAACCCCTTGTGCCACCAGGGAGGCCCTTTCCTTTGAATTTTTAAATAAACTTTTTAATTTTAGGAATAGGAATAGATTTAGAGAAAAGTTGAGATGGTATTACAGAGAGATGCCAAATCCCACACTCTGTGTCCTTATTAGTAACATCTATTAGTATGGTGCAATAGTCACAGTTAATGAATCAATAATAATATGTTATTACTAACACCCATTTGTTATTGAGACTTCCTTACATCATTTTAAATGAATAGATGCATTACATAGGCAATATACTTGTACATTACTTTAGAACTTACAAACACTTGCACATTATAGCAACAATGTTACAGGATTTTGGATCTGCAGTCTGGGAACACAGACCCAACAAGCATCTGAGCTGTGTGTTGAATTTGCCCATCCTGGGGAGCTCATACATACACTTAAAGGGGGATATGACACACCTTAAGTGTCTGCTTTATACAAATCAAGTTTCCAGTTAGTTCTGACAGGGGGAAATTTGTCAATGGTGATTGGTTGACATTCAAGTGGTATTGGTTGTATTTCAATGGGAATGTGTCTAATTAACAGCTTACTTCAATTTTCTTTATTGTTGATGAGTCAAGCATACTCCCCACCCCCCCGCCCCCTGCCCCTGCCAATTTTATACCTGAGACTGGACCCTCAACAACCTCGCAACTCTCTTTGGATCTTACCCAGACTCCAGATGGCTGTGTATTTTTTTTCTCTTTTATATTATCAGTATATTAAATAAAACAAGATCAATATTATTAATGCCACAATTTTCCAATAAAGAAATGAAGGTTCAGAATTGAAGTGATATACAGAACTAAATAACACAAAGGAGAATAATAAGAATAGAGTTAACATTCTAAACCTTCCTATTCTATCTTGATACGATCCATTCTTCATATACAAAGAAAATAAACTTAGTTGGCAAGAATGGCATATTAATAGCAAGGTTATTCTTTACTTAAATGAGTCATCCTTTGCAGCCACTAATTTTTTTTAACAATGTATGAATGAAATAAATAGGAAGCTGAAACATAATATAGTGCTCTAAGAGAGATGAGAAATATTTAAAATATATAAAAATTATTGTGATAATTTATACAGTTATGACAATAATTATGTACTCAATACAAACAACAAAGAAATGCTCATAATCCCAGTTTAAAGAACTCAGTATAAGCTCTAAAGAAAAGTCTGAACAATCTCAGAGAACATGATCATAATTACTTCAGGACTAGTGGATATCTGTTCTCTCTTATTTTCTTTCTGTTTCTCTTTTTCTGTCTCCTTTTATTTCCGAATCCAGGTGCAGAAAGTATAGCAATTAATATTAACCTGAATTTGATTATTTGGCTCTTCAGCATTTCATTGGGTTATGTTGACTTGGTAATTTGATTGCTCTGCAGATGTGTGCTGTACTGATTGCATTAAAATATGTAAAGGAAATGAGGAAATATCACCAGACAACATGCAACGAGACTCTTGGTTCCCCACTGATCAGAGTATTATCCAGGGAAGAGTTATAGGTGGTAAAAAGATGGCCCTTAGCTTCTTTCTCTGAAGAGCTTCCTCCTTAGGAAGTCAACACTTACTTCCCATCTAATGTTGGGAATTTCCACTTACGGTAAAATCTTCTAAAAATATCCCATGGTATTATTAAAAATTAATTCATTACTGTCCTGATGGAGAAAGTCATAGTTTCACTGGCTTTTTGAGAGTGGGCTCATTAATATCCACACAAGCACATGGGTTCCATACCTCACGTGACTGAGTGCTAGGTTCCTCTTCCCATGTTATGTATCACCAGGCTGAGAGAGCTCCAAAGAGAACCATACTCTGACAAGACCTCAGTGCAACTTCCTACTAATTGGCACCGCTAGATGATAAGACTGAAATCTCCTTTGTTTACCACCATTCATTACTAATAACTTTAAGGGAAGATTTAGACAGAAGAATTTCCTGAAAGTACTCACAAAACCCCTAAGATATGAAACTGCCCAAATCAGACCACCCCAAGGATCTCACAACAATTCTCAAGAAGCCCTACTAAGACATGCAGAACATTTTGAACTCAGAAATGAAATACCTTGAGGCTGAGAAGATTCTGTCCTGGCCTAAGTCCATCCTTCCTTAATCGAAGAAGAGATCATTATATCCTAGATTTCTTCCTTTTTCCTAAGCAGATAAGACATCAATTTTCTGCCTTTAAAAATGACCTCGAACAATGGAATTTGGCAGGGGAGGGGCCTCATCCAGTTGGTAACATCCTGTCTAAGAATCTCATCTAACTCCCAGAGAAAGGATGAGGTAATCCTAGTTCTCATGTAAACTGTCTTCCCTTTGATGCGTGAAGACAAATATCCCTAGTCCCTCCATTATTATGTAGAATTTACAACCATGCAAATGCTCAGCACATTTGTTGTTAAATTATTTGTTTTTCCTTTGCTAACCCATCTAATGCTGTTTTGATTACCTTAGCCCAAGAAGAACAAAGTGGGGTACAAGATTTCTTTGGTGTCCTGACAGCTACACAGAAGTAACCTGAATAATCTTTCCAAAGACAACATTATGTGCGATGTTCACCCCTTAACTCTCTTCTGCTTCTGCAAGCCATATTCAAAGTGGAAATGCTATTAGTTAGTATCCCATTTGTTTTGTAACCCATTCTATCTCATGCTTCCAATTCAGAACTCTTAATTTTTGCTGGTTGTAAAGTATATTTTTAATTTGGGGCAAAATTATTAGAGCCAATGGTACTTGATTTAAATTTGAGGGCAATCAGTCTGATGGAGGACAAGAATAGAAAAACTGGAAAGGAGGCCTCACAAGACTAAAACCTGACTTACACGAGGAGGTGGGCATCAAGGAGACTAACATAACCATTAGCCCAACTGTAGAGGTCATGACCTCGGGCACCAGTGCCTTATCACAAGGCATGAGACCCAAGCAGGATCAGATGCTACAGGGAATGGAGCACAGACCTGAGGGTAAAGATATGGAGATTGGGCTCACCTTGGAATCTCTGGTCTCTTCCTGGTTTTGCCTAGTTATCCCAAATCAGCAACAAACAGACCACTCCACGGAGGGACCCCTCCCAAACAGAAGGGGACTATATCAGTGCAGTCTCTGCACAGGCTCAGGGCAGCACTCCCACTGCCCACCTGTCACTATGCAGATTCCTCTTTTCACCAACTCTCTCCCTCTGCAGGGCAGCAGCCTCCTGCCTGCCCGTGACCTGTACCATGCCGGGACTTCTCTTCACTGACCTCCCTCAGTGGAGGCAGCTCTCCTCGAGGCCGCCCACCTGCAACCATGCAGGCCTGTCTTAGCAAAACCTGTCCCTTTACCTTTCCCTAAAAAACCTGTTCTTTAAATATGACTAATGTCTATGTCTCAGGGAGAAACTCGCCTGGGGAACTCGCTGCATGCCGCTGAAATAGGAGCTCTGGTGAAACCTTTCCCAGAGTGACCCAAAGGACCCAACAACTCTACAAAACTCCACCAAGTCAGCATAATATACTTCTGATGGAGGAAAAGAATAGAAAAGTTAAAGGAGTCATCACAAGACTCACACAAGGAGGTAGGGGTAGAAGGGATTAACATAGCCATGCATCCAGCTGTAGAAACTAAGATCCTCAGGCACTGATGCCTAGATCACTAAGCATGGGACCCAGACATGTATCAGACTGTTGTAGGGAGTGTCAGGAGCACAGAACTAAAGGTGAAGATATGGAGATTAACGGCCATTGTAGAATCTCCTGCCCCTTCCAAAGGGAAGTCTGTATCAGTGCAATCTCTATACTGACAGGGGGCAGCAGTCCCTCTGCCCACCTGTGCCTATGCAGGTGCTTCTTTTCACCAACTCTGTCCCTCTGCAGGACAGCAGCATCCTGCCTGCCCATGACCTCTACCATGCTGGGACTTCTCTGCACTGACCACCCTCAGCAGAGGCAGCTCTCCTCAAGGCCTCCCATCTACAACCATGCAGGCCTCTCTCAGCAAACCTGTCCCTTTCAGAGCAGCTCCTTCTGCCCTCTTGTGTCTATGCAAGTGTCCTTTATTCTTCTGTCCCTTTCCCTAATAAACCTGCTCTTTAAATATAACCACCTTCTCTGTCTCGTGCAGAAACTCACCTGGGAAACTTGCCACGTGGCGCTGAAAAGGGAGGTCTAGTGAAACCTTTCCCAGTGACCCCAAGAACCCTGCTCCCAAATGCCATCAACTCCAAAAATGAATATGACTTCTGTAGATTTACTTTGGAAAGGCGTGGCTATATTTTAAAACCATATCTATATGGCATTTAAGATTAATTTTACAATAATTTAGATTAGGAAAACATTCTACCTATAATTTATTTTTCGTGTTTCCCCACCACCATCCTTCATTCCTCCTTGTTTCTTTCCTTCCTCCTCCCACTTAACCTCAGAGCCTTCATTATGTTTATTTAATGCCCAATAGTTTTTGCAAATATTTTACTTTGTCAAATAATATGCAGTATTTGTTTTTGTCATTCTGACTTGTTTTACTACACAAAATTCCCTCAAACTCATTCGATTTTACTGTAAATGACTGTTTTTAATTAATCCTTCTTTATAGCTGAATTACACTCCATAGCATGAATATGCCATATCTCCTTGATCCAATTGTTTGATTCACAATAATGTAGATTATAAAAAGCCCCCATGAGCCATCAGGGGTATTCAGAAAACACTGATCTGCTGCTCATTTATCAAAAAAGGGAAATGAGATATTTATTTAAGAGACTTTAAAACTTCAGTGTGTATAAATGATAGCTTTTAGTCTATTCTTAAATAAATTTCACATTCTGGCATTGATAGTCCTTTCTTTTTCTTTGTTTTCCTGAGGTTATGTGTGTATATATATATCAATATATATCTTTCAAATGTGACAATTAGCATTATTTAATATATGAACTCATCCCTGAGAGATTTTCTAGGTTATTTCTGCCATTCATCCAAAATAAATTTGATAAAAATCACCCCCATTGCTACAGAATTTAATAGTTTTTTCACTGACTATACTCTTACTTGCATTGAGTATCCTATATATCTGTACTGCTCAATACAGTATTCACTAACCGTATGTAATTAAGAACACCTGTAATATGGCTTGTCTGATCTGAGATGTAAGCAAGTACAAATACACACCAGAGTTTAAAGATTTATAGTGAAAATAAAAACTATGTATAATATTTGACATTAATTTCATGTTGCAAAAGTAACATTTTTGAAATAGTGGGTTAAATAATATCCTACAATTTTACCTGTATCTGTTTACTTTTTGAGGTGGTTACTAGAAAATTCTATAATACAAATGAAGTTGGACAGCATTGGATTTGACAATAAGCCTCATGTGGGAGAAACTGAGCTATTTCTTAATGTGTTTCTATTCTTAGAGATGGTTTGTAGAATATTAAGCTATTTTCACTGGAATCAGGTAACATTTTCACTCATTTCAGTGCATCTTTTAAAAAAACCTTCTTAATTATTATTCATACTGGCTTTATAATATACAACCTCAGTCTTCACCTAACAGACCTTTACACTTGACTGAACATTGCTGTCAGCAGTCTTTGAATAGATCTATTTCTCTGGGTTCTGTGCCACTACTCTTTGTTGATTGTCTATTTATTTTTCTAATGTCCTTTATTCAGTTTTCTTCATAGATTCATCATTACACTGCCCTATGGTTGTTTTTTCTCTACATATATACTCTCCTTTTGAGATCTCATTTGATCTGTAGGCTGATCTGTTTTAAAACACAAATGTATGTGGTGGGTGGTGGTATTGATACAGGGCAGCAAAGGGCACTAAAACTGACCAAGGATATTGCCCAAATATCACTGTCTGAGTTGTTCACCCACACAAAATTGCAAGACAATGCAGGCTCAGGGAACAACAACAATGGAATTTATTTAACAAACAGGGAAAAACAAAGAGTTGCTGAGGCCAAAAATGGCTGTTTACCTCACCAAAAGCAGTGTCCAGTGTTTTTCAGTCCTTAACAAAAGCAGCTAAACTAGCATCTTCCCACCACTGTGGATACTGAGTTCCTTTCCTAAACAATAGGCCACATGCCCAAGAGGGTGTCTTCCTGCCACTGCGAGCCTGGAGCACACTGCAGCCAGACTACAAGCCAGGTTCCAACTCACGAAGACAACAAAAGACACAATAGGAGATGCTCCCGGAGCTGCCGAGATGCCCCAGCACAGCACCAGACAAGCGACACTCAAAACAGCAGCTGCAGAGGCTGAATAACCCGACAGACGGCCACACTCACAGCTCAGCAATGTACCTGGCTCCAGGTCTTGACCGTCCCTGCCAGGCTGTAATGGCAGCAAACCGGGAACAGTTTCAGTTGCTCAGCCACTTGCAAAGTCTCCAAACTTTTCCACTGTGCAGTTGGCTGCTGGAGGCCTCCACCTTCAGAGGTGCACAACAACCTTCTGGAAGATCGACATGGTGGGGTCTGAAATCCTCTGACCCCAAATGCTGAAAATACAAA
This sequence comes from Talpa europaea, assembly GCF_964194135.1. Lineage (NCBI taxonomy): Eukaryota > Metazoa > Chordata > Mammalia > Eulipotyphla > Talpidae > Talpa > Talpa europaea. Next base: position 37,828,053 of record NC_140082.1, read on the forward strand.
AACTGCTGAATCCCAAAGACTGTATGCATCTGCGGGCAACCCCTCCACAAGTCCCTTATATTTCTTATCTGTTGCTCCACCCCCAAAATCGGATGCTTTTTAGCATTTTCCCTGGGGCTATCTACCTCATCAGCAGGGGGCACCATCTGTAACAGTCTATGGCTTCAGCCACCCAGCTACATATGAGTGTGTTGCTATACATTATATAAAAATCCGTCTCTTTTTTGATGACTAGGAAAAAGTTTATTCATTTGGTGTATAGGTATAAAGGCTAGTGCCTGGAAGGGAGAACTTGGTTGGATTGCTACAGACACCAACAATTGGAATGTGGCTAGAGTTCCTTGAGGCGATAATACTAAGGTCAGTGTGCAAGGAACTAGCAGCCTCTGGTTTTCAACAGTGCTTACAACAACAAAAATATATTTTTTGAGCTTACAGATCTGTGAGTCAACCAATACCTGGCTGAATTAGACAGGGCTCAGCTGGTACTCACAGCCTGATTTTCTGTAGTCTTGGCTTGCAGGTTAAATTCCAGTCTCCTCTTACTTTCTGGAGGGCACCAGGTAGCTGGGGCTGTGACTGCAAAGAAATTATTCTTCTCATGGCAGGTCACCAGAGAACAAACACCAAACTATGTACATGCCATGGAAAGTGTACAAGGGTACATGGATGGAATTGGAGAAAACTATGCTAATGAAATAAGTCCAAAGGAGAAAGATAAATACTGGATATTTTTGCTTATATATGGAACACAGAGTTATAAAACTAAGCATCAGATAAAACCAAACCAATAGCAAAACCTAGAAATCTGACTGTAGAACTGAGGCTACCCAAGGCAGAGTGGGAGGGGAAAAAGCAATGTGGGGAAAGAGTAACAATGGACTCTGGTAGAGATCTATGGGCGCCCTGGTGGTAGTTGTAGTTTGGTAATGTGCCCTATAACTCTAAATGAAATACTGTATTTTAAACCAATTTTTTCTCAATAAAAATATTGATTTACCATATATATCGTTACATAGCTAAAATAATTAAAAACAAGTAAATGAAGAAATATTTATATGCAGATGCTCATAACATTATTTATAATAATCAAGATGGAGCAACCTAAGTGTCTGTTCATGAAATCCATGAAAGAATTGATAAAAAGGATATGGTATATCAATACAATGGAGTAATTATTTAGTTCACAAAAATGATCACTTCCATACACAGTGGAATTAAGCTACATATGATACAAACATATTTGAAATTTCATGTATATTTGAAGAGTTTTACATAGCTTATGGGCCAAAGGATTAGTGACTGTATATCAGAGTGTGTATAAGTCATGCTGTCACAATTTATTTTTAACTAAATGAAAGTTAAACAATATATGACACTGATGCAGCTAAAACTGAGTTTTAGGGAAAATTAAATCTTTACATGCATATTTTTTCATTGGGTTGTTTTAATTTGCTGAGTTGTGTAAGTTTTGATGATTCTTTGATATCAACTTCTTGTCAGCTTTATGGTATGCAAATATTTCCATCCATTCAGTGAGGTGTCTTTTTGTTTTGGTTATGGTTTCTTTCCCAGGTTTTTTTTTTGTTTTTTTTTTTTTAATTTTGTTTTCCTTGCTGCTGGAGATGAATCCACAAAGGCATCTCTGAAGCCTATGTCATGGATAGTTTCGCCTATGCTTTCTTCTGTATTTTATAGTTTCAGATCTTATATTCAAATATTTTATCCATTTTGAGCTGATTTTTGTGTATGGTATGAGGTAGTAGTCTCGTTTCATTCTTTTGCATGTGGCTGTTCACTCTTACCAACACCACTTACTGAAGAAATTTTTCTGGTTACATAGTATATTCTTAGTTCTTTTGTTGTAATTAACTGTTCATATAGATGTAAGTTTATTTCTGAGCTCTCAGTTCTATTCCATTGGTCTGCATCTCTGTTTTGTTCCAGGGTCACACTGCTTTATTTACTATCACCTTGTAATATTGTTTGAAGTCTGAGCTAAATAGACTCTTCTCCAAAGAAGACATTCACTTGGGCAACAGGCACATGAGAACATATTCTTCATCATTTATTGTCAGAATAATCCAAATTAAAACCACAATGAAATACCATCTCATACCTATGAGAATAGCCCACATTAAAAAAAAAAAAACCAGAAATAACAAGTGGTGGTGAGGATGTGGAGAAAAAGGAAATTTCTACACTGTTAGTAGGAATGTAGGATGGTCCAGCCCCTATAGAATACATCATGGATGTTTCTCAAAAGTTTACAGATGGATCTGTCATAGCCATAGGACCCAGATGATACAAAAATACTAATTCAAAGGGAAACTTGCACTTCTGTGTTTATATCAGCAATATTTACAATAGCCAAGATATAGAAACAAATTAAATGCCCCGAAACAGATGAGTGGATCAAGAAGATGTGGTATATATACACAAAATAATATTACTCAACTATCAAAAAACAAACTTTTGCCATTTGTGACATGAAACTCCAGTTATGGTAAGTGAAGTTAATGAGTAGAAACACAACTACTGAATGAATGGTGTTACATATATGTGGAATATAGAGAACCAAACAAAGGGTCAGACAAAACCAGACTAAAAAACAGCCTTGAAAGCTGACAAGGAGACAAGCAGAGTGGGAGGGGAGGTCTAGAACACAGTGTGGAGGGAATACAAGGGGCTATGGTTGCTTTGGTGATGGGTATGCTATGCCAGCATCTAAAGGGGAGGACCCTATAATTCTAAAATACAAAAAAATGATGTAAACAAATACTAACACAATAAAAATATTATTTAAAAATTTATCTTTTAGAAAAGAAGACTAGTTTATAATCAGGTATGTTAACAATGACCACAAGACACTATAAAGGGTACATCAAGTAAGATCCAATGTAATTACTAGACTTAATGAAGGAAACAAGCTCATATTTTTATCTGAATAATGCAGAGAAATATTTGAGAAAATTAAACACTAATTTGTGATAATAATCTATTAGCAAATCAGGAAATAAAAAATAGCTTGTTTATGTGATTTTGTTTTTATCTTAATATGTAGCAACTGTAATGCGTAACAATAAATGCTGGGCAAATTTCTTTCAAGGTTAGAAACAAGACAAGGATGGACTGAATTGATTCACCAATCTAAGAAATCATTGTTTTAATGATCCTAGTCTGAATAGCAAGGCAATGTGAAAAGCAAACTAATATAGATTACAAAGTATTACAGAAAAACAACAGTTTATGGATATAATGTTTATTTTTGAGAAAATCCAAATATATTCCAAGATAAGCAATTAAATTTAAGCAATTTTTGTAATAATACAGAATATAAGTTGAATATTTTAGAGTTGAATATAAGTTGAATATTTGAATATTTTAGAATATTTTAATTGTCTAGAAACAATTAAAAATGAGTTTTTGGAAAATAATATTTAAAAAATTATCACTTACAATGGCACCCAAAGTACCAAGTGCTTAAGAGTATGTCCAATGATACATGTGTAAGAACTCATAGAAACTAATGTTATAAAGATAAACTAAGACATACAGACATCAGTGAATAGTATGAATGTGCATGTTTAAAAGACTTATATTGTCAGAAGTGAAACCCTCACAAAATTATGTGCAAATTTAAAGAAATTTCCATCATTATCAGATACATATTTTTGGTTTTGGGAATTTTTATTTTTTAGTATGGTGATTGATAAGCTTATTTAATATGCATAAGGAAATATAAAGACCCAAGGTACTTTAAGAAAAATGTGGCGGAGTCACTTGTACCACCTGATGTGACAACTTTTCAAGTCATATTCATCAAGACAGGGTGATGTTAGTATCAGTGTAACAATCTAAGCCAGTGGAATAGAATATGTGACACCAAAAACATCTAACTCAATAGCTAACTAAACATGCAAAGAAATAAAACATTTGATTTAGGGCAAAAGTTACCTAACAAAATAGCTGAAAGGGCCTCTGTTTAGAAATTGTTTCTCAGTCAATTAGATAAATACTGACATAGAAAAAGATAAAAGCAACAAACTGGGAACAACTTGAACCACCTTATAACTCCTAATGGATAGTTGGTGAAAGCGTGAAAGGTAAACAACCCATTTTTTCTGTAAATGTCTAGATAGTGAATAAATATGCTTCTGAAAATTATTTTTTTAAGATTTATTTATTTATACAAGAGCTGGGGTACAGGTCAGAGGTGCAGGAGGGTGAAAGAATCCACCAGAGACAGAGTGGGGAGCAGAATAAGCAGACGGACTGAAAACACTGCTGAGGGGAGCAGCAAGCAAGACAGGAGAGGTCTGCCATGCCATGCCATGTGGGTATCTCCCTGGCCAGCCGGGAATTGAACCTGCACTGCAGAGGCTGACAGACAGCGTCACAGCACTGTGCTCAACCTGCTGCGCCACCTGGGAGGCCCTGAAAGTTATAAGATATCTGTTGCAGCTGCTCATTTGACCTTTAAGGAGAGAAAGCTGCTTAGACAATGTTTATGTACTAGAATGGCGGAATTTTGTAACAGACCCTTAAGAGGGAAAATACATTCATGAATTGGGTGAAAAGAATTATTGAATTCAATGCAAAAAAAAATAAGAAGAAAGATGAAAAAATATTGATTGTATTTAAATTGAAGTCTGTATCAAATAATACCATTAAGAGGAAAAAATACCAAAATTCACTTACTGGGAGAAGCTGACGGGAATCCAGTTCCCACAATTCACATGTAAAATCACTCTTGAAATTAGTTTATCATTTGCTAGACAAGATGATTGTACTCCATTGCCATTTATGTGTAAGTCCTTACAGAATTTAAGTATACATGTTTAAATTATATATAAATATATGTTTATATACATATATATAAACATCAACGATAACTGTGCTAGTAATATCCCTGAAACCTCTAAAAATCATCGTAGAAAATGGACATATAGAAAAAAATGTAATATTGTATAGAACTGAAAAAAAAACACATAATGAACATGGAAGGATAAATATGAATATATTTAATGTTGAATGAATGAAATCACTAATAAAAATACCCCCAGAATAACTTTAAAACTGGAAAAGTTAATAATTTTGGAGTAGGTTGGGGTAATAATTGGGAAAGAAAATTTGGGGGTGTCTGATACATTATTTATAGACCTATTGGTTGTTTTCTCTCTATAAAAATCCATATGACTGTGTATCGTGATTTGTGTACTTTTTGGTATTTGTGTTAAAGTTTTATTTTTTTCTTTATTAATAATGAAGGTATATTTTCAGCCCAGTCGAGGGTTAAATAGCCACAGCACTATTTTATCTCTGAGCTTTGCAACGTGCAGAGAAGTCTCTGTCACAAATCTGGGTTCCAATCCTCCCTTCACTTTAGACTAACCATGTGATAGAAAACAAGTTGTTTTATTATTTTTGAGCTTCCCTTTGTCTTTGCTCATCTGTAACATGAAAAAGATAATGTCCAGGTCATGATTTTTGTTGAAAATCACATACAATGATATAGACGTTACACAGAATGAAGCACTTTAAAAAAATCTATACTTTGGTAGCTTTCTTTTTCAATTCTTAGCAATTTTGTTCTTATCAAATTTTAATCCTGAAAAATTTTAATGTTGTGAATCCTGTGACCTTTTTATTATAGGAACTTTATCCAGTAGTCAGTATCAGGATGTGAAAACTACTGAAACCTTAAAAAAAAAAAATAATGTCAAATTACCATTTCATAATTTGCAATATATTATAATGCATTTACATAAATATGTATATTTTGAATTCAATTTTTGGTCCATAAACCCTAACAAAAAATTTCTATTTTGTTGTTGTTGTTAATGTTTTGTGTGTCCTGCTAACAGATTCTGTGCGAGAGCAGTATCTGGACAGTGAGGTTGCAGTCAGCTTATTAGCTTCTACTTAAATTCTGTGCCTACCAAATGAGTCATCAGTGCACCAGGCTTTGCTAGGCAAGGTACATCTTTCTTCCTTTGGGTCACTCTGATCTTAAATAGAGAATTTTGTCTATTTAACATGAGAAAGGATACTTTACTCTCCCCCTTCCCACATATACACACTGGTGAAAATACAGTGAAGAATCAACTGTTAGTGAACTCTATATTAATAGTAAAATTATAAGGATAATGGGGCAGTTAACCAAGCAATTTAAATCCTCGGAATGAATATTGATTTACTATGGCATGCCAACTGCCTATTCAGCTTGGTTTATGTGCAGTGTGTACTACCTTGGCAAGGAAACAATATTTTGAAAGATGAGGAGGTAGAAGAGTGGTTGGAAAGAATGAACTGTAGCTATAAGATTGACTCAATTTGTAGTGTCTTGACCTGGACTTGGAAAAATCAGTCAAAAGTAGAGATGAAAGGATGGGAAATATGAAAAGAAAATTTTGTCTGCTTCACCATTTTACCTAGGATCAGCCCTGGCTTTGTGCCTAAGGCTTTTTAGAAAGATATGAAGCATTAAAATTAGTAATTATAAGCACACTTTAAACCATTCTGTAAGGCCTTTCTGATTTCACAAATGCAGACAAACTTTCTAATTGCTGCTATGGGATCCTGTGGTGTCTAATATTGTATTAAACCATGGTACTAGCATTTTAGTTACTTATGCAAAAACCACATCTGCAATTGATAGAAATATTTATCAGTGTGTTCACTAAAATGAAAAAGCACTGGAGCAAGTAATAACATTTAAAACAAATAGGAAAACCCAAATGAAAATGAAGCATTTGAATAATTACACAGTGTGTAGCCCAGAATAAATGATATCAAAATCCACTTGTGTTTCAAATCAATAACACTGAAATGTGACAGAATCTTGATGATACTATATGACAAAAATTTAATCCATAAAAATATACTTGTAAAACATTTCCAGACAATGGAATATTTGCAATTTTTCTTTAGTGTAATACAATTGACTCTTGGAAATGATTATTTTTTTCATGTTTTATTATCACATATAACTCATGCATTCTGGATTAAGATTCTAGTGCTTCACATTTGTTTTTTAATATTATGCAGTTACTATGAGTTCACATTGATTTTGGCAGGTTGTTAAAGATGTTTTCAGAGGACCACAAAGTCAGATGTATGATCAGATGTTGTGTGACTCTGTCTGTGTTGTTAAATATAGAATGTTCACCACCATATCTAATTCCTCTCAGGGTGGCAATCTAGCCTCTCCCACCCCATCCATTGTCCAGTCATCAGTGCATCATCACTAGGCATTTAAGAAATTGTAGGAAGCTTCCTATGTCCTTTCAGTCAATGTGTTAGGATCCACAGGGGAAGGCAAAAGATACAAAAATCCAGGTCCGATCATTTGTGTCTAGTGATGAAGAGAGGCTTGTGAGTTTCTCCAAATTACTTGTGGATACTGGATATCAACTTTCAGGTGCTCAGTAGTGTCTTTAGAGACTTTTGATTTCAGAACTGAAGAGGAATCCCCATATTTTGACAAAGCAAAGAATTTAGCAAGAGTCTGAATGTGAGGACAGTTTTCATCAGGCCAATGGAATCAGGTGGGTCCTTGTTCAGAACCTAGACTTGAAGGGACTTAACAGGCTGTGAACATAGAAGCAGCTAAAGCAAAGATTAAATTGGCCTCAGGTAGCCTGCAGAGTATGGATAGACCTATCAGGTGCTTCAGTGGCACTTAGGGAGGTGTGGTCATTTGTTGTTTCTATTTCAATTTTATTGTGGTATAATTGAAAAAGAGAGAAATGATAAATATTTAAGGTGTATAACAGGATGCCTGCTATACATAAACATTATAAATTGATCACCACAATCAAGCTAATTAGTATCTCTGCCACATCTTATAGTTACCTGTTTGCTATGTGTCATGAGAACACTTAAGATGTACTTTCTTAGAAAATTTCAAGTCTATAATACATTATAATCGACAGTCATGATGTTATTAGATCCCAGAACTTATTCATCTGCTAATTGAAACTTTTCAGCCTTTGGCCAACTTGTCCCCAATTCCCCCTTCCTCTTAAGCCCCTAGAAACCATCACTGTATTTTCTGTTTATGAACTTGATTTTTAGGTTCCACATATAAATGCTAATATAAGGTATTAATCATTCTTTGTCTAGCTTATTTCACTTAGCATAGTGCCCTTAGTGTCCATTCATCTGTTTCAAATGACATATTCACCTCCCTTTTTAAGGCTGAATGATATTCTATTTTAGTCAAATATCTCTAGCTCACATGTGTGTACCTATTCACTCCTTTGTAGACACTTAGTTTTCTGTTTCCATGGTTTGACTATTATGAAAACTACTTCAAGGGTTCTGATATCTTTTCAAAATAATGGTTTCAATTCATTTTGGACAAATACCCAGAATTGGAATCACTGTATCATATATGTTTTTACTTTTAGTTTTTGGAGGAAATTCCATACTATTTTCCATAACCATGTATCATTTTTCATTTCCACAAATAGGGCCCAAGGGTTCCCTTTTCCCATCCTCATCAACACTTATTATCTCTCTTCTTTTTTAATAATAGTTATCTAGGTGTGAGGTAATTCCTCAGTGTGGATTTGATTTGCATTTCTCTGATGATTAGTGATTAGTGATGTTGAACACATTTTCATGGACCTGATAGATCGGGATATAAGTCTTATTACTAACACTCAATTGACAATTTCCCCATCACATTGACCTTCTCTTCACACCATTATTTCTTCATTATATCAAGGACTCATAACTGTGAAAACTCAGTAAATCACAGATTCACCGCCTTGTGTTTGTGTATGTAGGCTATTCCTGTTTATCAGCTGAAATCTTTGGAACCCACAGTAGTTGGCTGGCTTCTCCTACCTGTAAGATTAGGTTCTAATGGAGAGGATTCTAGAATCTATGACCTGAGGTTAGATGTTTTTGCCCTTTGAATTGTGAAATTAGGGAACATCTGTGGATATTTAGCCAAAGGACTTAAATTAAGAATGTGTATGAATTAGTCAGCTAAGTCTGCAGTCGCAAATTATCAAGAGGTGGGTAAATTAAAACAATGGGAATTTATTTACTTATAGCTATGGAGTCTAGATGAACAAAATAAAGGTATTATCAGAGTTAGTTTCTTCTTAGGCTTCTGAGGGAGAATGTGTTCCATGCCATCTCCTTGAATCTGGTGATTAACTACAACATCTGAAGAGGTGAGATCTTATACCTCTGAATCATAGGAAGTGCTATAAATGGATGTTGTCTCAATTAAAAATAAAATTTGTTGGCTTATAGATGCTTCCCTTCAGTCACCCATTTTCACATTATTTTTTGTCTCTGTGTCCAAATTTCCTTGTTTATAAGGACATCTAACATATTAGATCAAACCCATCCTAATGCCCTCATCTTAATTTGAGGCTCAACTACTGTCTCACACCATATACGAAAATAAAAATATTCTTGTCTGTATTAGTCACTCAGGCTGCCTTAACAAAATGCTGTGTGACTTAAATGACAAAAAATTACTTCTTACAGTTATGGAGTCTGGAAAGCAGAGATCAGGGCAACAATATGGCATGATCCTGGTGAGGGCTCTATTCCAGGTTTGCAGACAGCCACCTTCTCAATGCATCTGCATGTGATGGAGAGAGAATGTATGGTGTCTCTTTTTCTTCTGGGACTACCAGTCCTATTGGATTAGGATCCCACCCTAATGATGTCATTAACCTTCAAAGTTCCATTTGTAAATAGAATCATATGGGGGTAATTAGAACTTCAGCATGAATTTTAGATGATGCACTTCAGTCTATGGCATTGCCTATGAGAAGGAGTTTGATTAATTTTCTTATTATGAGTTCCTCTGTGTGTGTGTGTGTGTATAAAATAGATGAAATATTCTACCTTATAAGATCATGGTAAAAATTCAATTGAGAATGAGAATGAAGGGAACAAACAAATGTGGGACACTCAGTAACATTATTTCCTTAATCCCTAATTGTTTTGCATCTAGAAACCATTACATTTTATTTTACATGATATATAATGGGAAATCATACAAATCCATGATATGTTTTATGAAAGGAGATTTATATTAGTGCAAGGTAGAAAGTTGAAATTTTTAAAGAAGAGATTATAGTAACTATTTTTTCCCACCATTTGATAGCAAGAATTGGACTTAAAAAACATTCTTTAAGGGAGGTAAAGATTTTAAAAGAAAATAACATTTAATTGTAATGACTCTAATCAAGTGATAGGATATTTGTAAACTTCAAAGAAATGCTAAGTGAAAGTTTTGAAAGATGTCTTTATGTTTTAAAAAACATTAAATGTAGCAGTTATACTAAAAGTTTGAATTTTAATAAATATTTTTGAAATCATGAAAATATAGAGAATATCAAAATACTGACGTAAAACATGCAAATTTCAAAAACTTAAAATTTTAATACATATTCAACAACGATTTAAAGAGAGTAGCTTACATTTATATATCACACATAGTGATTGTATTCTTAACAGCTTAGGAGGAAACTTAGCATAATATTTTTGCTTAAGACAATGGAAATATCTAAATTTTAAAGCTATGAACCCCATTAATTGGTCTCATTTCTCTGTTTAGCCAGAATAGCATCTCAAGTGCCTGAAATGACCAGACTGTGGGCAATCATCAATGAAAACCCAAGAGAAGTGCCAACAGATTTGCATATTTTAGTGATTGCCAAAAGGTTGTATAATCTAACAAATGCCTTCTATACAGAATACATAAAGGCAAAACAAGTCAATGGAAAAATGGATAATGACTTGAATATACAGTTCATAAAAAGGTTATTAAAATGGCCTATAAATTGATGAAAAGGTGCTAAATTTCATCAATCATCAGAGAAATGCAAATTGTAACCATGATAAGAGAACTCTGCATTTCTACCAGAAGTCTAAAGTAAAAAGACAAAGAATTGACAGTATGAGAGTATGAGGAAACAGCACCTTCCTACACTGCTGAAGGGGGTATAATTTTGATTAACTAGCTTGGAAATCAATTTGACAGAATCTAATAGAATTTATATGCTGAAAAGCTCTGCAAATCCAGTCTTAGCTATATACCCAAATGAAAGATATATATGAGATTTATATAAGATATATATGAGATATATATGATATATGTGTATATATATATATATATATATGAGATATATAGGATATATATACACACATAAGGGACTGTGGAAGCAGCAAGGGATTCATTCAATGTTTGGGATTCAGCATTTTTGGGGTCAGGGATTCCAGTCTCCACCGTGCAGATCTTCCAGGAGGCTATTGTGGACCTCTGAATGTGGAGAGGCTGCCAGTAGCCAACCACAGAGAGGAAAAGTTTGGAGGCTTTGCAAGTAGCCAAGCAACTGAAACTGTTCCAGGTTTTGCTGCTGTTACAGCCTGGCAGGGAAGATGAAGACCTGGAGCCCGGTGCCTTGCTGAGCTGTGAGTGTGGCCGTTTGTCGGGTTATTCAGCCTCTGCAGCTGCTGTTTTGAGGATTGCTTGTCTGGTGCTGTGCTGGGGCATCTCAGCAGCTCCGGGAGCATCTCCTGTTGTGTCTTCTGTTGTCTTCATGAGTTGGAACCTGGCTTGTAGTCTGGCTGCTGTGTGCTCTAGGCTCACAGTGGCAGGAAGACGCCATCTTGGGCATGTGGCCTATTGTTTGGGAGAGGAACTCTGGGTCCTCAGAGGTGGGATGATGCTATTTTAGCTGCTTTTGTTTAGGACTGGAAAACATTGGACACTGCTTTTGGTGAGGTAAACAGCCATTTTTGGCCTCAGTAATTCTCTGTTTTTCTCTGGTTTGTTAAATAAATCCCATTATTGTTTTCTGAACCTGAGTAGTCTTACAATTGTGCATGTGGGTGAAGAACTCACACCATGTCTGAAAAACTATTTGGGCAGTGTCCTTGGCCAGTTTTAGTGCCCCTTGCTACCTTATATCAGAAGTGGGGGGAGGGGGTGGTCAGTTTTCCTTCTTTGAGAGTTTCCCTCTGTGGTCACAAGTGCTCCTTTGATCAATTTAGTGTGCTAACGACACAATGTATTCATCATATTGTCTTCATCTTCAAATTTACCATTATTCTGAGATAAGATGACTCTCCACTTTAGACTCATTCACTTTCTTAATTTGCCCAGTACCATTCCATATTCAAAGCCTAAAAGGTAAAAACAAAACAACAATATGGTGACTAATTACACTTGTTCTTTTTGTAGTAATGAATTCTGAAGGGCATTTACTTAACATGCCCCCTCTGAAGCATCAGAACATGATTGCAAATGACACCTGTGACATACGCCTGTCTTTTTTTTTTTTTTATTCCCAAAAAATGTTTGTAGATTATACTGGGAAGTAGAAACATGTAGGCAAAGTGACAGCTCCTGTCACTTAATGAGACATTTATTAAGAAACTAGGACTGATGATCAGCTGCAAATTAGCTTCAATATAAGTAATCAGCAGAGATGTCACATTGGTAGGGGAAAAATGATAAACAGCCAAATGCTCATCAGAAGGTACCTGCAGTTCATTATGGGCAGTAATTTGCAGGAATCCCAAGATATAGGTGAGGAAGTGAATGTTTTTGCTCAAGTGCTTTCATCAGTCTAGTCTGTGTTGCTCCAATGTGGATTCCATAGATACGTCTAATCACACCTTGGAGGTTTATCATTTTTACTGAAGTATTATGGTTATAAGTTATAAAGCATCAATCATCTGCGTTTTCAGGATTTGTCAATAAAATATAAAGAAATAATCTAGGATGAGAATCTAAGATGAGAATTCAATAACATAAATATTTTTAGATACTCCCACTGGGCATATCAACATGCTAGGAAGGAATTACCAATTGCAATTATAATGGATTTCTAAACTATGCGTATGCCCAAAATAAGAATATTAAAATAAAGAGGCTTGTAAAAAGAGTGTTTGAAATCCTTATTTCAACATTAAAATGATTTAGGGCTACTGTTTTCTAGAATGATATAAAATGCCACTAGTAATGCTTCTAAATTTCATAAATACTGATCAGTAACTTTGACACATAGAAGTTTCACTTGCTATTCAAATTGTCCCTTCCACATAGAAAAATTATGTTATCCCTACCAGGCAATTTCCAATTTATTTGCATTACAAGGTTACCCCAAATCCAAAATGAGTATTCATCCTACAGACCTTAGCACTCTAAAGCCAGAATAATAGAAATGATTTACATATGTATATGTATATGTGTGTGTATATCCCACTTTGGCATACCACTATGGATAGGGAGTCTGGAGAGCACTTTAGTTACCTTTATATCCAACTTTATATCAAATGTGTGTATTCCTAGAAGATTTATAAAGTGGAACACCCCCTCTAACTATTCCAATACAGAGTATAGAATGTAAATATTAATTTATTGAAGGAATAAACAAAGGAAGGGGAGAGAAATAAAGGAAGTCAAAAAATAAATAAACATTAATCGGGTACTCCAACTGGGCATATAAACACATTAGAAAGGAATTACCACTTGCAATTATAATGGATTTATAAACTATGTATATGCCCCAAATAAGAATATTTTAAAAAGAGACTTATATAAAAGGGGTGATTACAGTAAAGTAGTAAACATAGAACGATACTTTGTTATATAAGAAATTGCCCAATTCAGGGAATGCTACAATGAAATATATAAAATGAGTCTGAGGGCCTCCCCTGTGGCGCAGCGGTTGAGCGCTGGGTTGCGAAGCTGCCCGCAGCCTTTGCAGCGCCAGTTGGATCCCTGGCCTTTGGGCGAGGGTCCCACATGGCGCCCAGACCTCTCCTGCCTCCCCCTGCTCCCCTCAGCAGTGTACTTCCTCAGTCTGCCTGCTCTGCTCTCCCCTCTGGCTCTGGTGAATTCTCTCACCCTCCACGCTTCTGACTGTATCCAGTGCTTGTATAAATAAATAAATAAATAAATAAATAAATAGATAGATAGATAGATAAAGCTATACCAAGCTTAGTGTTTCAAAAAAATAAAATAAAATGAGTCTGATACATCTAATTTTTTGCATAGGTCTTATAAACTTTCATCTCTATCCATTATTAAATTATCACACATATGCAATCCCCAAAACAAATTTTAAGAAATTCTGTTTGAATTCAGTATGTCTTCACTAATTTTTTTTTAATTAAATCCTTCTGAATAAAATATTTAAAAGTTTTTAGGCTAATATCTCGTTTTTCATCTAGTGTTCTCAAGTGACCATTATGAATGGGGAGGGGATTATAAATAAAGCACAGATGAGAAACACTTATGTACAATAGGCAGCCTCACTTTAACACTTGCTTGAGAATCATACCAGTGGTACATAAAGTATAATATAATAGAGCTTAGTTTTTATCTGAAATCATATTAAAAATTTCAGATTAATTTTTTTCACTTAGTAGTATGCATCTAAAGTTTTCCATGTCTTTTCATATCTTGATATCTCATTTCCTTTTAGTGCTAAGTAATATTTCATCATCTGAATGTTCCACAGTTTATCCATTCACCTGCTGAAGGACAACCTGGTTGATTCCAAGTATTAACAATTATGAATCGAGCTGCTGTAAACACCAACGTAAAAATATTGTGTGGACACTTATGTTTTCCAACTCTTTCAGTTAATACCAAGGAGTGCAATTGCTGGATCCCATGGTAAGAGAATGTTAAGTTTTATAAAAAAATAGCCAAAATCCCGCTGCTCCCTCAGCAGTGTATTTCAGTAGATCTGCCTGTTCTGTTCTCTGCGCTGTCTCTGATGAATCCTCTCACCCCCCGCATCTCTGGCCTGTACCCCAGCTTTGCATGCATAAATAAATAAATATTTTTTAAAAAAAGAAAAAAAATAGCCAAATCATCTTCCAAAGTCGTTGTGCTATTCTGCATTCCCACCAGCAATGAATGAGTGCTCCTGTTGTGTGGTGTTCTGGATTTTTGACATTCTAATAGATGTTTAGTAGTAATTTGTGTTTAGTTTCTTTACTTGTTTATTTATTGTTGTGTTTTAAGAGGTCTTTGTATATTTTAGATGAGCTCATTGTCAGTCATATCTCTTGGAAGATTTTTCTAGTCTGTGTCTTCTGATTCTCTTAACAGTGTCTTTTCAGAGAAGTTTTTATCAAAGTTTAGTCTATTATTTATTTCATGGATTGTGCATTAGGTGTTGTATCTACAATGTAATTGTCATACCCAAGCTTATTGAGATTTTCTGTTTCGCTATCTTCTAAGAATATTAGAGTTTTGTAGTTTTTACTTAACTCAATGATCTGTTTTGAGCTAATTTTTTGTGAGTGGGATAAGATCTGTGTCTAGATTAAATTTTTTATAGTAGATGCCCAGTTGTTCCAACATTTTGTATGGAAAAATCTTATTATTGCCCATAATATCATTGATTCTTGATCAATTATGGATTTTCAGTAATAATCTACCAGTTTTCATTCAACAATTAAGCAGATATTCAATAGCAAGATGTTAATAATAGAAACTGGGGGGTAAAGTAATAGGAAATTCTCTGTACTTGCAGCCAATTTTATTAGAATTTTATTGATGTGCCAATTGCTTAAGTGACTATATAATTATGGGAGTACAACTTCGTATGCTTCTCCCTCCCTCCACCAAATATCCAATGCCATATCTGTCTCTCACTTTCTGGCTTATTTCATTTAGTGTAATCACCTCAAGATCCATCCTTGTTGACCTAAAAAGTACTATTGCATGTGTTTAAATACTTGAGTAGTTAGTATTTCGCTGAGTATTCCACAATTTTTTTATACAGTTGTCTGTCACAAAGGGTCATTTGTGTGGGTTCCATGATTTTGCTGTTGTAAATAATGCATGCTATGAACAGAGAGGATAAACATTTTTGTATTAGTGTTTTCATATGCTTTTGGTAAATATTTAGAAGTGATTTTACTGTATTGTATCATATAGTATTTTCATTTTTTTTTTCTGAGAATCTCCAAACTATTGCCAAAGAGGCTATACCAATTATGTTTCTACTAATTTTGGGTCAGTGTTCCTTTATCTCTACATCTTTGCAATAGTTGTCATTTCCAGTCTTTTTGATATAGGTCATTCTCACAAAGGTGAAATGATACCTAATTGTGATTTTGATTTGCATACCCATTATAATAAATGATGTTGAATATTTTATGATGTGCCTGTGGGCTGTTTGAAGGTCTTTTTTTTTGGACAAATGTTTATTTAGGTAATTTGCCCATTTTTTTATTGGGTTTTCTTTGCCTAATAGAGCTTACGATACTATGTTAAATAGTAGTGGTGAAAATGGACATTCTTGTCTTGTCTTATCCTGATTTTAGGGAGAATGTTTTCAGTTTTTCAGCTTTGAGTATGATGTTGACTGTGGGTTTGTCATGTATGGCTTTCATTATGTTGAAGTAAGCTCCTTTTATTACAATTTTATTGAGATTTTATCCAGACAATTTTTTTATAAAGCTAAAACTTGTCTTAGTTTAAAATAATGTCTGTAGCATTCAGAGTTCTATCTCCTATAAGCTCATTTAAAATATTGAGAGTAGAATTTATATAAATTAAAAGATGGAAAAAGCAATAAGAAAGTAAGGTACGAGCTTAAACCATGACCAGATTTTTATTGCTGCTTGGGGGACTAAACAGTAGTAGAGATTACGAATGGAACTTTATCCATAAATGTTTTATACATAGAACACATTTTTTTTTCTGAAGGAAATAATAATCTAGAAAATAATCACATATAAAGGAGTTCAATAATTTTATGGTTTGAGAAAAGTTGTGTTTAAATTAGCATTAATTTTTGATCCTTTGTGCTAGGAATGCTTTCTAAGGGAGCAAAGCACACCTGCTAACTCCTTTGTTTTAATCTATGAAATTCCTCCTCTTACTGCTGCAATTCATGTAAAACATCAGCCATCTACCACAGAAAATAAATTGCTAAATGGCATCTAATTCATTGAACTTAAAAGGTGATGAAGAGTTAATAAGCAAATTAATTTATTATCTTCAACCAGAGGAGTAATTAAACTCCAGAAGATATCTGACTCTTAATTGAAAGTGAGTAATGAGCAAGCAGGATGTGAAGAAAAATAAATAGGGGTAGTCATTAAGAGAGGAAGTTCATTTAAGAAGAGAGCATAACGTGGATTATTTGTCACCTACAGCAGGTAACATCCTGCATCTGTGGAGTGGAAAGTTTAACAAAGCTGCACAATAAAAAATGTAGTTAACATTCTTTCAGGTAAGAGCAAGACTCTTCAATGTGTAGGAAACAAAGGTGTGAACATGATATCACTTATACTTTGATAACAATGGATTGCTTTCATCAACAACAGTGAGGCATTTTGTTAAAAATTACATGGCACTTCTATGAAGACAAGCTTTATTAAAGTTCCTGAATTTAATTATTTTACACTACTGGTCTAACTTGCCCAAGTTTATATCAACTGTATTCAAAATGATCTCATAAAAGGTCAATTTCATTGTAAATTCGAAGTTAAATCTGGCATATCTGGAATTTGACCAGATTTTACATATGCATACAAATACAACTTTGAAATGTTTGCCTTCTTTTCATCAGTCAATAGATATGTGCATAGCTCTATAAAAGAAGCTTATAATTCTAAGGCACTACAATTAAAATGGGAGGAAATATTTAAGCTAATTTAAAAGACAAAATTATATATAGTACCACATGATGAATAAATAATATTACTTACTAGGTAAAGATCAGGTTGGGTCAACAGAATTATGTGAGTAAGCTTCTTGAACAAGGGGCAATTATAATGGATGGAGCAGTAACTACAATCTAGAAGCTGCTTTTCATAGGAGCTGCTACACACAAGTGGAAGAAAAGACTGGTAGTTTTTGTGAGCAGGCAGGTATGGAGACAGGTATATACCATTTGTAAGTAGAAATGACACTGAGCAGGAAAAAGAGAGGTAGGAATGGGAGTAGATCTCCACATAAACAGAGAAATCGGGATTCCAGCTTAAATCCATTGTTGCTTATTACATGTCTTTTCCCAGTAAAAGAACAGTTTTTTCTATTTTCATTAATTGATTTCTGATTGTGTTATGACCAGCTACCAAATTAGTTTAGAGATGAATAAATGTCTGATAAATTATCCCATTACTCTTTTCATCAGATATATGTGACTTTTCCATCCCAAGGATCTCATCTGGAGCAAGTTATTGGCATCAGGGAGCCAGCCACAGATATTTGTTCTGCAATTATGCCTTTGGGAGCTTGCAAAGGAACTAATTCTCTTTATCACAAGATAACTTTGACCTCCTACTTACACACTGTCCTTTTCATCTTTTCTGTGGTACTTGGTTTTATTTTGAAAAGTCATTAAAAATTTTTTTAGTTAAGTTTTTATTCACCACCTATTTCATTTTTTTACTATAGATTTAAAATAAACTTTTATATTTGCCTTAGATTTATAGAAAAATTTGATTGATAGTACAAATTCATCCTATAGCTCATACCCATCTTCCTCTGTAATCAATATATTAGTTTGGTTCATAATGTATTCAGATTTCCTTAGGCTTACCAGATGTCCCATTCTGGCCCCAGTATCTTATCCAGGTACCATGTTATATTTAGCTACTAGTTTCCTTTTGTCTGTGACTTTGAACATATTGAAGAGAACAGACATTTTTTAGAATACAACCAAGTTGGGATTTGTTTAACATTCTTTCATGATTAGGTTGGAGTTAATGGAGTTTGGGGAAAATGCTATTAGAAATAATATTATGTATTTCAAGTATTAGAAATACTTTCATCATATCATATCAAGGAATCTTCAATCAACTATACACTGTCTACTCTGTTAGAATCTATGATTATTAATCATTGGTACTTTAAATTCCTATCTATGTGGAGGGAAACATTCTATAATCCTATAATTAAATTTTATTATTTTCTTGGTATTGTGTCCTTGAGCGGTGGGCATGTCATTTGTTAATCAAATTTTAGTTTCCTTAGATGAGAGGACAATAGTTGTATAATTTTTCAACCCCCATATTGGAGAAGGCTTTGATAGTTTGTTTCTCTGCCAAAAATAACTTTACATGGAGAACTCTTTGGACGTATTTAAAGATGATTATTTTTCTCTGCCTTTGCCAGAGCTATAAAGGTTCTTGAGAAAGAGAGCCTGATGAGGATCCTGAAACTCCAAAGTACTGAGGGTTCCCCGAGCTGTTAGCTACAGTTACTCCTCCCACTTTACTCCTCATTCCATCTCCAGGATTTGGATGAAGTCATCACTTGAATTTTTTCACCTGCCTAAATACAGTGAAACCAGATAAAAATTAACAGATCTGGACCATGTTTCTTTTTATTGGTTTCACTCCAGATTTCAGATTAGAAGTTGACTTTGCAACCTCAGTGCTCCAAAGGATATAAGAAAAGTTGCTGGATTTTAGTTTTATTCAATATTTTGTCATTATTGTAAGGATAGGTGAGACAACTCCCAAGTTATTTAAATGCCAGAACTGAAAATCAGAAGTCAGTACCTTCTCTTTTATCCTTTATGAGACTTTATTTATTTTAATCTTTTTTGAGTCTTTATATTTAAAATGAGTTTCTTATAGTAAATATGGCAGGATTTATTTTCCTTATGTGTCCTATCAATCTATTCCTTCAATTACATTTAAAGTTTTACTTTATGGCCTACTATGTATGATATTCACAATTGTTGTTTCTACTTTTTGCATTAATTCTATTTGCATATTTCCATTTATTTCTGATTTTCTTGTTTTTTTTTTTTTAAGATTCATTTATTTATGCATACAAGAGCTGGGGTACAGATTAGAGATGCGGGGAATGAGAGGATTCACCACAGACAGAGTGGAAAGCAGAACAGGCAGACTGACTGAAATACACCACTGAGGGGAGTAGCAGTCAAGATAGGAGAGGTCTGCTGTGCTATGTGGGTAGCTCCCTGGCTGACTGGGGATCAAACTCCTGCTGCAAAGGCTGCAGACAGCTTCACAGTGTTGTGCTTAACCCCTTTCATCACCAGGGAGGTCCCTGATTTTCTTGATTTTATTTATTTATTTTTTATATTTTTGTAAAGATTTATTTATTTATGCATACAAGAACTGGGGTACAGGCCAGAGTTGTAGGAGGTGAGAGGATTGACCAGAGATGAAGCGGGGAACAGCAGGCAAGACAGGAGAGGTCTGCTCTGCCATGTGGGTAGATCCCTGACCGGCCTGGGATTGAACTCGTGCTACAGAGGCTTCGGATAGCTTCACAGTGCTGTGCCTAACCCCTTGCGCCACCAGGGAGGCCTGATTTTTTTGGTTTTAATGGACCACTTTATGTTATTTCTGTCTCCTGGTCATGCTAAAAGTTTAGACTAACTTTGCTCATAATTATCTCAAATATATGTGATAATTTTGACGTTTATTTCCTACAAATGTGTTTTCTTATGTATGTCGCAAATCATTTGAAGCATTAAGTGAAACTTCTGAAAATTGCCACTCTTTCATACAATAAAAGAAAGAAAACCAACACACTGAAAAGTATTTCAGCATTAATCCATGTCTTTGATGAATTAAAAATGAAAAGAAACATGATTTAGAAATTGTCAGTTGCAAAATAATGGTGTCTTAACTTAGGCCCTAACTAGTGATAACCAATTAGTCATTTATGAAATAAATCATCAAAAACAATTGAGTTAAAAATGTAGATTCAATAATGCCAAGTTATTGTAAATGCTCATTTTATGATCTTTACAAACCTAATTCCAATTATTATTATTAGTGAATAAATAAATGGCTGATTTGTAATTTCCTCCTAATTGCTTTCAGGTAAAATGTTTTCAAGTTGATTTCCCTTTAAAATATGTCTGTTGGGCCTCCCTGGTGGCACAGGTCGTTGAGCATCGCACTGTGAAGCTGTCCACAGCCTCTGCAGCATGGGTTTGGTCCCCGCCGGCCAGCAAGAATCCCACCTGGCGCAGCAGACCTCTCCTGAATCACCCGCTGCTCCCCTCCAGCAGTGTATTTCATCAGTCTGCCTGTTCTGTTCCCAGCTCTGTCTGGTGAATCCTCTCACCCTCCGGCCTATACCCCAGTTCTTGTATAAATAAATAAATAAATAAATAAATAAATAAATAAATTTTATAGAAATAAAGTAAAATAAGTTTGTTATTTTGGTATCCTGAGTACCAAACAGCATCACTTTTGTCAAATGTTGATGATCTCAATCTGGTTATGAGTATGCCTGAAACAAACACAATTGAGGTATATTTCCCCAAATAATAGCCTGCATTCCTGTACATGTTCCACTCGCATAGCAGGTGCATGGTGTGGCTGTTCCCATTACCGGAGACTAATTACCATTGTCATGCCAATTGCAATGTTCAGTCTTGACTACTGAAAATTTTTCTATAAAGAAAATTATTGGTGCAACTGGAAAATATAACTAAGGTCTGTATATTAGTAATACCATTATCTTAATATTAATTTCCAGATTTATTTATTTATTTATTCACTTTAAAGATTTATTTATTTTTATACACGAGCTAGGGTGCAGGCCAGAGGAGCAGGAGGGTGAGAGAATTCACCAGAGACAGAGCGGGAAGCAGAACAGGCAGAAGGTCCAAAATACACTGTTGAGGGGAGCAGCAGGTGTGACAGGAGAGGTTTACTGTGCCATGTGGGATTCTCGCCGGCAAGGATCTGAACTCATGCTGCAGAGGCTGCAGACAGCTTCACAGCACTGCACTCAACCAGATGCACCACCCGGGAGGCCCTCCAGATTTATTTCATCGTACCAAAGTAATGGTCTTGGGGAAAAACATTTAGTATTTAGAGGTAAAGGGGCATATGTATGCATCTTACTTTTAATGTTTCACAAAAATAATATGGATATATAGGAAGAGAAATGACAAAGCAGATGTGGTGAGTAAAATGAAAAATCATGGGAAATCGTCATAGGTATAGGAAAGCTTTTTGTACTATATTTGCAACTTTCTATAAATCTGAAGTGATTTAAGAATAAATACTAATATAAAAACATGCCATAACAACAATGGGTTGTTTTAATGATTTCTGCAATAAATTTTTCTAACAAGTTTGTTAATGAGACTATTGTTCTTCATTTACCAGAAAGAGTCCATATTTCATTCTGTTTAATCAACCACTTAACTTTGGCAAGAAGACATTTTCTGTGTGTAATATACAGCGACTTTCTTCACTGTTGCCTCTGGATATTTGCTTGGCAAAGTCTAGACTGGCACACAGACCCTTAGTTTCTTCTTTGGTTCCTCATCATTATTCTCTTTCTTTCATCCAAAGTGTCTCACTATATCTGTTGTGTTTATATTGCATTATTTTCCCTTTGAGTGATTTTGGCTTGGCCAAGACAAAAACATGATTAAGACAGTTTATTTTAAATTATTGCATGAACACACAAAAAATGAAACTTACTTTCCAAGTAATTGGAATTTTTTTAAATAAATTTTTTCCCTTGGATTTGATGACCTAAAATGTTTGTTTCAGTAGGGTAGGTTCAAGCTTCATAAGGATAGAGCCACAGGCTAATGTAGCTCAAGCTGAAAATTCATGGTTTGCTAACTCCCTAAATTACCTGGCACCCTATGTTCCTGGTCTCTGCTACTGTACACATTGGAAAGACGTAAGCTTTAGAAATGTGATGTGGATTTCCAACATCACAGTCTGAAAAATGCAATAGAAACTGCTTTGAAAATAAGATTAATCCTCCAGATAATATCAATATGCTGGCAGACCCCAAACTTTTGTGTGCTACAATAAAATTTTAAATGTATAAGTAACAGCATGCTAGGAATGGGTTTTATTTAAAAGATTTGAATTATACCAAGTGTGTATATCATCTGTATTTATCTATTACTTGGGAGGATTCAACTATCTATTCAAAGTGACAGACAAGTATTTTCCATACAAGCATGCATTTTGTTTTCAATGTAAATTATTAAGAGAATCAAGTGAAAATCTGGTGGACTAGTCAATCTAGGAAATTATGTTTACTACAAAGATTAAGGTATTGAGAAGATGACTGACTCTGTTTTGTTAGGTTGCCTCACCTGGGATAAGCACATTACCTCTCAAACTTCCATTTTTCATATATACATATATACATTTATATATATATAAATAAAAACTCTATAAATACACACATACAAATATACACATAGCAATTTGAAGATGTATTTTTGTAAATTGGAACTAGTAACCAAATGGCAGTCAATGTTACCCAACAAAGGAAAGCATTAACCTCTAAGCTTCCTACTGTTTAATGCTTTTTGAGAAACATAAATAATAATAAAACTGTTTAAATTTTGCAAGATAGCAGAGCCAAGAAGAAAAAGTTTAGATTCTTAGGTTTCTGTTGGATTGTCAAGACTCTTGATAGGTAAGTACTTGATCACTTTTCAGGGTTCCTTACATGTACTGCAAAGCTCCCCCACTGGTAGAATTAACAGCATATTAATTAACTGCAACAACACAGATGACAGGTTCCCCATTTGCTCATGGTGTGTGGGAAGATAGATGGGTGTGGCAGGGGAGACATGCCCACCTCTAGAAGAGGCATTTGAAACAATGGGAACTGAGCCTCCATTATCTCTGAAGTTTTCCACAGTGATCCCATCATTCATCAGACAAAACTATTTGAACCAGTCTGACAGAAATACAACTCTTCCCAGAATTGTCCTCCATAAGCTTGGATACATATCTGGTCTGACTCAACTCCAAA
Source organism: Talpa europaea (assembly GCF_964194135.1). NCBI lineage: Eukaryota > Metazoa > Chordata > Mammalia > Eulipotyphla > Talpidae > Talpa > Talpa europaea. Next base: position 37,851,808 of record NC_140082.1, read on the forward strand.
TTCATATAAAATATCCAGGAATTTTTCTCTAGATACCCCACTCACACTTGCTTTCCTTGTGTATTCCCAGGATCTGGCTTTCCCCCAGCTCCAGTTCTGTACCCAAACTTGACAGAGTTATGCTTCCCACATCTTTACAGAAGTTGGCCCACTCTAGATCTTGTCACATCAGGTCCTCTGCATCTTGTCCCACCATGCAAAGCTACATGGTGACTGTGTATTTGGCTGCTCCTGTTTCCTTCTTTTGATAACAGCACCCACTTCCCTTTGGAGGAAATAGCTATTTTTCTACAGTGTTATTGGGAAGAATATATTTTTTTTATTTAGTACAGTTTTCCAGGTATCTTTGCAAAAATTTTTTTTCCTTCATTCTTGACATTACCTTGTTTAAATAGGGTAAAGTATCTTTTTACAAAATTGTGAATCTAAACTACTTTTTAAAGAAACCAGTTGAATGTCTATGTTATGTAAGATCTTGAGAAATATGCCTTGAAAATGATAATTTCAAGGACTATCTCAATGTACATACAATTCTGGAAAATGAGGTATTTATAGTTTTGCTTATATTCATTTTCTATTCATAGAACATGCCTTCTTTCTCATGAATGCCATTAGATAACCTCAAAAGTAGAATATTGAAACATAATTTATTTTAATTTTATTCTGCTATTAAATAAATATATTTCTAACTGATAATACTTTTATTCTTCATGGTTGTGTTGCCAGTATAGAATGAATAGCAGGAGGATGTGTTTGTAGGTATCTAACTGAGAGACAGGAGATTATATTCTAAAAGGAAGTCAGGAGCTATAGAAAATGATTCTTAAGTCTTGGAGTCTATTGAGGGAACTCAGCATTTGCCTGGCTGGTTTTCAAATCTGACATGGACCAGTGACAACTTCACTTAACTCTTTTTTACTTAACTTGTCTCTCTGCTACCTGTAGTCCCAAGGTCTGCTGGATACGAAGGGAAGCTGGCTTCTTTCCAGTTTTACACATCTGCAGGAGGAAGTGTTATGCCCCCTCCAGGTCATACTAGGAAATCTTTTTCTACACTAGGATTTTTTTTTTAATTATTTTATATATATTTTATACTGTTCTTCATTTTCGTACAATGTTTGCTTTCTCCTCTCAGGTATAGTCCCCATGAAATTCCCACCACCAATTCACCCGTGTACCATCACCATGGCTCCTTGTGCTTCCCACCCCTGTTTTGATGTAGAGGAACCAAATAAGGGATCAGGAAAAAAAGTAATTATAATAAATGAAAAAATCAAAATCAACAGGCAACTGCAAATCAGAGACATTCTGCAGGTTAGGAGGGGGGAGAAGGAAACACCAGGATTTTAATGATGTGGTTTGAAGCTTTAAGAATGAAACTCCTGAAATCTTGGGAGATGGATGAATGCATTTGCATGTGGGAAGGAGGAGGGTCACTAGAAACAGAAAGTGAAACCGAGGCAGACAGACCTCAAGGTGGTGCCTGTCATCCTCACCTGGTGGTGACATCCTCAGTAGTTTCCTCCCCTTGAAGCTGGGTGTGACACACAACTTGCTTTCAATCAACAGAATATGTCAAAGGAATGGGATGTGGGTGTCCTGGTGACTTTATAGAGAGCTCTCTTGCTAGCAGCCTTTCCCTAATCTTACTCTCTCTTTTGGCCCTGAAGGAAGCAGCTGTGAATCCTTCAGTCCCAGGGGCATAAATTCTGTGAAAAAAACAAGTAATCTTGGAAGAGGCCCTTTCCCTAGTTGAGAACCTGATGAGAAACCAGTCTTGCATGACACCTTGATTCCATTCTTTTTTTTTTTCATTTTTATTTATATATTTTTACATCATTGTTCATTTTTGTACAATGTTTGATTCCTCCTCCAACGTTCTTATTGAGGGCCCAGCAACATTCTGTCAGAACTCCTGACCCAAAGACACAGTGGGAGAATAAATAATCATTGTTTCAAGCAACTGCATTTGGGGTAATCAGTTACAGAGCACTGAGTGCTAACGCAGTGTCTGCAATACTAGAGTGAATAACACCGCCCACTGTTTCTTGCTTGTACCTGGTGGACATACGTTGCCCCAGGCTAACCATGGTAAAGAGGCACTATTTTGTTTCTGATAAGTTTACTATTCCTTAGAGAGAGAGAAAGGGGAAAAAAAAGTGCTGTTCTGATTGATTTCTGGCTATGTGTTTGAGCTTAATATAAAGAATCTCTAGGAAGTCATTGAAGCAATCAACACATGCAAAATGGTGGCAAAAACACATTAGATTAACAGCTCATCTCCTCCAAGGATGCTATCAGAGAAAACAGCTGTAAACATGGCATAAATTCGATTCAAGTTAAGCACAGCAATCTAGTTTCAGGCTATTGATCTTGTCCCTAATAAATTAGTGGGTGAACGCCTGGCTGGGCAGAACAAAGGTTGTTGGAAATTCCTTACCTGTAAATACTCTTAAATGATTCCCAACCTTGCTTTCCAGACCTGGTTTTATAAAATAAAGCTTAGGAACTAATTTCCAGTTATCCAGGCAAAGGTTTGGTGTTACAAGAAAGCAGTACTTCTAACACAATTAATGCATGGTTTATAGGTGCCCATATGGCATACACACTGATAGAAGAAAGGCATAGATTAAAACAGAGATGAGATTAAATCAAAGGAGTAAGTAAGCAATGGTTTAGCTAAATGAAAGTGTGTGCACTTCTTTAAGCACTTCGAGACTGGGTAAGATTTTTAAAATATACATGTTTGCTGGTTTATTTATTATAAAAATAATTTTGGCAAACTATCATCAATGAAATGATCTGGCAAGTATAAGAAATACCTCCTGGTCTCTAGGAGTGTCTTCTAGAAAATGGGCAAATACTGCTGTAAATAAAAGAACAATATATAAAGTTAGATGCACAACAGTACTTATTCTCCAAACATGGCCTTCAGCAATTTATTGACTACTGAAAAAAACATATGACAGCATGAAGCCAGCAAGCCGCAGATAATAGACTATCTTGAAAGAGGATCCTTTATTCTACACACAGCAGTAGGTGATAAATGGCTCTAATGTCAGGACTTACTATTTCCCTTCTCTTTTCCCCCATAGCATATCTCAGATCAGAGACTAATAGCCCCCCAGGAAAAGTTATCTTGACACAGCCCCTTCTCTTCTGTGATAGCTGCAGTTATCAAACATCTGTCAGTAGCTTCCAATAGGAACAGGCCTGTAGCTTGTTGTTTGTCTACCAAAACACTTGGTATTTTCTACTATAAAACAGGAGAAAGGAACATAATGTAATTTATTTCTGTAAATGGGAGAGGCTTTATGATCCTGGAGCCAGGGTTTAGCCAGAGGCCCTTGCAGTATGAACTATTTCTATTAATACAGACTCCAAACAATGGTATTTGTCACAAAGTTTCCCCTCAGTGAATAGGAAGCTGATTTCTAAACAGCAAAGCTCATTTCAATGTGGATTTTAGATAAAAGAAAAGAAGAAAAGGAATCACTATCAATTTCACAATTTTACGTTGCATCGTATGACACAGCTATGTCCAATGAGGCTCAGTATGTAAGTATTTAACACAAGCAGATTTTAATGTCACTTTGAGAGTGTTGTCAAAGTTTCCATCAGTGTATGCAAGCCTGCCTGATTACAAATTGGCATACCTCTAATGGGCTGGAAACAGGGCCGCTGTTGAAAACTGTCACGGTGGTAATGCAAGTACTAAATTCCCCCTTGTTAAGGAAATATATAACCATAATTATAACCTACTCCTGTTTGTTTGGCTGTCTTTAGCAGGAGAGTCTCAGATCTCTTTAAGAACTTAATGGTAAAATAAGAGGATAATTCCTGGAGATGGGTTGTGAAAGATGTTGAGAGATGAGCTATGGAACCATTTTGAAACAGGGATTTAAAGGCTGTAATGAAGACAGATAGTAATTAAAGGTTCTTGAATTATTTAACAAAGAGGCGAGATTAAGGGAGGCCAGTGCTCCTAGGAAATCTGTGAAGAACGGTGCGAGAGTTCATTAGTAGCAAGCACCATGCTCTTTGGTGGACCTGGGAAACACTGCCCAGATTCATTTTGGGGAGTGATGGATCTTTAACTACCTAGTAGCTGGGAGTGAGGCCGGGGCCAGCCAGCAGCTGCATGCCCAGACAGATCTTGTTGAAGAGAGTCTTACTGGCACAACTATACCTCTTTGGGGAGGTGAGTGTTTATGGGAGGGGAAGAGGGCCAACACCGGCCTGCTAATTCCCTCCTGTGCAGGATGCTGTGTGGAGGGCTCATGAACTTTCCAGATCCCTATTGGAAAGCTTGAGGATTCCAGTGATTCCTCAGCACAGAGATTATACCGGAATGAACAGTGAGAATGAGCTAGCATTGAAACTAGCCTCCACAAAGTATGCCTAGCACTGGTTTCTCAGGGTGATGGCAAAGGGAGTAAATCTTCAGGGTGGAAATGAAAGAGTTTGAACATTGGGATAACTCTGCCAAGCTGGAGAACTGGGCACCCCAGCAAGACCAGAGAACTGGGCACCCCCTCATCACCTGGTACAGAGACATCTCTAGGCAGCACAAAAAAGAGTTGCATGTAAAACTAAATAAGGCAGAGATACCTAACCTGGCATGGTGCATGTCAGAGCAGGGACTAGTGAGGTCTGAGGAGTTAAATTGTGAGGATAGTCTGGTCAGAAAACACCCTGTGGTCGTGGAGTTTTCACAGAATAGAGAAGCAAAGAAGAATACTGATGAAAGGGGTCCTCACTCCACTACAGATAATAGAATGGACCCCCAAACACAAGGCAAATTATTAGTGCTTCATTATCACAGCCAAATGGATTCAATGATTATTATTGCCATCATGAGGGAAGTGGCAGGGTCTCCCTGGTGGCACAAGGGGTTAAGCACAGCACTGTGAAACTCTGCAGCATGAGTTTGATCCCCAGCTGGCCAGGGAGCTATCCACATAGTGCAGCAGACCTCTACAGACTTGCCTGCTGTTCCCCTCAGCAGTGTATTTCAGTCAGTCTGCCTGTTCTGTTTCCCACTCTGTCTCTGGTGAAGCCTCTCACCCCCGGCACCTCTGGCCTGTACCCCAGTTTTTGTATGCATAAATAAATAAATCTTTTTAAAAAAGATGGGAGTGGCAGCCATGGGAGTGCCTTGATGTGAACCAGTAACATGAGGGGAGGGCATCTCTAGGACATTCATTAAATGAACCCCTGAATTGCCTGCAATTTACAGTGGTTCTTGCTTGGGGATCCACATAGTGGTTATTACTCTGGTTCCAAAGTGAACTTGGCAGTTGAAATAATCTTCATATATGTTCCCTGACTTGTGGGTTAACAGCTATTGTATTTAGGAAGACCACGTGGAGCCTCTAAAACTTTCCTCCCTCAATCAAAACAAGACATCTACACAGCATTTTACCCTGGAGGGGAAAGTTAAAAAAAATACTGCTACCATTAAAGACCTAATGTCATAGGTGTGGTGGTGACCAACATATCTCCATTTACTTCACTAGAAAGACCTCCTCGAAGTCCAGGAAGACCCCACAACGTGATGTTAACTGCCCTGAATGCAGCTCGTTACACTGTGATCTCTTCTCCAGATGTCATCTTGGGTATGTAGCACGTTCATTCTTTTCCATTTCTACCAAAAAATATCAGAAACAGTTCTCGTACCCTTGAAAAGAATAAACATACCCATTTAGAGTCCAGTTTCAGGATTCTGCTAATTATCACATCTTCTGGCAAACATAGTCTATAGAACCTATAGACTTAGTGCTGATTGAAGTGAATAAGAAGTGGCCGGTGCATTGGAGAATCAGTAAGATAAGTGAATTCTAAAAGAGACACATGCATAATGGAAGTGTTTGTTGTTTGGCAAACCAGGATATCCCTACAAAATAAAAACCAATTACTGTGCAGTGTATATTTTATTACCCAGAAATAAGTATAGCACCCTGTTTGGCATCTAAAGCAGTATACTCCACATTATATAAAGCAATGAGACCAGTAGTGACAGTGACCAAGATCAAGGGAGTTCCAGAATGGAGACCAAAAATAAAGGAAGTTGAGGAGCAACAGCCAGGGGCTGTGGTTCTTCCAGTTTTTTCCCTCTTTACTATTTCCCTCAGAAGAGGTGCTCCAGAATCCTGGAAGGATTTCTCCACGTATAAAGCATAGCAGTGCTCATGCAGAGTGCTGTTCAGAAAGGAAGTATTTGCTCCCCAGCTGCACAGGGGGCGTATTGAAGACAGACTTCAATTGCTCCATCTTCTTGGATTGACTCAACTAAAGACAGCTTCCTGAAGGTGTCTCAGATGTGAGCGACTGAATGACAGAGGGGTATGAGAAAGAGCTCTGTATTCTCACTTCAACTTGGAAAATCTCTGGATGTATAGGTTTATCCCATATCCAGGATCTTTTATTAGACTGACAGAGGCTGCCATGAAACTGAATGAAAACTCAACCATCCCTCTTCCCATTTTCCCCAAATCACCTGATTAACTCTCCTTCACACTTCTTCATACTCATCTTTCTTAGAATCTGCTTCCCAAACACAGTTGTCTACTTGCAGGCAATGATGTGCTGGGGGATTCCAGCCTGTAAATTGAGTGATGATTTCCTGCTCATTTCCAGTTTCATGAATACCACTTTCTTCATAAAGCAGAGACATTAAGAAAATACCTCCAATCAAGAAATCTATGAGGTCTTGGCTTAAGAGACCCAGAAAGCCTGAGACTAAGACAACATGCCTCTATGTAAATGAAAGCCTTAGTTATCTAAAGCCAATCTTGAAGCTAAATGGTTGCAGAGCCTAAATTATTACTCCCCACTTGTGCAAGTTCTTTTTGATGGTGCAGTCACCTATAAGTGAGATACAGTCTGGGGACTGAATCTGTGAGAATCATTAATTACATGAATTCAGAATTGAAGTTTGTACACATTATATAAAGGTGTACTCCAAAGCAATCCTACAACACATGTATGTGTTTTAGAATAAACTTCTTCCAAAGAATCAAATAATTAGTCCCTGCTGAATTTGCATGAATTGGGAAGACTGAAATGTCTGTGATGAGCCCTGATTTATATCTAAAACTAGAAAGATATGTTGTTATGATGAAGACAAAACTTCAACACTCCTTTCATTGGTGTTTTTGCTTATTTGATTTGATTTCCATTTTTCCTTTATTGATAATGTGCCTTGCCACTCTTTATGTACAAAATGACTGCTGTATGAGTGGTGTCATTTATTTATATTAATTTTAAAATACAGCTCAATTTAGAAAGTGTGGATTTAGTACTGAGTAAGTAGAATTAACAAATCCAGTCATTTCAAAGATTGTGAAAATCAAATGTCAGTTAAATGGAAATATCAAATTTTGCATAATTAATATCTCCTCATTTTTCTTTTTGTTTCCTTCAAAGTATTCAGGCATTTGGTTTCCATATTGACAATTCGGTCACAGTGATTCACAGTGGAGAAAAATTGGAATTTCATTTCCATTTTACTTTCTGTCAAATGCTTAGAAATCAGAATTGAACAGAGTCCTCAAATTCCAGTGTTATGTGTGTTCATTAGCATGTAAAATTCCTTGGAGGGAAAAATTTACCTTCAATACCTGTTATGGAAAACAGTCTGTTTATTAGTTTGTACTCTGGTTTGATGTTGGGAACCCTTAAATTTTTATGCTGCATATAACCATACATATATTATATTATTATTATATTTACATACATTCATAATAAGTTAGATTTATTCACATACTTTCAAGCAGATTCATTTAGTACCCCTCCCCCACTATTTCAACCTCTGTGAGAGATTTAATTAATGAACATTAGTGAAGCAAAGCATTAAAAATGAGTCATTTTTTAAAGCCCTCATAAAGCAATCTCATATTTCATGTGATTTATTTTAATTTTAAATCATAGTGCTTACACTGGAAAGAGTGAAATAACTTATGTGCACTTGTATATCATTACATTTCAAGTAGTTCAAATATCTTTAAACCTATGATATTAGATATTTCCCTGGAGTCTAATATTGAATAATCATGATCTCTGTTAAAACTATTTCCCCCGTGGCGCAGCGGTTGAGCGCTGGGTTGCGAAGCTGCCCGCAGCCTTTGCAGCGCCGCTTCAATCCCCGGTTGCCGGCCGAGGGTCCCGCATGGCGCACAGACTTCTCCTGCCGCCCGCTGCTCCCCTCAGCAGTGTACTTCGGTCCTTCTGCCTGCTCTGCTCCCGGCTCTGGCTCTGGTGAATTCTCTCACCAGAGTGCTTGTGTAAATAAATACATAAATCTTTAAAAAAAAAAAAACCTGTTTCACAGGTATTTTATGTAATGACTCAATTTCAATCTTGCACTTAATACAAAACTGAAACTTGGGAAATTGAGTCATGACATCCCCAATCTAAAATCTCAATACTTTATTTAAAAAAAAAATGTACAGCTCTATCAAGAAAAGAAAGAAGGAAGGAAGGAAGGAAGGAAGGAAGGAAGGAAGGAAGGAAGGAAGGAAGGAAGGAAGGAAGGAAGGAAGGAAGGAAGGAAGGAAGGAAGGAAGGAAGGAAGGAAGGAAGGAAGGAAGGGAGGGAGAGAATGCCATGGAAACAACAGTGATGGCATCTGTCTGCTCGTATCCCAATCCCTCTTGTCATGGCCACTTCTCTGCCAAAGTCCACCTCAGAGTCTTCTCCTATTCTTATTCAACATTGATGATTAAATTGTTGTCTCCAAACTTCAAAACACAATGTTTTTCAAAGTCTCCAATGCCTTATACTTAGAAAATGATCAAGACTCTGTTCTTAATAATATATGCAATACATATTAATATGTATTACATTATTAATGATACATATTATTAATAACATATGTAATATAAATAGTAAATGATACTATGTTCATTTGGCTTCAGGGAAGCATTATGTCCTTTTCCTTGGATTTTTAATTTGAAATGCTCAAGATTGTGCTCCTCCTCCTCCTCTCTACTTCCATGACAGATGGTTACCACTCTTGTGGTTTTGTTAACATCTATGTGCTACTAATCCTAAGTGTATTTTTCTACTCCTACCTTGTTCATGAAGTCTAGAGTCATATATACAACTATGACAGAGACCAAATCATTCTTTCCATAAATATTACATATCTGAAATATGGATAAATTTGGATGGATAGAGTCACTTAGTTAACTCCAAATGTAAATATTGATGTAATAATACAACCATTTCTTCTAAAGGATAATAATCTCATTTCCAATATTTCCTATTACAAAGAACTATCTTTACACTATTCCAGTAGGCCCATATAAAAATGTAGTCTAGAAATCTAGAATTCTCTAGAAATATTGAAGTGGATTCACTATTTCATTCAGTTTTGATGTTGTTGCAGAATTGTTCTCCCAGGTGATTTTACAAGGTACATTACCCCAACAACATTTAAGAGTTCCTTTTTCCTGTTCATTGTACTCTTACTGTGTCAATATTCTTTATTGCAAATCCAGTTAATAAGAACCTGGCTTCCTTAATTTCTGTTACTATTATTATTATTATTACTAGTGTAATTTTAACCCCTATGATTTCTGCACTCTCAGGGGATGGCCATGCATTGAGGGTTGTTAGAGTTTTAGCTTTAATATCTTCAAATAAAACTTTCTGTATCACATGACTATCAATTTTTAGCACCATTAGTAATCTATGAGCACTGTCTTTTTAAAAAGATTTATTTATGCATACAAGAGCTGGGGGACAGGCCAGAGGTGTGGGAGGGTGAGAGGATTCACCAAAGACAGAGTGGGGACAGAACAGGCAGATTGATGGAAGTACACTGCTGAAGGGAGCAGCAGACGAGTCAGAAAAGGTCTGCTGCACCATGTGGGTAACTCCCTGGCTGGCCAGGGATTGAACTTGTGCTGCAGAGGCTGTGGATTGTTTCACAGGCTGCTTCTTAACCCTTTGTGCCACCACGGAGACCTGAGTACTGTTTTTAATATCAATTTTAGATTTTTTTTCACCTTTGGCTTTTTTCTTTTTCTTTATAAGGGTTTTTTTCTTTTTCTTCATAAAACTAATAGTTTTCTTCTAGTCAGGAAGAATATTAATGCCCAGAAATACCTTCTGGTATCTTTGAAAAGGTTCTCATTTCTAGTTTGTTGAATATAAATGAACTTTAAATTTAGATTAAAATTTAGCAAATAATACTAATAATGAAAATTAAATGCATGATGTGATCAAGAAACTTATCCTTCTTCAAAAAATATTCTAAGAGGACTCCCAGTCTCATGACCATTTTTCCCCCCTGACATAAATGGACATGTGAATTCCGATTTGGAACTTGAGAATTACTATCATTTTCACTCATTGTTCTACTTTTTTTTTTTTTTAATCCTTGTTTGAGTGCATCCTTTGTAAGCATAATAGTCATTTATAGAAGACTGTTCCAATAAAATTCCCTCTAATTCCAAAAGGCTTTGAAAATTTATATTTTGAGAAACATTCTAGCCCCTGAAATTATAAGCATTTAGTCTCAAGAAGCTTTCAAAATTTTCAACCTAGTGACTTTTATTACTGGTTTGGAGGTCCAGGTTAAGAAATCTCATCGTAACACTAGATAGTGGATGAAGGTCACTGGAGAGAACAGAAAGAACTTTATATAAAAAAAAAAAGTTGAGAGGACATAATAAGTTCTGATCTCAAGTCTGAGTCTTGTTCCCTAGTGTCTCAGGTTTCCCTCTATGAAATAAGAATATTACCAGAAAAACTTCCTATTTGACAATTTTATATCAAATGAGAAAATTTATGTCAACATGCATCAAATGCATCACTATTCAAATGTATTATAATTGTGTACCTACTGATATTGTTATTAAAGCCTATTTGTAACATAAAACTAATATTCAGAACTTGTCATTTCATTTTGTCAGGTTTCAGACTGGATAAATATCTCATTTCATTATATTTTGCCTACAGTTGACTACTTTTTGGACTAGTGAAAGGCTGGTTTGTTTTGATTATAATCAGTCCTACAATTGTATTTTATAAATACCAGTTCTTGGGAGTGTGAATTCTCAACATTATTGCTAAACTTGAAAAATCATCAAAGTTGGTTTAATTGATGAACCCCTAAAAGATGAAACATGAATTAAATGGAGTCCCTCAAATTTATATTTAGGAAAATTAATGAAATGCTGCTTATTTAAGTTAATGGTTTATATAAAATCTTACTTCTACATGCTACTTATTTTATCCTAAGAAAAATTACAAAATACATTACTTATAAAACAATTATCACAGGTTTTACACTGCTGGATTGTTGAAATGCCATTCCCATCTAATGTACCTATAATCATTAGTTCAATTAAATAGAAACATATTTTGGAAACAAGCACTTGCATTCATTTTGATTAAAAAGAACACAGGTAATATACTCACTGTTCCCCAGGAGAAAATGATTGACTAAGGAAAAACAGTACTACCATGAAATTAAATAACTTTTTTTTCATTTTCACCAAGCTACCACATAATGCTAATTTGAATGAATTTGTATGTGTGTGTGAGATAGATAGATAGATACATAGATACATAGATACATAGATACATAGATAGAATGGCAATTTGGGGAAATCCACCTGCATTCCTAAAGGATTTTCATTAACACTAATGAAAGTTGAGAGAATGTAGTAAGTGTTTTGATCTAGAATATAAGACTCAACATCCACATGGACTATCTTATCCTCAACTCAGCAAGGGTACTATTAACTTCCAGGCTAAAACAGGCTGCATATATTTTATGGTTGACATTATAATATGGTAACAGAAATCCGGACATATAAAATGCCATGCCATTGTGTTAAAACCTAAAATTCCATATTTAATATATATTATCCTTTAAAAAATGAGGGAAACAATGGCTGTCATATCGTTGAAGAAATACAGCTAGAGCAGGGAAGACTTGGAAATAAAAGTGAAGCTGAGCTAGCATTTTTGTAACTAAATGTGCCTGCTAGTAAGTCTACAGAGTCTACCATGGATAAAAATACAATTTTTTTAAGATTTATTTATTTATGCATACAAGAACTGGAGTACAGGCCAGAGGTGTGGAGGGTGAGAGGATTCACCAGAGACAGAGTGGGAAACAGAACAGGCAGATTGACTGAAATACACTGCTGAAGGGAGCAGCAGGCAAGTCAGGAGAGGTGTGCTGTGCCATGTGGGTAGCTTCCTGGCCGGTGATTGAACTTGAGCTGCAGTGGTTGCGGATAGCTTCATAGGTTGCGTCTTAACCCCTTGTGCCATCAGGGAGGCCCTACAATTTTTTGTTTATGAGCAAAATAACTTTGTCTTGCTGGTCCTGTTGTGAAAATAGAAGGATAAACGTAGTGAACAATGTGAGAAGCAGTAAGAGCAAAGTCCATGACTAACTATGAAAGTTAGTCATATATACCTTGGGCAAGTAACTTCATCTATTTGGACTCAAGTTTCCTCATCAGCATATTGAAGGTTTTGTGGGCCCAATGCCCAACTGTTTCTCTTATTCATAGATCAAATATGAATAAAACTGGCTGCTTTGAAGAATGATATTTAATAATATAAAAGTTAATCCTCTGAAATTAAAATAGTTGCAGAAACAACAAAATATATTTTCTTTCTTGATTTTGGCTTCGCTAACTGGTTCTTCTGAGAAAAGATTATTGCAACAAATCTAATAAGCATTATGCAATATTTAAAGCTTAGATTATTGTTAATTTGAGTTTAAATTTTTTATATGTGCACCAAGCCAAGAAAACCTCTAAGGAGCCAAGATTGTCTGGAAATAGAGAAAGAGTTGAGGCCTTCCTATGTAATATGTCTCCTCCTAAGATGTGGCTCCGTTGCTGTGTCTCTCAGACAAAGCAATTCAGAAAATCAAATTGTTTATTCCAAGAATGTGTCTTTAATGAAAAGTTCACTACTATGCCTGTATGTTGAGTATATCATCAAATAACTACAGTAGCTTCTCAAATTATGTCATTTCATTATAGTTTTGATAAAAACCCCAGCTGACATTCTCAAAACTAAGTCATTTGAGTACTTGTTTTAATTATACTTTATTTCATTTAACATCACAGTTTCCAAGAACAAAATGAGGATAAGGACTTACTATAGACTTACATAAAAGCTAATACGCACTTCCTCAAAAGTCTACCAGAATACAGAGCCTTGGTAAATCAGACCCACAAAAATGTATATAAAGCAATACCATGAAGAAAATGAAATGATAGTAAAACAATCAAGTTTTCCAATGTTCTAAACCTCAGTGGAAGTGAGTGCTTGACAGAAGAAAAACGGAAAAGAGATTACTGCTACTTCAAGACCCAATGTGATGCAACTACTCTATATTTCATCCTAGTTTCTAGATTTATATTGTTAATAATATATTACTGTGAAATTTTCACAGATAATAATTGGGTTCAGATTTTTAATAGGGCTCAATTTTTAATTATTATTCTTTAATAGTAAAAAATGCATGTTGTGACTTGTAGTGTAATCAATAAAAGAAAAAAAATGTAACCAATTACTAGAGTGAAAAAATGGAACACCTAAAAGCAATATAGGAGGAAGGAAAGAAGGAAGAGTGATAAGGACATAGAAGAAATAGAATATAGAAGTAAATAATCAGTGCAAATCCAAATACTTTAGTGAATTTGCTAACTTTAAATACATGGAACATTCTAGTGCAAAGATGATTCCTCCATGGCTGGCAGCTGGCTTTGGGGCCATTCTTACTTGCAGGTATTGGGACTCCTTGGTGAATCAGACCACTAGACTGAAATGGTAAGAGCCCCACTGTGATGAAATTTGTGATATTTGGGTAAACTGAGTCATGAAACTGTGCCACTGTATTGAAGAACGGGACACAGGTCCATGAACAGTCACAGGGGTGAGTAACAGTGTGATCCCCCAGCTCAAAGCTGTGAACCTGACCCTGAAGAACACCAAACCCGCACAACAGGAAACACTGAGTCTCTTGAAAATAGCATTTGGTCTTTTCTTCTGGCATACAGGTTACCTCTGGATATGCGATCTGTAGACATCACATCTCAGATTAAGTGAAGGAATGGGTGTCTTGCCAGAAGAGACCAAGGCCAGGTAGCACAGGTCCCAGGCAGTAAAGGTGACTATTCTAGGGATGAGCCATTTGGGTCCTTTTTTGTGCAGGTGATCTTATGTCAGTTTTTTTTTTTTAGAAGATATTTTATTTTGCAGTGTTAATATTTGCAACATCTCAGAAATGATATTCATTGCAATTTGAATTTACAGTGAAAATATCTTAAGTGTTACCTTTTTTATGTCTTTTTATTGTCTTAATTACTATTTTTTTAATTTTATATATTTTTACATCATTTTTGCACCCCATGTTTACAGCAGCACTATTTACAACATAGCTGTTGTAAATAGCTATGGAAACAACCTGTGGAAACAACCCAAATGCCCAAAAATTAGATGACTGGATCAAGAAGATGTGGCCCATCTACACAATGAAATATTACTCAGCAATTAAAAAAGATAAACTCATGCAATTTGCAACAACATGGATGGAGCTGGAAGGAATCATGCTCAGTGAAATATGCCAGAAAGAAAAAGAAAAATACCAGATGGTCTCACTCATAGCAGGAATTTAGAAAACTTATGTCAGTTTTTAATAGAAAACATAATCATTTTTGGAGTGTCTAAACAACAATGAGATGCTCTTTGCAGAAGACATTTAGATATAAGCATATAGGACAATTTAGAGAAAAGGACAGAAAAGGGTTTCATGCGCAAGCACTAGTACAAAGCACACGGATGTGTGTACAGTGTTTCAGACAGACTGAAATTTAAGTCAAGAAGTCCTACTTGACATGCTATGATAAAAGGTTGACATAACGATTCAAATCTTCTTTGCATTGAAAGGTATATCCTCAAAATTTATAAAATGTACAGAGAAAATATGACAGAAAACTTTTAGAAAATTTATGACAAATCCCCAGAGAGGCAAGAGAAGGAGCTGAATCAATACAACAAAGAAAATATTTTACAGAGAAAAGTCACCAATATGAAAATAAAGAACTCTTGGAAGGTAAACTGACACTACTGTTTACTGTAACTGCTGTACGCAAAAAATTGTAGTAAGGAAATCCCTCACAAAGAATCAGCTGTCCAAATAATGGGTAATAGGAAAGAAAATAGAAGATTAGAGGTTAATCCAGAGACTCCAAATTCAGTTAGGAAGAATTCTAAAAAGGCAGAATCAAGAAACAATGAGAATTTATCAGCAATTATCAAATATCAGAGAACATTTCTTAGAACTACTTTGTTTTCCTTTTTTATGAATAATTTATTTTTATTTATATTTTTTACATCATTGTTTAGTCCCCATAAAATTCCCACCACCAGTTCACCTGTGAATCATCACCTTACTCCCTTGTGCTCCTCTCTTCCCTGTTTTGACCCCTTTTCCTCCCACTCTTTGCAGAATGTCTCTGATTTATGGTTGCCTGCTAGTTTTGTTGTTTTATTGTTAATTTTGCCCTGATCCATCAATTAGTTCCCCTATATTCCTCCTATTAGTGAAAGCATTTGATATTTTTCTTTTTCCTTCTGACTTATTTCACTGAGCATGATCCCCTCTAGCTCCATCCATGTTACTGAGAATGGCATTAATTTATCTTTTTGATTGCTGTATAGTATTCCATTGTGTATATATACACCGCATCTTCTTGATCCTGTCATCTATTTTGGGGTATTTGGGTTGTTTTCTAAATTGAAGCAGCATACCAAGGATGTTAGGATGAATGGCCAAAAACCACAGAAGACCTAAAATGAAAGATTAGGAGAAAATATGAAAAAAAAAATCAGATACAAAATAATATGCATGTTCAAATATTAAAAAAATACAAAGTTTAGCATCAGACTTCTCTGCAGTCATGAAAGCTAGGTGATAATGTCATAATGCTTTCAAAAATGTAAAAGAGAATGCTTTCCAATTCAAATTTTCTCCCCAGTCCAAATATCTAGTGATTGTATTGGTAGAATATATGGTTTAAGTTGTGATATATCTAAAAAAAAAAAAAAATCTCCCATATGCCACTTTCTCATGGACCTATAGAACAGTAAAGGGGGAGACAGAATTCTTCAGTGAGAAAACCTAATACAGGGAAGAAGCTCAAAGTTTCTCTGAGTGAGAAACCCAGAGGTTAACCAGTCTAGATTGGCAGGGGTCTTGCTAGGCACCAAGACAGATGGCCGTATGCTGGAGAAAGGAACCAAAAGGTGGGTTCTGACATGTTTGATTGCATTATTCTCTTTCAGTTCTGGAACCAGGAAATTCTAAATCAGGTGTCTGCAGGATGGGTTTTTCCTGAAGTCTGTCTCCTTGGCTTATAGTTGGCGGTCTTCTCCCCGTGCCCTCACATGGTTGTCTCTCTATGTGTGCTGTGTCCTAAACTCCTGAGAATCAGTGTTCACCCTATTGATCTCGTTTTAAATTCGTCACTTTCATATAAAGATCCTATGTCCAAATAAAACTATATTCTGCAATAGCAGGCCCTAGGACCTCAGCATATATATTTTCAAAGACTGCAATATAGCCCATAACATCTGCCTCCGTATAACTTTGAAAAAGTTAAGAATATAATTTAAAATAGATGTATAGCAAGTGAATAAATTTTTCAAAATGAATCAAATTGTATTCTTAAGTGCATGTATTTCATTGTATGTAAATAACGCCTCTATGAAATTGATATTAAAAGTATGCATGGGGGATTTGGAGTGAATTTTATTTGAACTAAGTACTATTAAATTAAGTTTTAGAGATACTCTTCATGTTGTTGTTGTTCAAATCACCTAAAGTATGAAGTAAATTATATATTCCTGTTAAAATAACTGAAATTCTCTCTCTCTCTCTCTCTCTGTCTGTCTCTCTGTCTCTCTCTGTCTCTGTCTCTTTCTTTGTCTCTCTCTCTCAGAGAGTCCTATAGAACTGTGAGTTGTGAGTACATCCCTAAAGACACAAGGCAGCCTTGAACTCAGGTTGGCAGCAGGTAAAATCCCACAGCGGCAGATCCTGCCTCAGTGGTAGACCCATTGCCACATCCTCCAACACCTTTCCATGTTAGTCACTGTCAATTGTCTCCCCAAATGACTCACAGAACAAATGGGAAGTGTCTCCTCCTCCCTCAGGATCAGGCAACTGTGACTGAGTCACATCAGTTGTTGTTTCTTTGAAGTGTCCTTTTCATATTTCCTATTTTTGAACCTCATCCTTAGAATAAAAACCTCCAGCGTAAATTTTGCGCAGAGCCCTACAGATCGGCACCTGGATAACCTGGCGTTGCTAGGTAGTATTAAAAATATGACGGACTTCGGTTTTCACTTATCAAAAATGTGTCTTAACAATGTTATAGCCCAAAGTGAGGAAAAGGCATCGACCCGGACATCAAAATTCAGCATCAACACTGACATGCCCCAGAGCGTCCGCAAGGCTTTCCTTTCTCAACTGGAAAGTAAGTAATGAAATAGTGTAGGGCTACAAGGTCTCACTGTCAGCGGCAGAATAAATGTCAAAGCTTTTCCTTTTCCCTAGCTTAGTCATATTGCCTGAACTTGAACTGGCTCACCAGTATTTTAAATGTGTCCATGTACTGACCAGGAACAAGAATTACATCTATTATAGATATAGCACAAGTCATAAATGGGAGTTCACTGTGTAGCCACTTAGGGAGGTTTTTATGATGACTTTCCCCTCTTGTCTCATGCCTTCCATGCCTTTGATGGAATAAGTTACATTCTTAAGTACTTTAATCTCTGGCATATTGAAGAAGATGTGTCAAAGGACTGGGGGATCACTCTATTTAGTTGCAGTTATTTCACTCTACTCATAAATAAGAATTTTCATTGACCACTTTTCTGTTTGCAAAATACTATTCTGGATATTTGAGACATAAAGGGAATACTGAGAACTCTAACTTAATTATATTCTAATAATAAAGTTCTTATAATACACGTAACAAATTTATTAGTGTAAAAAAAATATGGTTAAGTACCAAGATAGTAATGAGGACAAAATGCCAGAAAACAGCCCTATAGTAATTGACAGTTGCTGTTTATATGATCAATAACATAAAATAATGCACAATCCAATGCCTCACTTTATATTCATGCTCAACAGAAAAGTGACTTGGACCATGTTCTGTGAGTGTGTTAAGTGTGTGGACATGCTGCCTTCATAATTTTTTTTCTTTTTTCCTTTTCTTCCAGTTAGGAAAACAGTCATCAAAATAGTGCTGCTTTCTCTGCAAGCAGCACAGCTATGCCACGGGCTTTCTGGCATGTGTTAAATGAAGCCAGAAATTGGCAGTGCCCCTTCTGCATGTGGCATTGATGCTGGCTGAGTCAGCAGTGGCCTGCCTCACTCAGGACCCTCATTTGTACAGTTGTCAGGGCTGCACATGAGTAATAAGTTGGTGCATCCACGTGGAACCCTCTCCCTGAGAATTGTGGACCCGCCAAAAAAAAAAAAAAAAAGATGCCTGTCTAGTATACCTGCGCCACCTTTATATTTATGCACTAAAAATGAAATGAGGTGAGCATTTAATACTCCCGTCCTGTTCATGGAGCATGTGATGGGTCATAATTGGGCAGACGGTCACATGATTCATTGCTTGTGGTGCCAGTTAGCAGGATCAGCCACCCAGAGACCACGAATGAAGCTGCCTTAGGGATGGGCTCTGAAGATCTGTGCTGCTTGTCCTTCTGGATGTAGCATGTTACGCTGAGTGAGAGCAGGTTTTTCTCTGTTCTTGTTTTTATGAGTTTCTAATTTCCTGTAACACAACAGCAAAAATAAATAAATAAATAAATAGTGCCTTTAAGAGTTACTGTAACTGTGCTTCTTATAGGAAAAATCTGGTATCTGTGAGCAGCTCATTGAATAGAAGGCCCCCTGTAACATATCTCTCTCATAATATTCATCTCTGTGTGAGATATAGCCACATCTTTTCCTTCTTCCTTTATCTCCATAGTCCCTAAATTCCCTCTCTTTGTTCTTTCATGTTTATCCACTTCCCACTTTCGGTAGATATGGGTTTCTCCAGCTAGCACTATCTCTTCTTTGAAATGTAATTGATCTGTCATTTCTCTCATTTCCAGTTCTCACTTTATCTATTATCATGACCAATATCAAATTAGTTCAAAGTGTGAATGTACAAATATGTGAATCAGATTGTGTTATCCAAATATAATTGCAATATTTAGTATTTGAAATCACAATTATTATGTATTTCCTAAAGGAAATGTCAAATCAACTGGTGTAAATGTTACTATTTCCAATGTACAGAAGGAGAAACTAAAACGTATATATATATATATATATATATTCAGACTTCTACCCTAGAATTACATTACTGTAAATGGCAGATCCAGAAAATATACCCACAGTTCCCAAGTCTAATGCTTTTCTAATGTACATTCCAGCAGCCAACTTACATGATTCATTTTTGTATGAATAAAGCTAGTATATGATTGCATGTGAAATAAACAATAGGTGACAAAATAAATGCTAAACAAGCAATTAAAGAGCAAGTTACTCATAGAAGTGTCATATTTTCCAAACTTTGGGGCAATTATAATATTTAGATATATTAACATTTAGCCTGCACTTCTAAATAAATATACTTGGAACATAGCAGATGGTATAAATTTTTTTATAAGACTAAATGTACAACTGAATCATGATATGTGTATTTTGATACTCTAGGTTATAAAAGGAAACTCAATATATTTTAATCTCTGCTTTATTGTGTCATTTTTGTAAAAGATATTTAACATAATCATTTTAAATTAGAATACTTTGAACACTACAGAAAATGCAAATTAACACAGAAATTTCCATAAACAATATGTTTGGTTTTCTCTATCAGTAACATCTTACACTAGAATGGCATATTTGTTACAACAAATGGGCTCATATTGATATACTATGATTAACTGAAGTCCATTTTTCATTCCTATTTCCTTACTATGTACCTAGATTCCTTTTTCTTTGCTGGGAACTAATCCAAGAAACCACATTCCATTTAGTTTTCTTGTCTCTTCAGGCTCCTCTTGACTCAGTTGGTTTCTTAGACTATCATTTGATGGTCTTGACAGTTTGGAGGATACAGGTAGAAGTTCTGCAGGTGGAATTTCTCTGAAATTTTCAAATGATTAGACTGCATTTGCATTCCTGGAATGAAATCACAGAAGTAGAAGTCCCTTCTCATCACTTCATATCAAAAGTGCATACTACAAGCATAGCCTGTCACCTTGATGCAGGTGGTGACCACCTGACTGATATTCTCAGGTCTCTCCACTGTACCATCGTGCATTCTTCCTTCCGTCTACTTAATGAGTAGAGCATTATAATTCATATCGAGGGCAGAGTATCTACATTAGTTATTGTGTATAGGCTATCTATGTGCCCCCCATGTATTTATTTAATCATTGATTTATATTAGGGTGAACACAGATTTTTATTATTATGGGTTTTAATCCAACAATATTTGCTTTCTTGCTCAAATTCTTCCAGTTTTAGCCATTGATAACACTTACAGTTGACTCCTGTGTTCTTTTGTACCCTTTTATTACAATTTTATTTAGGTCTTTCTTGATATTTCTAGACATTAAAAGTGAATCCAGGATTATCACATCACAGACTCATGCATTTCTCTAGTGAGCCCTGGCTACATTTTTGGGAGCAAAAAAGAGTTTGTTGCTAATGGACTGTGGTTGATATTGGCCTCTTTCTGCCAACAGACAACAAAATGTGTATGTGTATACTACATTCTATACAAACACACAGCCTCAAATATTTCTATATGCAACCATCTATATCTATATTAAGCTATATACATCTATATCTATATTAAGCTACATACAAATATACTATATTAAGCTATATACAAATATAATATCTATATTAAATTATATACAGCTCATACTAATGTATATCTTTGCAACACATCACAACATGAATCACCCGTCCTCTTCCCTTGCTTATCCATCAGCTCCACTCTGGGAGAACCAAGACTCCTGTCACCTACTATTTATGGTCTTTGAGGTAACATTGTACCCAATACTATAGGTGAGATATTGTCAAATGTTTCTATGCATTAGTATATCTTCACCATTGAGGTGTCTGATCAGGTCTTGAGTCCATTTTTTTTTCTCTTTAAGTAACATTCATTTATAATACTATGCATGCTTTAAGGGATAGGTTCACACCTCCTCAGATATATCTTAAAAATCACATCCACCATCAGAGCACCCATATTTCTTTAACCTAGGCAACTGTGTATCCTGTGGCTTTGCTCTACCTACTTATTAATTCCCAGAGGTTTTCAGAAAATATTTAGGATTTTGTCATAGCCAGTTTTGTCATCTGCAAATAAAATAGTTTAATTTCTCCCTTTCTGATATATAATTTTTTCCTCTTCTTTTCTCCTCACCCTTCCTCTTATGTTCTTTTTTTCTCTTTTCTTCTCGTTCATATTTCATATCCCAGTAGCATGTTGAAGAGCAGTGAAATGGCGATGAGAATATCATAGCTTGTTCTTAGCCCTATTGGTAAAACATCTCTTAAGATGTTAGCTCTATATTATTTCATCATTGGCACCATTATTATAGTATATCCCTTACTAAAATAGACCTGCTTTAAAGTGTGCTTTGTCTAAAATTAACATATTTTCTCCAAATTTCTTTTGATAGAGAAGGATAATATCTATCATATTAAAGCTATTTTCTATTCATTGAATGAACTCTTTTGTTTCTCCAGTCCTTGCATCCATCATCCCTTTATTTTCTGGTTGAAACTAAGTATTTCCTACAATTTTATATTCTGTTTCATCATGCATGAAGTGGATTTCCACTTGTGTATTTTAATTTTTTTAAAGATTTACTTTTATTTATTTATGCATATAAGAATTGGGGTGTAGGTCAGAGGTGTGCTGAATGAAAGGATTCACCAGAGGCAGAGTGGGGAGCAGAACAGGCAGATCTAATGAAATACACTGCTGAGGGGAGCAGCGGGCAAGACAGGAGAGGTCTGCTGTACCATGTGGTTTAGCTCCCTGGCCAGGATGAAACTTGTCCTGCAGTGGCTACCTATAGCCTTATAGTACTGAGACCCAACCCCTTGTATCACCAGGGAGGCCCACTTGTGCATTTTTAGTGGTAGAATAATTGAAGATGTATTTCTAACCTAAGGCAACCATTTAGATAAGAATAAATTTTAGATTCTATTATGAATCTAGGTTTTCATAACATCATATATTTCTATCAAATACATCACCAAAATTTAATCTAGATATATTTATATTACAAATAAATATCATTCATCTTCTCTAAACTCCATGTATAAGCATGCTAAATCCTTATCAAATACCTCCTAATCGTTCTACGCAATACTAGACTTATGAGTAAAAATACATATATAACATACACATATGTTTTCTATTAAAATTTAAATCAAAAGGTGAAATTTTATTATCCCAAAATAGAAGAAGGGAAAAGTATAATTTGGAAAAACAAAATGCTATATTAAAATGGTTACAAAGTGGGTAGTAAATCTGGGATACAATTTATTAGTCTTATCTTTGAGTATACTTTTATTTAACCAAAATATTAAACTTTAAACACATTTACATTTTTGCTTTACAAATATCTTTTAAAACAAAAGTAGTTTTCATTAATATAAATGTTACCTTTTTGCTGATACCTTACATTAAATCTAAAAGTTGAGTTATTTTATTTTATTGTATTTATTAACAACCTTGTGATATAATTACAAATCATACCTATAAGGTCTCATTGATGGAACCACAAAGGGAACATTTAAATTAATAACCCATGGTTAGTATTTGAAAGAGAAACTATTTAAAGATTCAAGTTCAATGATAAAGTTGGCCTGTTTCTGTTAAAGTTCTAAGAGAAAATTATGAATCCAAACTCCTAAGGAGATTATAGTGCTATAGATTGGAACATAAATGCTCAAGAAGACAGATGATGAATATCCTTGAAAGTCCATGAATCTTTAAATGCAAGCTGGAAAACTCAGGCTGCATTGAATTTTTATGATATTCTATGGTTACTGAATAAAGGAAAGAACAAAATCAATATTTTTTCTACAATATCCAGTTACTATTGTAATTTCTAATTAGAAGTTGATAGTTAAATAAATGTAAATGTTTTTTATTTTTAAGACATTTAGAAAATATTTTTAAAATCCTATGTAGATATTGATTTAGATGAATTGTATCATATGCACAAATCTTTAAGTACATCCTTAGTGTTTTTCCATTTGTAAAATTAATAGGAATCAAGATGAATAATAATTTTGAGGTATTTGGTGGGATACAGTTCTTTTCTCCATTAAGATATGATTAATAATTATAATATGTAATGTCTAAACACTGTCTAATGAGCCTGAAAACACTAAGTTAAACAAACATATTAACCTTGTAGCTTGAGTTAGAATTAGTGTTCTATGAAACCAAGCATTTCCCCATAACATATTCAATATTAATGTGATTTCATGCCTGGGCTAAGACAAAGACTTTCTTTCTTATTTTTCTATTAATTTCAATAGTGGCTACTAATGCACACATTATATGTTTTTTAGTTTAATAGAAACTATTTTATCCTGAGAAGAAGAATACAGTAGGTTATTGCAACCATCTTATTTCTGAGAGCAATTTTGACTGTTGGCCTGCAAGGACTACTTAGAAAGAAGATAAAAAGGAAAGTGAAGATTTTTGGAGACATTTTAAAGCTTGGTCTAGGTTGATTTTCATCCAAGTCTCATTCACAGTCTTTTAAACAAAGTTTTCTTCTTTGAATGGTTATGTTCTTTATTAATCTGAAAGAAATGTGTAAATAATTCTATTTGGCATAGAAACACCAGGCTAGCAGGTAATCACTTTTCATTTTCATATCTCTACCTGCACAGGGGCAAACCATCTGGAGAAGGAACTGGAATAAAGCCAAGCAGATCTGCTGTTACATTTAATTTAGCCAGTTTTTATATGATGTGAATTGCGTATGAATCCTTGATCACCCTCCAGTTACTGATTTTTAGTTTTGAAGTGCATTATAGTTTAAATATCAATGTTTCTATTTATGATTCATGCTTGCTCATATCATTCAATAGAAAAGGATAACTTCAATCAGAGTAAATTTAATCAAATATGATTACCTGTATTTCTTGACTATATCTTCTCCTCACCATTCTTTGCTGCCACATTTATAGCTAGTTCTTTCGTTATTCCACACTGAGATTATTGCAATACTTCCAAGTTGATCACTTTGCCTCAATTCCTCATTGCCTTCAAATTACCTGCAGTAATTGTCTTCATAGAACACAAACCTCATCTTACCTATATCCTGAAGCTAAATCTCCAATGTCTTTCCATTGTTTCAAGATAATGCATGACCTATTAGGCATGCAGCATATGATAGAGCACTTAACACTAGTCTAATCAAAGGATCATAAGGTGTTTTCCTGTCCTTTCACATAATATATATTCTGGCTTAAACATGAAGATAGGGATAATATTATTCATTCAGAACATTACTAAATATCAATTTATTAAAAAGTTGCCAAGAATGAGCTGACAAAATTATGTAAGCAACAATCAATTTGCTGATTGTTTATTGCTAAATTTTTTTTAAATTGCCAAATTTGCTTAATTTAGTCTTTGCTTCTCACAACCAAACACACTTACCCACTGAAATAAGCCTACAGTAGAAATGTCCATAGATGAAGTGAAAAGAACTGCAAATCTTTTACCTTCTAAGTTGTGCTGACAAAGTATTTGGAGACCTTGCAGCAATTTAAAACTTTACTAACATTCTTGTGACTACCTTGGATACGTAGCCATCAGCTATTTATACGTGTGAACTATATATATAGACATATATTGACAAAACACACCGGTGATTGATTTTGGCCCAACATCAAACTAATTACATTTAAACAGAGAACAAACACAGTAAATCATAAAATTTCCTACCAAAATAAAAAAAAAGGGGGGGCCTTCCTGGTGGCATAAGGGGTTAAGTCTCAGCACTATGAAGCTATCGCTGGCCACTGCAGCATGAGTTCTATCCCCAGCACGGGCACTAACCCACATGGCACAGCAGACCTCTCCTGTCTCACCCGCTGCTCCCCTCAGCAGTGTATTTCAGTCAGTCTGCCTGTTCTACTCCCCACTCTGTCTCTGGTGAATCCTCTCACCTCCCCGTACCTCTGGCCTACACCCCAGTTCTTATATGCATAAATAAATAAAACTAAATCTTTAAAAATCATACAAAAAACCAAAATACGCAAAAAGTTGTACCAGTGTAGTGTTTTTTAACAACCCTCTGTGAATAGATGGATAACAAATTATAATAAAACTTGTATTAATTATCAACCACCTAATCATTTCCCTCAGTTTTGAGAAATACAATTTTTCAATACCACAATTATGACAATCATATGAAATTCATTTTAATAGCAAACTGTAACAAATTTTATGAAATATCTGGGAGATAATTTGAAGTTGGAATACCCCTACATTAATTTTTTTATACTGAATCAGTAAAGTTAGCATTTAGAATTACAATGCAAGTGTCCTAATAGAAATTGTAGGTAAGATACATGGATATATTTGAGAAGATTTTGTTTGGTTTTCTAAGATTTAAATAAATAATACTTTTCTTATTGCCACTGAATTAAACTAGTAAAGAGATGAAAAGCAAGGCAGTTTTATGGCTGAGGCAAAATAACTTTGTACATGTGAAACTTAAAGAGTAGTTTGGATAAAGACTTGATGTGAATAGCAATCTTGTTAATGTGTAGAATTAGGGGTGCCCTGGTAGTCCCCAAATTTGCCTGCTCTACAGGTGTTATGTGATCCATTCCATAAAGACAAAGCATCATTTTAGTGTGAAAGAACAGGAATAGGCTTATCATGTACAGAAAGAGAAGAAAGGATAGTGGATAGTTTCCCAATAAAACATCTAAATTACCCATCTCCTCATGAGGAAATACCCAATCAAACAAGGTTGCCTCAAGATGGGGCTGCTGAAGCTAAAAAATAGCTTTAAGTCCAAGGCAATTTCTGACAAGGAACCATAGGAAAGGGGCAAAAAGAGCCAGACAAGTCTGGGATGAAAAGAGCAAAATGAAAGTACGAATCAATATAAAGGCTGCCATTGTCAGCCTTCCCATGCACCCTGACCTGTATGTTTTTTCCATGTTTCTCTCCCACGTCTCTCTCTGTGTGTCTCTCCCAAGTCCTTGGTGTAAGCCCCAACCAAGAAACCAGTGTATACTTTTTCTTCATATGGCTCCCTGCTCCATGTTCTTCCTCCTCTGTCTTCTCCCAGTCCTCTCCAAGTTTTCTCTAGCCACCCCTCACTGCTCAGCTCCACCCTTCATTAGGTGGGGCAGGGGACATGAAAACTCCCCTTTTTATGGAGACTCTTCTCTGCAACAATTCATCTCTAACTACCTGAAATTCACAAAAAAAAACAATGCCTAAAGCCCAAAGTATAATCAATTTAATTTAGAAAATATGTCTAATTGGAAAGGGAAACTTAGTCAGAGACCATTATTTTTTTATTTTATTTTATATATTTTTTACATCATTTTTTCATTTTTGCACAATGTATGCATTTTCATCTTGGTTATAGTCCCCATACAATTCCCATCACCCTTGTTTTGATCCTACTCCCTCCCCCCTCACCCTAGTGTGTCTCTGGTTTATAGTTGCTTGTTGATTTTGATTTTTAATTTATTATAATTAGTCTTTTTATTGGTCCCTCATTTAGGTTTTCTAAATTCTTGCTATGAGTGAGACCATCTGGTATTTTTCTTTTTTTTTTCTGGCTTATTTCTTAGAAGTCCCCAATTGAGATGCAGCCTCACTTGAATTTATCCAGTCTTCTCCTTTACCAACAGGATTGGATAACTCTTTTGTATGTTACAGTTGACTTGAAAAAGATGAGAGGCCCCTTCCTATTTGGTACTCATTGACCTTCACAGGAAATTATTTTTCTCTTTAATAAACCAAGTTTGTGTGATGACCATGTTGCCATTCAAAACAATTCAGGAAGAGAAAGTGTTGGTTAAGTGAAGGTCCTGTTTAACCTGATTTTATGGTATGAAAGACTAGATATGACTCACATGCATCCTAGTGAAGAATTATTTAGTTCAATGTAATTATTTCTTCAATCTCTACTGCACCTCAATAGCTCAAAGTTATGAATGGCTGCATGGTAAGGACTTTGACATTGTCCAAAGAAAGTTGTGGCTTTTCTCACCAGCTTCTGGGAGGCAACTTCTAAAATTCATTGGAATTTTCCATGTGATAAGAATTGTTTTTATTATTCAGAGTGGGTTCTCAAAACACATCTGATGAATTTATTTATTTTATTTTTTTTAAATATTTTATTTTATTTTATTCTTACATCATTTTTCATTTTTGCACAATTTATGCATTTTCATTTTGGTTATATTCACCATACAATTGCACCCCCCCCTTATTTTGACCCTAGTCCTTCCTCTGATGAATTTAAATGAGAGATAATTCAGGATGGGGACTGGCCTTGCAACCATCATTGGGGCTTGGGGTTATGCCAAATTCAACCTAGAGAATAAATTCAACAAACCATACAATCAATTCATCACCCACACCTACATAATGAAGTTCTGATAAAACCCATATATTCAAAGCTTGGGGTTTCCTAAGTTGTCAAAACTGAGTGTATTGTCATAAATCCAACATCAATGCTGGGGAAGGAATGAACCAGAAGAGTCCTGGATTACATGGATTGAAGTACATGGATTGAAGCCCACGTGTATTTTTCTTTAGCTGATTCACATTTGAGTTCTTTTACTGTTATAGATGCAACATAATCATAATAGATTTCATAGAGTCTTTCTAGAAAGTTAATAGAAATGAGGGGGCTTTGAAGAACTTGAGAACTTGCAGTGGGGATCAGTAATATTGGCAGACTGGGGGACTTTTCAGTCTGACTAACTCTAGGTAATACCTTAGTTTAAAATGAATGCATTCCTTTCAATGTTATACTTATAGATATACCAGGTGAAGATCAAAGAGTTGGTATGTTTTTAGTTAATAAAATAAATGCACTCATTTTATCACATCCTCCAAGCTTTAAATTTTATCCTCGCATCTCATCCTACATCAGTCCCATGAGTAGCATTATTTATAAGAATTCTATTTGGAAAGAAGATAATTCAGCAATTATCATACAGAGAATGTTTTCTCATTTGAAACTGAGCCCTTTCTCCCATGGACCAAATTAAAATTATAATAATAAAACACCTTTATTTTCATGGAAACTTTCTCAGATGCTGAAAGTGTTATATCTATTATAGTGCTTTATTGATTTTCATAACTATAAAAATTGCAGAAAATGGAAACCACCTAAATATTTCCCAGAAAAGTCCATGTTCCATGATACACTGTTAGCATGTAACCAAGTGGCACTCATGGACCACAAACTGCTAAGGGTTACCCACTCTAAAATGGACTCTGTTTTCCGTTGCACAGAGGCAAAAGAAACACTCTTAGTGTGAAAAATCTTTAATAGAAATAGTGTCTAGAGAGGGAAGATAGAGAGGATATTCTTAATAATAGTTCCCCATTAATGCCTCCCCCCGAAATTACCCATCTCCTTATGGAGAAATGCCAGGAAAATGGCATCCCCCCACACACAACATTTTATCTATAACCATAATACTTTAAAAGACATTAAAATTAATAATAAAGAAATAAACATTATAAATTCTCAGGGACTATATGAAGTTTTGACCAGATTTGATAGGAGGGGATCTCTCCATAATAGACACTTATACTTTCCAATATATGAGTTGCTGACAACAAACTGACCTAGACAAAAAACAAGTACAGTCCTGGGAAGAGTAATTACCATAACTGAGAACCTAGTTGTAACAGTTTCTAAGACCTTTCTACACTCCTATTTTCTATACTGTGCTTACATTACATTTTATTATACTATATTATATTCTAATCCATAGGGGGGGTGGCAAAGGGAAACATAAAGTTGATATTGTCCCAGTTTATATTTAGAAGGTTAATTTGTTTGCTCTGTAACTGGATTCAAAATTCATCTTTTTATTTTCTGTATCATAATATTTTTGCACCACAACAGATTTCCATCAAAATTTCATTTGTAAACTGCTCACTTTTTACCCTGCTAACTCCAGCCATTGCCATAAACACACAGAGTCACAGTACTTGAACTTTCAGTATCCTCAGATGGGCTGTTATTGATGGTTGATGGTTGATTGTTATTTTTCAGTAAAGTTCTCATTGATGGATAATGGTCCTTAAATTCACAGTGGGAGCAATGGATAAAGTTAACTTCAATATAATTAAGTAGTATAGTAAAGGCAGGTAAGAAACGCATGAACCTTCCATTGATGCAGTCAAAATCATCTCTTTGTCCATTATTAATAAGGAGGTATATTATTTTGTCTACATATGCCTCACTTGGCTTTCCTTAGGTGATCATCCATAAAATGCAATAATTTAGAAATGAAAAGCTACGATAAGAATGGCATGAACCATTTACATGGATGGTTTAATAATTTGTCACCAGTGGAGGTCCTTTATTTTTAAGACTATTTTGCATGCTGCTTCTAAATTTTGCTCCAAGAAATTTAGCTTAAGACAGAGACACTAAAAAAGCAGAATGTGAAAAGAAGTAGCATATATAAGTTGCATTTTGAGTGAGTGTTCTCAGGAGAAATCCATCAGGAGCTAGGAAAGCAGGGTAGCACAGAAAAAGGAAGTAACTTAGTGCATTTTGGTATGATGTAAATCTGCAGCTCCAATGGGAGGGAGGCCTGGGTGTGCAGGATCACTGGGATTTCCCACTGTGAGGCAAAGGGGGCTTGCCTGTCTTCAGAACAGTTCTTTATGGGCTTGGGATGACCATAACTGGAAGGGCAGATAATCTCCTAGGCATTCTGGGGAAGCAATCAGAGCTGGGGTGAGGAGAAGGATGCAGCTGAGCAATAAGCATCAACACTCAAGGCAGTTGTGGCCTCAGGTCACAGCTCTATAAGGGAGGTTAAACCAGATTGCTAATGTAGTGCCAGTAACCAAGCGCAGAGCAGGCTGGAGGGCAAGGGGTGGGGGGCAGCAAAGGGGACTGGCAGACCTCTGAGACCCCAGCAAACCTTTACTCTCTCTGGGGTCTCTGACTTTCTCTCATGTTCTCTTTCTCTCATAGCAGTGGCTCCACCACTCTGCCGCACTGTCCTCTGCCACCCTGCCCTTATATGCTAAATCTCTCAGCTCAGGGGTGCTCACTTATGCATGCCCACATCATAGTCCAGGTATCTGCCATCAGGTACACGTGTAAGACCACAGGTGTTGACCATTGATGCTAATGGTGGGAGGGCAGAAAACACCTGATCACTTTTGTTTACCCCACAGTGAGTGATGTAAAAACTCAATACTCTATTTGTTGCTTTTCTCACTAATAAATATAAGCTGGAAATCTCTGCATATTTGTACATAGACAACACCCTCATGTTCTCAGTTGTACGGAAATTCATGTGCTGATGAAATAGAATATGACCAATATCATCTCTTATAAGGCATTCATTAGAGAGAGATTAACCAATCCACATTGTTAGAACTCCATTCTTTTGGCTGGACCATTTAATTAGTGTTGCTTAATTAGAGATGTGATACTGATTAAGTAGCCATTATATGCAGTAATCTCATAATACATGTGAGTTGCTAACATTTTTACTTTCCAGGATCTATGCTATGAAAAGTCAGACACACGTGATTTAGACATACCTGTGAACATTCATATTTTAGATTTACTTATTAAAGACTCTTCTAGTAATGCCAACCAATCTTTGCAATTTAAAAATAGACAACAGATGGACTATACAACAAAGGAATAAAAACAGCTGAAAATCATAAAATGCCTCATTGTTCTTTTCTATTATGAATAATAACAAAAATTCTTAAACCCTGCAGCATACTCATGTCATAAAAAAAATTCAATTTATGTCCATTTAATGCAATAGTAGCCTGATTGGCCTGCATCACATTATATTAAACTTAATTTGTATCTATCTCAGACCTCTAATAAATCAGTTCTTAGCAAAAGCCTAAGCATTAAAAGATATTTTATGACATATCATAAGAATATACCTGATCTTATTGGTTTCTTACTTTGCAACAGTAAACCAAATTCCTATTGATGACTGGCACAAGTGAAATGATACTGTGTGACTTTCAACCTTATATTCCATGATAATAAGGCAATGTTTTTACAGATTAAATGCTTATTTTATAATTTCTATCAGATACTCCCATTTGAATAGAAGTAATAACCGTAATAATAATAAAATGCCAACATGTATGCATGATCAAGTTTCTGTAAAATACATCTATCTGAGAACACTGGTTGAAATGACCCCTTAATATTTGGTGTACTGCAGTGTCTTAAGGACTTATAATAGTGTCTCTTACAATATCATCTTCCTTTATGACCTCAACCAAGAAACCTTCCAAATAGATTAATTAATTCAGGATATAATAGGTCCCTGAAGTGATTTGCATGTATTGATGAAATGTCATGAATGAAATGCTATAGGTTAAATTACTAGAGACACAGGAAATGGAGAAAGCACAATAGTAGCCATTGTTTAAATAAATTACTTGGCAATTCTTCTTGACATATGATTATATTCTTTATGTCTATCCCCATAGCTGCCTCCATAGTGAGAGTAAGTCAGATAACTGTTGGTATTCCTGGGGGATTGTAGAACTTGGGGGAATTCTTGGTTGAAAATAGCCTCATTATCTTGATATAATGAATTATTTAGGGTTGTATGATTAAAAATTACTTAATGGAAAGTATATATTTCAAAATGGAAATTGGCACTAATGTTTATAAAAAAACTGAAATTGAAATAGACATGATCACCAATGTTTATGAATGAAAATTTCAACCCCTAGAAAAAGCAGCAGACCTCTCCCGTCTCACCCGCTGCTCCCCTCAGCAGTGTATTTCAGTCAGTCTGCCTGTTCTCTTCCCCACTCTGTCGCTGGTGAATCCTCTTACCACCCCCCATAACTCTGGGGCCTGTACCACAGCTCTTGTATGCATAAATAAATAAATCTTCAAAAAAAAAGAAAAAGGAAAAGGAAACTTGGACTGTGCTTAAGTAATGCTAAGCATTTGCATAACTTAAGTAAACAATGCCTTCCTATAAGTTAAATCTAAGTATAACATTTGTGTATAGTTCACAAGGTCCCCTTATCTCTGTCTCCGGAATCCTTTAAAATGACTCTCTTATGTAACCCATACAGAATCAGGTTCGACCAGGTGAAAGTGGATCCTCCTAATCATGTGTTTATCCCAAATCACCGAGAAAGCTGTTGCATTTACTTTCTAGCACCAATACATGTCTTGCTCAGCTGTTTATCTACACTGTGACTATCTTCATATACAATCTTTTTTTTTTAAATTAAGAATTAGACACTTTTAGGGGGGCGGGGGCGGGAGGGGAGGGATTGGGGTCAGAATGGGGGGCTGCAATTGTATGGGGAATATAACAATAAAATTTATAAAAAAAAAAAAAAAAGATTTATTTATTTTTATACAAGCACTGGGTACAGGCCAGATGAGTTGGGGGAGGGGGGTGAGAGGATTCACCAGAGACAAAGTGGGGAACAGAACAGGCAGACGGACAAAAAGCACTGCTGAGGGGAGCAGAGGGCGTGACAGGAGAGGTCTGCTCATCATGTGGGATTCTTGACGGCTGGCCGGAATTGAACCCGCGCTGCAGAGGCTGCAGACAGTTTCACAGTGCGGTGCTCAACCACCTGTGCCACCAGGGAGGCCCTTCACATACAATATTAATATCTAGTTTCTTATTTAGATTAAAAAAAAGTACCACTGTCAAAGATTTATCAGCATCAATATATATCGATATTTATCAGCATCAGTTTCTACATATATGTTTTTTTTTTTTAACTGAGGTCTTTCCAAGGACCACAACTGCTCATGGTGTAACACACTAAGAATTATCACTTTATTTATGACTATAATTTCTAGAAGATATGTGACAAAAATGGATACCACAAAAATATCCAAAAGGGAAGTACAATGGCATTAACAAACAGACTGAAAAAGGGTGTTTGTGTCCAAGAGAATGAAAGTATGTTATCAACTTCTCAACAGTTGTACCAGGATATGATATAGAAATGCAAAAAAGTTCTGTGGAAAGAGTGCCTTAACCTGGAATTCTGTATAAAAGACTATCCTGAGTTGATTAGAATTAAAAAAAAATGTTCATAGCCAACTGGAACTCAAGTTCAAGATCAGGTGGTATCAAGTGAGAAGTTCAGAGCATTTTCGTTTGTTGCAAACTCAAGAACTATGAGGGGTCCAAGATTTTATCTTGTTTGCAATCTAATGTATTGCCTAAAATGATGTCTTTTTCTGCTCAAGTGGCTATTACAAAATATCAGAGACTAGATAATTTAAAAATAAGACACTGATTTCTTCCAATTCTAGATGCTGTCCTCTGTAAACAAAAGAAAGCTCTCGACCAGAATTTGACCATGCAGGCACCCTGATCGCAGACTCTCTGCTGTGGAACTAGGGGTATCTGGAAGTGGTGAGGGGACTTACTGGTCTCCCTCTTTATAAAGGTACTAATCCATTCATGTATGTTTCACCCTCATGATCTCATCACTTCCAAAACCTCATCTCCTAATATCATCCTGTTGGGGGTTAAATTTCAAAATATAAATTTTAGTAAAACACAAACACAACATTGGAGGGGGCCTCCCTGGTAGCACAAGGGGTTAAGATGCAAATTATGACGCTACCTGCAGCCACTGCAGCATGAGTTCTATCCCTGGCAGACCAGAGAGCTACCCACACGGCACAGCAGACCTCTCCTGCCACAGGCAGCCTGAGTTTTTTTATTCAAATAAGTTTCCTTTGCTCCCCAAGTGAGCAATAGGTGGGTGCTTCATACACATAATTAGCACAGTTGGGAGCCCCAGGAAATCCTCAATCTCAAAAGGAGCAGCTAATAAATCTATCCAAGTATTGCCCAGAGTGACACTATTGTATTGGTAAGGAAACAAATCTCTGCCTTCTGTCCTAGAAAAAGACCCCTTTCCGTCCCCCAGTCTGTTTGCTGGACAAAAATCCTTTAGAGGATAATCTACAATAAAAGCTATCATATGACATACAGAAACACCTTGAGGAATTATCTCTCAAAAACTGGCATCACAAGGTTGCTTAAGATGAAGGGAGGATAATTTCAGCTAGTGGAGAAATGACATTTCATGTCATCATGGACCGGTCACAGTGAATGAAAGGAGAAGCATTTGGATCCACGTAAGGGCCTCAAGAATGTTTCAGGTGCTGTATACATTGCTAGAAAATTTTCTTTTTGAAATATTTTTCAAACTGAATTTGAAAACCAAGAAATTGATATATAGAACAGTAATTCCAATTCAAAAATTCTAAAAAGGGAATTCCTAAGATAAGTTAACAGCAGATTTAAAGAAAAACCAGTCCTGCCTGATGAGGATAGAGAAGGCTTTTAGCTAGAGCTCTCAAAAAAATTAGAGGACCCCACAAATATGTAGAAATGTAGATTGCTTGCAAATAAAATGATAACTATAGGAATACACAGAATGTAGTTTATAAGAAGTCAGATAAAATTTAAATACACATTATTAAAGATAATATTCCAGATAGGACATATTCAATCCAAAGTGGAATAGGAAGCCCTGAATTTCAGCTTAAAGTTTATAATAGTCATAGTGATTTACAGAATAAGAAGTCATTATATTTTTAGTTTTTATACATTAAGTAAAAACATGCTAGATTCAAGTGAAGAAGGTATTTGGTGTATATTATTCAGGTATTAAGATGATATGGGTAACCAGAAAGGCCAAGAAAAATAATTAATTTTTAAAAGTTATGGTTCACAGAAGGAGCAAACTAAAATGTGGCATGGATATGAGAGCTTATTTGAAACATTTTTTGGGTGGAATGAGGATTGTGGAAATAAAATCTCTATTATTAACTAAAGCTTGTATAGTACTGGTAATGTAAATGCTGTCTGCAGTTTTATTATTGCTCAGATGAAATTAATTTATCAACAAAGCACATGATCTTTATCTTTGGTTATAAAAATAATACAAAAGTCATTAATTCTATTTAAAAGTAAAAAAAAAATAAAGGCAAAGAATGGAAAGCAGGGGAAGGAATGGACAAGTGAATAATATTCTCATCTTACTATGTTAGAGCTATTGTCTAAAGTTTATGAAATAAAATAAGGATTTAATTTTTTTAATTATGAACAAATTAATTATATAGAACTAAAAGCAACGAGTGGTAGGCAGAGGTGTAGATAAATGGCATTTTAAATGATAAGAGAAGGAAATCTATAGATAAGGTGGATGATTTAAAAAGCTGTTACAAACGCATGCAATGGTAGCCTGCATATGAAATGTACAGTAAAATGGTTTAATGTGTTGGCCTCAGATGGCTGATTCACTAGCAGGAGAAATGGGGA
This sequence comes from Talpa europaea, assembly GCF_964194135.1. NCBI lineage: Eukaryota > Metazoa > Chordata > Mammalia > Eulipotyphla > Talpidae > Talpa > Talpa europaea. The sequence continues at coordinate 37,887,473 of NC_140082.1, forward strand.
AGGAAGTGTGGATTTTATGATGTTATCTGTATTATTTAATATTTTGATTTTTTAAAAATGATATAAAACATGAGATGCTTTTGAATGTTATAATTAATTATTTAGGAATGGAGGAAAGTACTGGAAGGGCAGACTTCCTCCGTCATGATGGTTCATAGAATTTGTTATAAAGATCAATTCTCTGGCTCCACCTCTTCAATTCCTTTTCAGTGGGTCTGTAATTTGTCTTGGAATCTGCATGTTTTATACACTCTAAAGTGATTTTCTTGGTATTTTTACCAAATGTACTCAGTCTGCACTAAAATTCACTAAGTGAATAGTAAATGAGAAAGTAATTGGAATACAGTTTTGTTATTTTGTTTTACTTTTTATTTTTGTTTTACTTTTTATTTTTGTATCACCCCCTCACTCTGACCATACACTGCTTTAAAAATTGACACAGGGCCTCCCCAGGTGGTGCAGCGGTTGAATGCTGGGCTGCAAGGCTGTCCACAGCCTCTGTGGAGCCAGTTCAATCCCCGGTTGCTGTCGAGGGTCCCACATGGCACGACAGACCTCTCCTGCCATGCCCGCTACTACCCTCAGCAGTTTATTTCCTTAGTCTGCCTGTTCTGTTCCCTGCTCTGGCTCTGGTGAATCCTCTCAACCTCCCGTGCTTCTGACTGTACCCAGGGAATGGAGGTATCACACTCCCAGACTTCAAACTATACTACAAAGCCATAGTAATCAAAACTGCATGGTATTGCAACAAGAAGAGACACATGGACTAATGGAACTGAATAGAAAATCCACAGATTTATGGTCAACTAATCTTTGACAAAGGAGCAAAGAAATTTTGTTCAGTAAATGGTGCTGGGAAAACTGGGTCACTACATGCAAAAGAATGAAGTTTGACTACTGCCTCACACCATGCACAAAACCCAACTCAAAATGGATGAAAGAACTAGACATAAGACCTGAAACCAGGGCCTCCCCTGATGGTGCAGGAGTTGAGCGAAGCGCTGTGAAGCTTTCCACAGCCTCTGCAGTGCCGGTTCCATCCCAGCCAGCCAGCAAGAATCCCACATAGCACGACAGATCTCTCCTATAACACCTGCTGCTCCCCTCAGCAGTGTATTTCAGTCAGTCTGCCTGCTCTGTTCCCCACTGTCTTTGGTGAATCCTCTCACCCTCCCACGCATCTGGCCTGTACCCCGGTTCTTCTATGCATGAATAAATCTTTAAAAAAATGACCCCCCCCCAAAAAAAGACCTGAAACCATAAAGTATATAGAAGGAAATATAGGTGAAACACTACACGACATACAACTCAGTAACATCTTTAAAGACACGTCACCCAAAGCAGTGATAGTGAAGGCAAAGATAAACTGCTGGGACTACATCAAATTAAAGAGCTTCTGTATAGCAAAAGAGACAATAACCAAAACAAAGAGACACCCCACCAGTTGGGAGAAAATTTTTGCACACAACACTAATGATAAAGGACTAATCACAAAAATTTACAAAGAGCTGATGAAACTCAACAAAAAACAAAGTAAATAATCCAGTCAAAGCAATGGGCAGAATTGCTAAAAAGAAACTTCTCCAAAGAGGAAATGCAAATGGCCAACAGGCATATGAAAAAATGTTCAACATCACTTGTAATCAGGGAAATGCAAATCAAAACTACAATGAGATACCATCTTACACCTGTGAGAATGGCACATATTAAAAAATCTAGCAACAATAAATGTTGGCGAGAATGTGGAGAAAAAGGAAATCTCCTGCACTGCTGGTGGCGGTGCAAACTGGTCCAACCACTATGGAGAGCTCTGTGGAGATTCCTCAACCTGCTAAAGGTGGAGCTTCCATATGATCCAGCAATTTCACTCCTAGGTATTTACACAAAGGACCCAGAAACATTAATTCCAAAGGGCACCTGCACCCCTATGTTTATAGCAGCTCTATTTACAATAGCTAAGTTATGGAAACAACCCAAATGCCCCAAAATAGATGACTGGATCAAGAAGATGTTGTACATATACACAACGGAATATTACTCAGCAATCAAAAAAGATAAACTCATGCAATTTGCAGCAACATGGATGGAGCTAGAAGGGATTGTGCTCAGCGAAATACGCCAGAAAGAAAAAGAAAAATGTCTGATGGCCTCACTAATAGCAGAAATTTAGAAAACCTAAATAAAGGACCAGGAAAAAGACAAATTATAATAAAGTAATCAAAATCAACAAGCAGCTATAAACCAGTGACACACTACCGGGGGGTGAGGAGGGAGTGGGATCAAAATAAGGGGGATTGGAAATTGCATGGGGGTATAACCAAGATGAAAATACATACATTGTGCAAAAACGAAAAATGATGTAAAAACATATATAAAATTAAAATATTAATAAGAAGAATATTGTTTAAAACCTAAAAAAAAACCAAGTCACTTTAGAAATTTTCTAGCTAGATTTCATGGATTATATATAGACAAAAACAGGAAGATGTTTCTTCTAAAATTTTGTCCATAGGACTAACTTTCTGTGTGCTGGAGGTGGAGAGGGAACACTTTTCTATCTTCTCTAATGCAATCTTTCTTTCTGCCTTTATTTTTGTTTTGTCTTTTCAAGGTCAATCTTGAACATCACTGAGGTTTGCACTCTCCAGGTAATACTCTCTTTTCATAATCTTCACTTTTTAGGTGAGGCAGTGTTGCCTCCTTTGTTATTTTAACCTTTCAGGATGATTTCCACCCTCTAACATGATAAATAGTCCTTTTATGTTTCATGGTACAAATCAATAACTGGTGTTTTAATTGCTCAAAGGAATAAAAAAAATTGAAAAGAAAGTTATGAAAGGGTTAATTTCCTGCTATTTGAAAAGGAGAATGAAAAAGAATCCCCCAGAGGGCTCCTGCTTCATCCTGGTGTGTATTGAAATGTAAGCTGCAACCAACAGTCTGGTTAATAACAATTCATGCCGCTGTCAATCTTTTTGACCAATGTCATCAATATTTTACACTGCAAAATAACAACAATTAAGAATCAGGACTAGGAGAAGCACTTGGGGCAAAAGTGTTTCTAACACGATAATGAAATCGACAATACAGCGCCAGCATTTCCAATAGACATTCTAAGAAAGGTTTTGCTGTGGTTTTCTTTTCCCAACAGTATGTACCTTGCTCTTTACTCCGTTTGGTGACATTCAACTGGGGGTGTAATCCAATGCCTCAGAATCACACACAGTGCTGTAAACCAAAGATACCTAAATCAACATAGATAAAAACAAAAGAAACAAACAAATACAAAAACACTGATGCACTGTAGACTTTATAATTCCAATCCATAAAATTCAGATGATGGTGATTTGGAGAAAAGTAGAAACATTAAGAGTCATACACATTAACTCAAAATTGGTGGTCGGAGTAGTGTGGTAGCATACTTCTGAAGCTGTGTGATCCTGTATATTTGAATTATACACAGTGTTGTAAACCAATGGTAACTCAATAAAAAAAGAAAAAAGTGAATAACTGATAAAAGAAAAACTAAGATGAATTCAAAAGTAAAGAGCACTCTGAATTAAAACAAGTCTTACAAAATTATACCTGTATTGAATTAGATTGCAGAATATACCAAATAAATAAATAAAACACCGCTATTTCTCTCAAATCAACTTGTATAAAATTTGATAAGTTAAAATTGACAATCAGGGTCCTCCCTGGTGGCGCAGGCAGTTGAGTGCAGCGCTGTGAAGCTGTCCATAGCCTCTGCAGTGCCAGTTTGATCCCTGCCGGCCTCAGAGCAACCCACATGGCGAGCAGACCTTTTCTGTCTCGCCTGCTGCTCCCCTCAGCAATGTGTTTCGGTCAGTCTGCCTGTTCTGTTCTCCACTCTGTCTTTGGTGAATCTTCTCACCCTCCCATGCGTTTGGCCTGTACCCCGGTTCTTGTATAAACAAAATAAATCTTATTTTTTTTAAAATTGGCAATCATTTTATTTATCCTACTTATTAGTGAAAATAAAAACAGTTAAACCTTAAATTCAAAATCCCATTTTTTTAAATATTTATTTATTTATGCATACTGCACCATGTGGGTAGCTCCCTGGCTGGGCATTGAACTTGCACTGCAGTAGGTGGCAATAGCTTGATAGTGTTGTGTCTTTAGCCCCTGCACCACCAGGGAAGCCCTTATTTATTAGTATATGCCTTTCCTTTGAAAGAAAATTTCATATGAAATATTATGTGTTTAAAAATCAGCATATTATTAACGTGTACATAATATATTGCCCAACATTGTCATGGAAATTTTATAGCATCCGATTTTCTTTCTCAAATTCACTTATAATGCTATATTCTAAGAAAATAAAAATGATTTTCAAGATCTAATTATTTTGATGCCTGTAGTAGGATCCAAGTGTTTTATCTTCTATTAGTTTATGTGTCATGGTTAAGACATTTGTATTTCATGTATGTACTTACCCTTCAATTCCATTCTTTTTTTTTAAGTGTATTTGGAAAAGATGGATAACTTTTTTTAAATTTATTTTTTATTTTATTTTATATATTTTTATATCATTTTTTCATTTTTGCACAATGCATGCATTTTCATCTTGGTTATAGTCCCCATACAATTCCCACCCCCCTCATTTTGACCTTAATCCCTCTTCCCTTCCCCTCCAATAGTGTGTCTTTGGTTTATAGTTGTTTGTTCATTTTGAATACTGGATGGTCTCCCCCATAGCAGGAATTTAGAAAATCTAAATAAGGCACCAGGAAAAAGACTAATTATAAAAAAGTAAAAATCAATTCCATTCTTAAAAGCACAGTAGGATTAGCGCACTTCCAGGTGTGCATACTCTGCACTGACCTTGCTGATGAGTAAGGAAGGACTGGCAAAGGGAACAATTATGGACTGGAAGGCCCTTTCCTTCTGTTTCTTCAGTGTCATTATTTTTGGCTTTAAGGGTTGGTTATCATGAGAAAGTCAGAGGAGCAAGAAGGGGTAGGAATGGTTTCCTGTTGTTTGTGTTTCTGAGAATGTCATGACTTTTTACTTGAACTCAGGGAAGTATGGCTCTGGGGGCTGACAGTGAACCAATCTAGCTTTAGGTGTAACATGTTAGCCTCGTATCCCTTTGAGTCTCACAGGATTCCCAGCCCCATGGATGCAAGGTATTGCCTGCTCCTCACACCATGGATGCTAAATTGGGATGGGCAGGTGGGAGAGGACATATCATAGATGTCTTCAGCTCACAAGCCTGTTCTTTTGCCTGCTAGACATACTTAACTAAACATTAAATACGAGTCCAAAGATATTGTTTTTTAGGAATCCCTGATAGTGAAGTCATTATTGAGTAGTTGGGTTCAGAGAGGGGGGCCCTTGGGTTCACTCTGGGAAAGGTTTCACCAGAGCTCCCCTTTCCGCAGCAGGAGGCGAGTTTCCCAGGAGAGTTTCTCCACGAGACAGAGATGTTAGTTATATCCAAAAGGGCAGGTTTATTATAAAAAGGAGAGAAGAATGAAGGACACTTGCATAGATACAAGCGAGAAGAAAGGGCTCCTCCGAAAATGACAGGTTTGCTAAGAGAGACCTACCTGCATGATCAAAGGCGGGCGGCCTTCAGGAGAGCTGCATCTGCTGAGGAAGGTCAGTAAAGAGAAAAGAAGGCATGGTACAGGTCATGGGCTGGCAGGAAGTTGCTGCCCTGCGGAGGGAGAGAGCTGGCAAAAAGAAACACCTGTATAGGCACAGGTGGGCAGAAGGACTGCTGTCCCGTGCCAGTGCAGAGATTGCACTGATATAGTCTTCTTTTGGGGAGGGCTTAATCCTGTTTTGGAGTGGCCTGTTTGCTGTTGATTTTGGATAACTATAGAATTTGAATAACCAGAGATTCTAGAATGTCTCTCAATCACCACATCTTTACCTCCGGTCTGTGACATCCACAGCATCTGACACTACTTGGGTCTGTGTCTTGGCACCTAAGGATTTTTAGTTCCTATAGCTGGTTTAATGACTATGTTAATCACTTCTACCCCCCACTCCAGCTGTTGGTATTGTGTGAGCCAGGTTTCTGATATATTGGCACCTCCCTTCTAGTTTTTCTATTCTTATCCTCCACCAATGCCATCAACGGTGCCAGTCCCTGTACATTCTCATAAGACTGGCTGTTCTTTAGAGCATAAATATGTTCTTGTTCTTCCCATACAAGAACAAACAAACAAGAAGACATTTTGACTCCACTTTTCCTGCAACTACTGCGCATTCCACTTCTTCTCTTATAGCAAAATCATTAGAAAGATTCCCCTCACCCCTGACCTCTGATATCTCTACTCCCATTTTCTAGTGAGTCCACCAACATCAGAATTTAGCTCTCATCACTGCAATGAAGTGGCTCTTATCAGGGTAACCTGAAAAAAATGTGCTTTTCATGGCCAAATCCAAAGGTCAACTCTCAGTCCTTTTTTTGATAGATGGTTGTCCTTGAAATGACTCTGTCTCTTGGCTATGCCTATCACTGAGGTCACAGAGGTTACTTCTTCCTTTACTGTCTTTCACCCACTCTCTGAACCTCTACATGCCAAGAATGTAGTCCTTAGTCTCTATGAATAATAATATTCTCAGTGGTCTCCTGCAGCCCTAGGGCTTTACAAATGACCTCAGAGTTGATTATTAGGAATGTATGCCTTTAGCCTTTGACCCCTGACTCATGTGCAGTCACCTAAATTATTGTGGATGATGTAAGAATACTACAGGATCAACACAGAAATTCTGTTGTCACACCACACTAAATTGTAACTCTATCATTCCATGACATAGTCGCCCTACATGTCCCCTTACCCTCTATTACACAGGAGCACTCAGTCAATTCTGTTAATTCTCCTTCCAAATAACTACATATACCCAATTTGTATGCTAGCTCATATTTTGGCATTTCTGAAGTCAAGATACTTCAACACCTTGTTAGCCAGGTGACTGTTGTGAATTGCCCATGGCTGTCCTTCATGGGTTTTAGGAAATACCCTGGAGATGTTAGTGCTACCCTCTAGAGAAATGATAAACAATAGTTCCTGTGATTTTATAAAAGATAACACTATGTAGAAATACATGAGTATCAAAGACTCAGAGTATAAAGTGTTCAGAATTGGACTCAGCATACAAAAAACTCCGAGTAAGAAGAAAATCATGGTTTTTAGCAACATATTTTCTTTCTCAAAGGTACATCAAACAAAAGCATATTTATATTTGAAGAGATTTTATATTTTTAATATATAAGCATAAGCAGAAATAAATTAGCAATTGCTGCATTAAAATATAGTGGCTTAACCTATATTTATTAACTAGCAAAATTTATTAACTTGCAAATTGGGACTACATCAAATTAAAATGCTTCTACACAGCAAAAGAAAACTTCATTAAAACAAAAAACTTTATTAAAACAATACTGTATGGGAGAAAATATTTGCACAATATACAAGTACAATATAAGATGGTTCCTTTTTTTCTCACATCCTCACCATCATTTGTTTTTCCTAGTCCTTTTGATATGAACCATCCTCACCAGAGTGAAATGGTAACTCACTGTGGTTTTGACTTGCATTTCCTTAATAATAAGTGATGACAAACATTTATTCATGTGCCTGTTGACCACCTGGATGTCTTCTTTGGAGAAGTGCCTATTGAACTTTTCTACCTATCTTCATTGTTGTTGTTTTAGTTATATTAGTTGTTGTTTTAGTTGTTAGATCATGGCTAATATCCTTGTCAGGTGTATGGTGTGCAAATATTTTCTCCTATATAGTAGGGTATCATTTTGTTTAAATGAAAGTTTCTTTTGCTGTGTAGAAGCCTTTTAGTTTAATGTAGTCCCAATAATTTATATTCTCTTTTGTGAGATAGTAATGCAGTTTAATTTGTTTGCATGTGGCTGTCCAGTTTTCCAACACCACTTATTGAAGAATCTATCCTTGCTCCAGTGTATATTTTTGATCCTTTGTTTATCTTTTTATTGATAGTCAATGTGTTCTGGACCATAGTCAATATTAAGGCAAAGAAGTCAAAACTTTTAACTCATTACTAAACATATAACAATTTTACCACCCAATGGATGGAACATTCTTATTCCTTTCTGGACAAAGTTAACAGTTACATAATGATGACATGAATTGAGCTTTGGAATATAGTCATAGGTAGAGTGAGTTAAATCCGATTGCAACACTTAGAGTTACTTATCCATTGCCACGAATGCCTTGACTTATTGGATCCCGCTGGCAAAACCCACAGTATTCTGCTAGAATAAGATATTTTCACCACAGTAAAGCAGAATAATGCTGCTAGGGATGAGAATTGAATGTATCAGAATTCCTATTTTTTATGATTGAGGCTAAGGAAAAGCAGAGGATCAAATCAGTTTTTTGACCTGGTAAAATGACTTAATATCATTTCAGAAATTGAAGACATTATAAATGTAATCCATTTTAAGCTTTTTTACACTAGGTTTAAGGTAGGAAATATAATTCTTTTATTGGGAACTCTATCTACAATATTATTATATTTTCAGTTGTGTTAAAATTTACATATTTCAAAATGAAAATATTAATTTTAGTAAGTAAAAGTAACTGATTACAATAATCTACTCTATTCTAGTCATAAAATCAAATTTTCTTTTAATACTTACATTTATGATGCTTTTGATGAGAAATAATGCTAAACTGTTATGCGAAAAAGAGATTGGAAGTGGTGTAAAAATGAATTTGGTGTAGAATTGACAAACTAATTTGAAAGTTTATAGGGAGCAGCAAATGACCAGAGTAGCCAAAACAATTTTCAAGAAGCACTAAATTAGAGGACTGATAGTACCTAACTTGAAGATTTATTAGAAAACCACAGTAATGAAAAGAGAATGTACTGGGGGAAAAATAGACAGATTAATGGAATAGAAAAGAGAGCACAGATACACTACAAATAGTAAACTAATCTTTGACAAAGGAGCAAAGGCAATATAATAATGGAAAGTCTTTTCCACAAATGATGTTACAATAACTGAGAATTCACACACAAAAGCAAATTCCATACAGATTTTACATTCTTCACAAAAATTAATCAAAATGGATTATAGACCTAAACGTAAAGCTCTTAGAAGATAACATAGGTGACCTTTGATATTGCGATTATTTTTTTTAGTGATATCAAAAAGGTCATAGTCCATGATAAAAATAATGCATAAGATACTTTGTTAAAATTAAAATTGTCTATTCTATGAAAGATCTTTCAAAAGCATGAGAAAACTAGAAGAAAATTTTTGGAAAAAACATATTTGAGATATGACTGGTATCCAAAATATAAGAAAGAATTCTTAAAATTCAACAATAAATAAATGAGCAACTTGATTTAAAACTGTGCAAGTGATCTTTACAAATACCTTACCAAAGAAGCATATGAAAAAAATGTTGCACCTTATATATCAATCAAAAGCAAATTGAAACAATGAAATTCTAGTATACACATATTAGAATGGTCAGAATACAGACAACTCCAAATGTTGATAAGGAAGTAAAACAATAAGAACTATCACTCACTGCTGGTAGAAATCTCAAATAGGACAAAACTTTGGAAGACTATTTGGTTGTTTCTTTCACAACTAAACAAACACTTACCTTAAAATCCAGCTCTCCTGCTCCTTGGTATTTACTCAAAGGAGTTGAACATTTATTCCCACACGATGCCTACATGTGGATATTTATACTTAGAGCAATTATATCATTGGTTGCCAAAATTTGGAAGCGATCAAGATACAATTCATTAGGTGACTTAATAAAAAACAAAGAAAGAAACTGGTATATTCAGGAAATAGAAATTATTTGCTGTTACAAAGAAATTAGTTAACATGTCATAAAACATATTAAAATTTAGTAACATGGATCTTAAATTCATATTACTAAGTAAAAGAAATCAACCTGAAAAGGCTAAAAACTGTGTTTCCAGCCATAAAATGTTCTGGAAAAGAAAAAAAACTACAGAGACAGCAAAATATCAGTGGTGTAAGTATGAAGGGAGGGATGACTAGTTGGAGCACTAGAGGATTTTTAAGGCAGTGAAACTGATCTGTATGATGCTATAGTGGTGGACACATGTCATTATACATTTGTGCAACCTCCCATATTGTAAAAAACTAGAAATGGACCCTAATGTAGACTGTGGATTTTGGTTGATAATGACATGTCAATGTAAGTTCATCAATTATAACAAATTTGCCCATCTGGTCAAGGATGTTGGTGGTGGGGGAGGTCACACATGATGGAGGAAGCAGGGAGCATATGTGGAGTCGATTATTTCCATTTCTTTTGTTGTAAACTTAAAGAAGCTCTAAAAATTTAAGTTCATTAAAAATAACAAATATGAATCTAGTGACTCTTTAGAATTCAATGTCACTGAAGTACATACTTTTTAGTGGAAATCTTTAAATTCAACACATTTGCAAAAAAAAGTCATTGCCTCTTATAGAGAAGTCAGTTCTAGGTCAAATCTTCTGGATTGAGGTAATTTTGGGGATTATATTTTCATGTATTAATTCTCTATTTATGGATACTCTGTCTCAAAATAAATCTTGTTTACCTTCCCTTTTGTCTTAGTTAACACATTAATTTTTACCCAAATGACATTTCCTCAATTTTACAACTTACTCTTCTATGGAAATAGTAATGTGCCCATAAGGTCCTGCAAGATCAGGTTCCATTCCCAGAACAGTCACCCTCACGCTAAGGACTTTTGAACCATGAGTAAACAATGATTGCAATCAGCACTTCACGGATAATTGTCCAAAAGCTGAACCAAGAACTTGAGAGTCATGGCTTTCAATACAATTTGTGCCCCTGATTTTCCAATTTGAAAGAGCTTGTCAATTTCTTGACATTCAGAGAAGATGCTTTCCTCTTTCTCCTGTGGGTAAATTTTCATTATCCTTAATTGGCACTAAGTATGAGCATCTTGCCTGTGATTGTCCATCTCTCTGCAGCACCCATTTAAGCAGCATTAAACTTCTGTTTACACCTCACTATAAGGAAATAGGTTAGAAACATTATAAACAGTAGGCTGAAAGCATTCAAAAAATATTTGCATTTTTTCAAATAGCCAGGCTTCTCACAAGCTAACAATTTATTTTTTTCCTCATAACCATGAAGCTACAAATTTTGTGACTTACACTGCAATTTTGCTTAAAAGGCAATATAGCCTTCAATCTTAGTTCATTTGGTGCTAGTCTGGTAAATGGCCATCTTTCATATCAAAAATTTCAATCTATGTACTGATCGGCTGCTTAATATTACAGAAAGTGCACCGTAGGGAAACATAAAGAGATGGCTGGATTTTAGGACTTGGTAAAATAGTTTTCTACCCCAAAATGTGGCTAGTTTAATCAACAAAATGGCTTGGGGTAGATATGCCCCTTTCTGGTATTTCAGTTTATTTGAGCGATATTTCATCAAAATCTTACAATTTTTCAACATGTACTCTTATTTGTTTCACCTGCTAAAGACTTATATTTGTTTTTAATGAGACATAATTTGATATATACATCCTGCCTTGTGAATGAGTAAAACAAAATAAGTCTAAATATTTGTGCAAATATTTAAATACCTGCCATAATTTCCCTGGAGTTCATTGTGGGGAGACTATGGTGGACACTGTCCAACAGTGAAATCTTCTTTGAACTCCACCTCCTCCTTTGTATAGGTTATGATTGCTCATTTAATATAATGCTGGGAGGTAAAAAACAAACAAACAAAAACCCTTTTAGCTGTGTATCAGTTCTTATATGTAGTATTTTCTCACAAGGTCATCTTTTAAATGACTAGAGGGAGAGAGAGCTGATAGATCCCCAATGAGCTCAGGTCACTATATGCCTGTGCATCCAATCCACCGAATGGTCTCCTCACAACAGGCAGCAGGAGAGGTGTCAGTATCCTCAGTCTATAGACAAATGGATGAAGGCTCAGTGCACTAAGCAACTAAAAGAGGAACTGATAAACATGGAATCAATCCCAGGTCTTCTGGATTCATATTCCATCCTGCCTTCATAGGTATTTCTATCATTTGTCAGTCTCTAGGGGAAAGAAAGATCTGTTTTGAATTGAAGTATAGTCATTCTTCATAGAGAGAGGCAAGTGTGCATAAATTGGCATGAGTGGTCCTGAAAAAGCTCTGTGACTATGTCGGGCAAAATTCAGCTGGTAGTGTCAGGGCATCCCTGCCTTCCTATAGTGCTTTGAGGAGCTCTCCTGATTAAATATTGGGCCAAGTGGCTGGTGTGGTGGAGATGCACCAAAAATAGATGAAAACAGTGTTCTCTACAAGATCTCAGTAATGAGTTAACCATCCACTTGAAAGTTAATCTGACATTATTTTTGGCAACTCTTTTTGCAATATTTAATGTTTAAAATTTTTGTTTGGTTCATTAGATTGCAAGACCTTTAAGATCATTATCATGCATTTCTGTTCCTGAAACAATGCCTAGCAGGGAGTGGACATTCATGATATGCTAATGGTTGTAAGATAAATAAATACACACACTGGAACTTGAGGAAAAAATATTGAGCTATAAACTTGAACTGATGAACAGCTATAAAACAATCAGTAAAAACAGATATAGAGTGCTGTCTAGCGGATTAAAAAAAAAACAGGAAAACAGGGTTAAGGATGGAAATATTCATTTATTGTAGAGAAATTGTGGATATTGATTTGAAAAGAGGGAAGCAAGCTTTCTGCTGGGAGTAAGTACCTAAGTTGTGGGTAGATACTGGTAGAATTATCAGTCAGATTTAGACAACAAATGATGAAGAATTAGGGGTTAGTGTAGCTTCATGAACAAGGGAATGATTTGAAGGAGGGGTGAAAAAAGGAAAATGAAAAGAGAGAAAGGAGAGAGTCATGATATATAATTTGCACTCAAATACATATGATTACTAACTACATGTAATATTCAGAATAGCTAGCATTTAAAAGGCCCAGACTGAGTGATTTTGCCCCTCAGTAGACTGTCACACCAGTTCTGTGCTCACTGGCATACTTTTACAAGTGCATTTGGGGACAGACAATGAGTTAATACAAGGAATTCTTTTCATTCATGCTTGAATTAAAGTACAAATAAAGGAAAATTACTCAATGTGAAACTCCCTATAATTTTTTATTGAAAAACATTTATTCTAAAGTAAAAATAAAATTTAAAAGAGACAAAGGGGGACATATCAATGAACTTGGAGGATAGAGTGCCTCTTTGTTTAAGACTGTCAAGTTTATTTAAAAAATTGCCAATAAATGTGACCTCCCCATTAAACCAGAGCAATACAGGTGACCCAACTAGAGACACTTTGCAAAAGAAGAATTTACAGGACATCCTGATAATTCATGTTGTTCTGCAAAAGACACCACTGCCATTGAATCGTCCAATCAATCTGATACACACTGTAAGAAATATTCTGGTTTGTCTTAAGCTCTTCATAGCTAAATGTTCCCAGCCATGAAAGCTAAACATTAAAGGCACTTTAGTTAATATTTCAAAGTTATGCTGCAGTATTTCAAAGTGTTTATGTTAGTGGTATGGAAATGCATCCATGATTATCTATTTGTAACTTAATGCACAATAAGGGTTCAAATCTAAGTAATTAATACAAACTCTGATTTAATCCATAGTATGTTATAGCCAGAAACATTTTCTCCATGGCAGTTATTTTTCTTCATGGAGGTTTTCTGGTGTCTATTGATTGGGCTGAGTAGGTTGATGGGTAATTTAGCATCCCTTGGGCTATACTAAGGCGTCAGTCTTACACCTTGGCTCCGCTTCATCTGCCTGAATAGTTGATTGCCTTCCTTTATTATGTGGGCTGAGCATGACTGGAATATTTCACTTTCTCACTCATTTGCAGCCAAGAGCACCTCAGGAGGAAACCCTTCCCTTGGAATGATATATTGGCAGGGTAGAGAAGAGCTTGCACATTATTACCAAATTAAATATCTGTCTGTGAGACTCAGGGACAAGCGTTGTGCCATGTTGCATATTAAATTCAAGAGAAACTTGAGAAGAAAGAAAACTTCATGTTACAAATTGATTTACCATCACTGGACCAAGGAAAAAAGTTCTCAGTCATCCTGTTGTGTTCTATTCATTCTTTCCCTCCTCTCTCTTTGTTTTGCAGCAACCTCTCAGATATGTTTAGCTATCTTACTATGAATACACAGTTAACTCTGCCACCAACACATACACTTCATATACACATAGACACACGCACTCACCTATATAGAATAATTGATATTTCAACTCCACCTTTGGTACAATAAGCAAATATCTGGTTCTCAACCATAGGAAATAGTTTTTCTCTTGTTAAATAACAAAAATCCATCTACCTTAATTCTAAAGATCTTATAGACTTTATTAAATAATTCATGTATTAAGCAGCATCCTATGTAGCAAGTGGAAAGGTGCTCCAAAAAGCCATTCTCATGAAAGGTTTTGTAGGCAAAAAGGAGAAGGAAAAGAAAAAGGGAATTGTTTCAGATTTAGTTAATTTTTTTATGGGGAATGAAAATGATTGCTTCATTGGTGCTGATCAGAAAATTACACACTGACCAGTTAAGACTAACATTCCTAGGGGAGTTTAAAATTATAGTTCAGGGCCTCCCTGGTGGCACAGCAGTTGAGTGCTGGGTTGCGAAGTTGCCCACAGCCTCTGCAGCACCGGTTCGACCCCTGGCTGCCCCCCGCCGGCTGCCGGGGGAGGGTCCCACATGGCGTGCAGACCTCTCCTGCCTCCTGCTGCTCCCCTCAGCAGTGCACTTCATCAGTCTGTTCTATTCCCCGCTCTGGCTCTGGTAAATTCTCTCACCCTCCTGCGCTTCTGACTGTACCCAGTGCTTGTATAAATAAATAAATAAATATTAAAAAAAAAAAAGAAACTGTTCTGTTAAAAAATAAATAAATAAAATAAAGTTATAGTTCAGTTAGGTGTTAAATCTTAATGAGCATAGAACAAGAGTCATTTGGGACTGTTGTGTTCTTATCACTCTCTGTTATGGATTATCATAAGAATGCCGCAGACTGAGGGCTTATAAACAACATTACTCACTTTTCACAGTTCTGGGAGCTGGATGTCCAAGATCAAGGTGCTGGTAGATTCAGTGTCTGGTGAGGACGACCTGCTTCCTACTTCCTAGAAGGTGGTTCTTATGTGGCCTGACCTCACATGCACAAGAGGAAGGGCACTGTCATGGGTTTCTTTTATAAGGGCACTAAGCCTCATTCCTGAGGCTCCACCCTCATGACATAATCACCTCCCAAAGGTCACACCTCTTAACACTATGGTGTTGAGGGTAAAGTTCCATATGAATTTTGAAAGGGCATACTCAGATGATATAATACTCTAGAGATGCCTCAGGCTATAAAGCTAATGAAAAGAAATTCGATATTTACATGCTTAAGTCTTTTTAACATTTGCAAAACAAAGACACTATAATTTTTAAAAAGTATTCCTTTGATGTCAATTTAAATTAGTTTTATTATTATTTTTCTTGTCATAAAGCTAAATATGCATATATTTGTCAGTAGGTAGATAGGTAGATAGATGATAGAGATCTTTATAAGTTACTATTCAATTGTAATAGAACACCAAATTGCAAACTGAATTTAACAGACCAAACTCTTCCCCTTCTCTCCCATTCATTGAACCATTCAGATCTAAGGCATAAGCTGGGACAGACCAATCCAGGCTTGTGCTGTGGTAATAGAGTTGGGTTTTGTGGTGGACTCTGTGATAACTTGAAGCACATCTCAATATCTCAGAAGGCGGAGGAGGGCATGGGATGGCCCAACACCTGGAGAGTCAGTCTGAGAATGAAGAAGTGCATTTGCATCACAGGAATGTTCAGCATGGAAAGTTGAGCATGGGTGGGGGAGTCCCTTTCTAGGCCATCATAACACATTCTCAAAAATGTGAGGCCTAAAGCCAGAGAAATCCTCATAGCCTCTTACAGTTCTGCAGGTCAGAATCTGAAATTAATTTCTCTGGACTAGAACCCATGTGCTAATAAAGCTATGTTTCCTCAAAGACCCCAGGGAGTATAGGTTTGCTCACCTTCTCCAGATCTCATAGACCAGGGACCCTTCTTCCATCTTCAAAATCTGCAAGGCAGTGTCTGTGACCATCATATTATCACCTCCTCTTTCTTCACTAAAATCTCTCAAGATTATATGTAGGCTCATCAGTTTCATCCAGGCTACTCTTGATGTAGCAAGGACTTTAATCACATCCACAAAGTCCCTATTGCTGTGGAAGGGGATATTCAGAATGTGCATGTGTATTGGGGTAGGAGAGTTTCATTAAGTTCAGGTCTTATCTTAACTTGTATATTATATTTTTATCACAACACTAGTAATTGAGTTGAAATAGTAATATATGTTTTTAAATTAATTTATGGCTGTAAAATTTCTTTCATAATATCCATAAAAGTCTTCACATTCTAGGTGCACACAGCCCATAGACACTTAGACCCTTTTTCCTCAGGTGAGGCACAGGTGTCTGAGCTGGGCAATGAGCACCATCTCTGGGGACATCCTGCAGATTTCTCCTTTAAGGGCATAAGGTAGAACTGAATGAAACACGTTTTTTTAATATATTTTATTTAATATAATTCTTACATCATTTTTCATTTTTGTACAATGTATGCATTTTCATTTTGATTATATTCCCCATACAATTCCCACACCCCTTATTTTGACCCTAATCCCTCCACCCCCTGACCCCTCTGTGTAGTGTGTCTCTGGTTCATAATTGCTTGTTGATTTTGATTTTTTCTTTACTATAATTAGTAAACAGACAGCATTTTTAAGTGTTTCTGTGACTGCTTAGTGAGCAAGAAAGATGTGATATTTACCTATTATTTCCATTCTTAAATCCTAAACATGTTGGGGTATGTAGAACTTTAGGATCTGGTCCAGATACTCTGATACAATGGAAGTTAAGCAGAGGGAAGAAATGAATGGGTATAAGTTGGTAGAGAATATCAAGGAGAAAAGAACAGAGAATCTGACTCCTATGTAGAGGAATTTAATTAACAAAAAACTCAGTGGGGAAAGAAGTCTTTACCCTTTTTGTACTACTCAGCGATTTGCCATCAGCATGAGTAAGACTTTCTATTTGGTAGTGGATCATCCCTCCATGACTTCTGGGTTAGTTAGAAGGACAGAATCAAGACTGTACACTGTGTGTTTTATTGTGCTTTCCAGTTTGCCAAGCCTTTTCAAATACAGAATCTCATTTGACCACCGATGTCAGTGAGGCATGTTGAAAGCACAGTAGTATGCGCTAAAACACATGAGAAAGGCAGAATTGCTATATGTTACTGAATCTATACAAATTCATATCAAACTGTACTTTCTGAATCAGAAAAGTCACCTTAAGAATAAAGTATGTCACCTTTATGCAAAGTCACCTTAAGAATAAAGTATGTCCTCAGCAAACTTAACCTACTATAATCTGATTATGAGGATTAGTATACCAAAAGAAAGAATGTGTCAATAAGCATTAATAGATATAAACTGTGTCCTTTCAACTTGTCTGGTTTCTGCCTTGCAAAAGAAAGCTTGTGTAGTACATATTTAACCAGAGTGGAGAAGAATCTCTCTGCCAACAAAACCTCATGCTATTAAAACTTCAAACCCAATAATTAAAGTCCCTTTGTTCTGATATCATACATAAGAAGAGATCATCCAGTAATCTGACTTCATACATGGTCCTTCTTCAAGGACAGAGTGTGTGTGTCAGTATGCTCTACACACAACAATTATATTTCACATTATAAATGAACAAATCATCTGTGTGTTTTCCCATTCTTCAGAGAAGAGATTTTTTCATGGACATGTTATATTGCTAAAGGTCAGGAAGTCAGGCATGGAAGGTAGAGACTATTTCACTTGTTTTTACAAGCATGTTGAGAGGTTCTTAGAGGTACTGTGAAAGAGAAACTGGTTGGATAGTAGTTCAAGGTCATAAAGGCTGTTTTTATTTAGTGCCTTGCAATATGGGCATCTTCAGAAGAGCAGCAAGCTCTATTCTAAATACCACCACCAAGGCTGGGGATTTATAGCCAGGGCATGGATAGGCCAGTGGGTGGAAAATTACTTGGAGGAGACATTAAATGTGTGTGAGTAGTAGGGTGGCATGCTTGCTAATCTGACCCAACAGGAAATTTACAAATGGCAAACCAAGGACTTGAATGCCAAGGATAAGGAAGGGGAACCTGATCAGATATCAAGATGAAGGGTTCTCCCTAAACTGAAAGGGCAGAATTCTTACTAAACTTGGGCTAGCCATGCTGAGGACAGACCCCAAGATTCAGGCATCCTCACAAAGAGACATAGCTGAATAGAGTTTGCTCCCAGTGAGGATCCTTGTAAGGATACAGGAGTAGAGGCACACCATGCCTGCATGTCAGGTCTTCTAACTCCTGGAGCTGCTTCACAGTTCAATCCACTTCAGTCTTATTCTTACCACTTCTGAAAATTATAATTATTTTACATCATGCTTCCTGATATCATGATGTTTAATTTTGTGCTTGCAAGATATTCTACTGACCTGATAGGATTGATTTATCCATTGTTCTTCCAAATGTACATTGGACCTTTCCTAGTCTTATTTCTTTACAAATAAATATAAGGCACATAAATAAACAAAAAGCACACTTGTACTCTGTGACCTTATTCCCTTAAGATCAATTCCCAGGACCAGAGCTAATGATCAAGCATAAGTGTACTTTTATGGTTTCCATAATGTCAGATATTGATTGTATCCATCTAGAATGCTATCAAAACTTTAGAGTAATTCATGCCCCTTAACCTGTCATCTTTGTGTGTTATAATTTGAAATACTAATTTAGCAAGTACAAACATTTGCCACAGTTTGACTTTCATTTGCATTTCTTTAATTGCTAGGGTTGATTCAATTTTCCATTTCATCTTGTGTGGATCTTCTAAGCATTCAAAATGGTCTAATTATTTATTTTATTAAACTTTTGAGCACTTAGATATAAGCATGACCTGAAGCATAAATGATCATTGCAAGATGTAAGATAGTTGTAATAGCTATGCAGTTCAGAGACTTCACTGAAACATTAAAATTATTTCCTGATTGCAAATTTATGTATGTGGAAGGTCTGTAGCTAAATTTCAAAATATTAAGATTCTTTTCACAATATTAAGATTCTTTCTGCAATGTTTTACAAAAATGACCCTAAGTCAATAACCCACTTATTTGAGTATATGGGAATGAGTTTGTTTCAGGGCTTTTTTTTTTTTTTTTAAAGATTTTATTTTTTGATTTTTGCATACAAGAGCTGGGTTGCAGGCCAGAGATGCAGGGGGTGAGAGGATTCACCAGAGACAGAGTGGGGAACAGAACAGGCAGACTGACCGAAGTGCACTGCTGAAGGGAGCAGCGGGTGAAATAGGAGAGGTCTGCTGCGCCATGTGGGTTGCTCCCTGGCGGCAGGGGATTGAACTTGTGCTACAGAGGCTGCGGATTGTTTCATAGTGTGGTGCTTATCTCCTTCTGCCACCAGGGAGGCCCTCAGGCCTTTTTTTTTTTTTGCATACAAGAACTAAGGTGTAGCCGAGAGGTAATGGGGGTTAGAAGATTCTCCAGAGACAGAATGGGGAGCAGAACAAGTGTGTCTCTTGAAATGCTGTTAAGGTGAGCAGCTGGGAAGACGGGAGAGGTCTACTGTGCCATATGTGGGTTAGCTCCCTGGTGGGGATCAAACTCAGGCTGTAGCAGTGATAGTGTTGAGACTAAACTCATAGGCCACCACGGAGGTCCTATTTCACAGTCATCTCCAATGAATGTTTTCTGGAGATTAGGCATGATCTGTTCCTCCCTGTATTGCCTTCTGTAACCCTCACATAATTAATCACCCACCCACATAGTAGATACTACCTTCTGTCTTATTGGGACAGCTTTCCCTGCAGCAGGAGAAAATTCTTCCTCAAGCACAGAGAGATTACATTTTCTGTCTTTATCACCTGAAGTCTAAAGTTCTGTCACTCCATTATGGAAGGAAATTGAATTGATGTGGCATCATTTGTCCTTTTCAAAGTGCAGGAGGTTATACTCAACCTTGGTCTCCTTCAGGTGAATGCAATTTTGTAATTTGACAGTTTGTTCTAATTTCTTCCCACCTATTGGAATTTTAAGCTCACCAGTTAATGATTATTAAAATAAAACATTTCTTTTTTTTTTTAATAGAGGCATGTTTTATTTATTTATTTATTTGTTTGTTTGTTTTGTTTATACATGCACTGGGTACAGTCAGAAGCACAGGAGGGTGAGAGAATTCACCAGAGCCAGAGCGGGGAGCAGAGCAGGCAGAAGGACCGAAGTACACTGCTGAGGGGAGCAGTGGGCGGTAGGAGAGGTCTGCGCGCCATGTGGGACCCTCCTCCAGTGGCCGGGGAGCAGCCGGGGATTGAACTGGCGCCGCAGAGGCCGCAGGCAGCTTCGCAACCCAGCGCTCAACCGCTGCGCCACGGGGGAGGCCCAAAACATTTCTTTTTTTTAAAGATTTATTTTTGCATACAAGAACTGGGGTACAGGCCAGAGGTACGGGGTGGGGGTGGTGGTGAAAGGATTCACCAGAGAGAATGGGGAACAGAACGGGCAGACTGACTGAAATACACTGCTAAGGGGAGCAGCAGGTGAGACAGGAGAGGTCTGCTGTGCCACATGGGTAGCTCCCTGGCCAGCTGGGGATCGAACTTGTGCTGCAGAGTCTGCTGATAGCTTCACATTGCTGTGCCCAACCCCTTGCACCACCAGGGAGGCCCTAAAACATTTCTTTTAACTCAAAAATGAGATCATCCCTCATCCTTAGTCTTCTTATGATTTCAAGGACTCTCTGGGACCTCCGTCCTTCCTCCAACCATCTACTGAATACTTGGGTCCCTGACCCATCTCCATCCGCCTGCACAGAGGCGGATCTCTGTTTCCATACTGCTGTCCAGCAAATGCTTCTCAATTTTTTAGCCTTGTCTTTGTTGAATTTTTTCATGTTCCTAAGTAGAGAAGAATCATTTATCCAACACAAAAATAAGAGGGTTTTATTGGGGTAATTAAAAGCTTTTGTAGCTGAAATCTCCAAGGCCCTGTTGGGGTGCATCTAACATTAGAACATTGCAGGTTGTTTCCAGCATCACACAACTTTCCAAACGAACATTTTATTGACTACATATGTTGAGATTCCAATGGGCAAATGATTACTCACAGGTTGTAAGAAGATTTTGAGGACTTTGTATAATCTATGCTGAGGTGTAGTGATATGATTTTAATTGTATGATAATATATTCTTTCAAATGGGTTTCAAAGTATTTATCTGTGGATTATTGATAAGTCAGATCCTCTTGGACTTTTAAGTAGGGGCCTTTGGGAACTGCAATAATTCTTCCAGTCTACTGCCATCCAGCATATGCACCAATGATAATTTGTTAAATGGCACACTCGTCTCATGAAAGAAGTGCAGCAAATTATAAATGCACAGGATCTCTTTGTGTGTAGAAAAAGAACATGATAACAACAATTTCTACCATATTCATTTTAGGGGGAAAAGATTTGTATTGGTTCTAGAATGGCCATTGATTCCTGGCCAACTTTACTCTGGGCTCTCCCAGAGTAAACTGTTTGAGCACAATTGATGTTACCCAAGAACATATGCTTCTTACTTTTGAAAGCCTGAATTATGAGACAAGGATGGGAGAAGTGACAGCTCAGTAAGCTTTGAGAGAAACCCTAAAAAAAACCACCACTGAATTAGCAATGGACATCTTGTGATGCTGCTCACTTCTTTCTGTCAATTTGTTTGAAAATATGAAAAAAAAAAAACTGAAGTATACTTTCTGTTGTCTGACAAAAAAGCTAAATGACCCCCTTGTTTTTCCTTTGTGTTGCATTTATTCTGGCTTGTCTCATCTTTTTTTGTATACCTTCTGCCTGCTTCATTGGACAAGAGTGGCAACAAAAATTCTGCCCTCCATCAGGGAAAGGGCTAAGACCTTGGCTGCTACTAAGCCATCAGGACTTTAGCGGGAAAGCAAAGTCAGGGTGATGGTACACTTGCACCCTGGTTCTCACCTTAGAGCATTACAAACAGCTGGAGGGATACATGAAGCCCGGTGCTCTGAGGGCAGGAGGCCAGTGTTAGGAGCTGCTTTGGAACAGTGACTGATGCGTTCATACCATAAATATTTACTGAGTGTTTCCTATATGCCAGGTGGTGTGCTAGATTTGAAACAAGGTAGACCAACATCAGCACATGTGGGTTTGCTTTCTAATTAGTGGTTGAGTAGAGGGTTTTGATGATGGTGTGCTCTTCTAAAATCCATGTGTTGAAATTTATGTATACCAAGGTTATGTGGTATTAGGCAGTGAAACTTTTGGGAGGTCATTAGTTATGAGGAAAGAGGCCCTATTACAGAATTAGTTCCTTTATAAAAGAGATCACACAGAAGGTGTCCTCCTACCCTCCCCTCTCATACAAAGTCAATCAGTTGACCTCAAGCAAAGGACCTGACTAGGCAAGCACTTTGATCTTGGACATGTATCTTTTGCTGTGTTCTTAGTGTAGAATTTGAATGAAGTTCACAGAGGGATATCTGGAGAGGCTCTCGAATATCTGGAGAGGATATCTGGAAGACAGCTACAGCTGAGAAAAAGGTGCAGCTCTTCTCTCAGACCCTCTTCACTACACAGCAGGGCTTAAGGCCATTGGGGAAAGCACAGCAAAATCTGAGGAAACTCCTGGAGAACTTTAACTAGTGTGTACTTAGACCACTTGGAATAATTCAGGCAGCATGAAGAATTCATCACTGGGGATTTTGTGAAGAGTGGAATAAATGAGCCACAAAGTGATGACTGGGCTTGCCAACTCCATGGTCATTACTTAAAGGGAACTCAATGGCATGATGAAGACTGAGGCCTTTCTGGGTGAATGAAGATGAGAATGGGTCATTAAAAGAAGATCTTCTGGGCTTCCCTGGTGACACAAGGGGTTAAGACACAACCTATGAAGCTATCTGCAGCCACTGCAGAGGAGTTTGATCCCCAGCCAGGGAGCTACCCACATGGCACAGCAGACCTCTCCTGCCTCACCCACTGCTCCCCTCAGCAGTGTATTTCAGTCATTCTGCTTGTTCTGTTCCCCTCTCTGTCTCTGGTGAATCTTCTAACCCCCCACACCTCTGGCCTCTACTCCAGTTCTTGTATACATTAAAAAATGTATATATAAAAAAAAGATCTCTGAAAACTTTGTTACAGGAGATTGAAGAGGTCATATGAGGATTAGGTGTGAAACTAGAGTCCTCAATTTTCTTCATTGACTCACTCATTCAGGTAACACTGCGGCTCATGGCTAATCTCCCTCACCGTGCCTTCACTGCCCCCATACGGAAGCCTCAGTTATCCGTTTTGGAAACAGGATTTACTTCAAATAAATAAAAGTAATATTGGATTAAATAGACACAAATTTCTTAAATAGTAAGGAAAGAAAACATAAAACACTATAGAAAATCACTTTTACAAAATGTCATCATTAATCCATCCTCATTGTAGTCTCATATTACTTTTCTTCCTGATCTGGGATACCCTGGGGCAAAGTTTCAGTAGCAGCCTGTGGTTTGCCCTTGACTTCACTCGTTTAGCCTTTTGCTATTATGTTTTTAATCACCTTCATCCTCATTATATAGTGATATTGTTAATAATATGAGAACACTGAGAATAGCTTTACTTTATGTGCTAAGTACTGCACCAGGAACATTACAAATCTCTTCTTATTTATTCTTGTTAATGAAACTTATGAACATTTCTTCACCTGTCTTTCACAGAATAGGAAAACATTTCAAAGAAATTAAGTAACATGAGATAAAACAGAACCAGTTTTTTTTTAATTTTATTTTATATATTTTTTAATAATAAATTTTATTGTTATATTCCCCATACAATTGCAGCCCCCCCATTCTGACCCCAATCCCTCCCCTCCCGCCCCCGACCCCCTAAAAGTGTCTCTGGTTCATAGTTTTTTGTTGATTTTGATTTTCACTTTCTTATAGTTATTCATTTTCCTGGTCCCTTATTTAAGTTTTCTAGATTCCTGCTATGAGTGAGACCATCCGGTATTTTTCTTTTTCTTTTTGGCTTATTTCGCTGAGCATGATCCCTTCCAGCGCCATCCATGTTGCTGCAAATTGCATGTGTTTATCTTTTTTGAATGCTGAGTAATATTCCATGGTATATATGGACCACATCTTCTTGATCCAGTCATCTATTTTTGGGCATTTGGGTTGTTTCCAAAGCTTAGCTATTGTAAACAGTGCTGCTATAAACATAGGGGTGCAGGTGTTCTTTGGAATTGATGTTTCTGTGTCCTTTGGGTAAATACCTAGGAGTGGAATTGCTGGATCATATGGAAGCTCTATGTTTAGTAGGTCCAGAAATCTCCACACAGCTTTCCACAGTGGTTGGACCAGTTTGCACTCCCACCAACAGTGTAGAAGAGTTCCTTTTTCTCCACACCCTCGCCAGCATTTGTTGTTGCTAGTTTTTTTAATATGTGCCATTCTCACTGGTGTAAGATGGTATCTCATGGTAGTTTTGATTTGCATTTCCCTGATGGCAAGTGATGTTGAACATTTTTTCATATGCCAAAACAGAACCAGTTTTTAAGCTTAGCTCTGTCTATCTGTGAAATACTGCTTTTCTAATACATAATACTTCAGAAGATAGTTAGTTCCAGATACATTGTACATTTGAAAACAGAAATATTTGTTTAGCCAGTGTTATTGGGTTATTTTTGGCATTATAATTATCTTTCATTTATTTCTATAAAACTGAGCAGAATATATTTCTCTGTTGTATCAGGAACATGTTATTTTTTATAATTCACTGATCTCTTAATTAAAAAAAATCATTGAACAAAAATCCCTTATTAGCAGATATCAATTGAATGCTGATTCTGGCACCTTCTGACATGTGACATTATGTAAATCTGAGATCTCATCTTTCTCATCTATAATATGTAATTAAAATTACCAATTTTTGCCTATTTTGGAAAATAAAATAAAATAACATTCTGCTAATTTCCTTTCATGTCCCCCTCTGTTGGTCTTCCACACTGTTTTCCCAGTAACTGTTCCCTTTTCTTGTCCTGGCATTCACTGTTCAGGGCTTCCCTTTTTGGCTACCTGTCCTGTGTGGGATAGAGGGATCTCTGCCTTATACAACACTGGTCTGGGAACCAGGGTCTGTCTCCTGACTTTACCAGTAATTGAGTGTAGGGGACTTAAGTGAAATTATGAAATATTCTGGATTCATTTCTACTGTCACATCTCTTTAACCTCTTCAGACTCATGATAGTCATTTTTCTTCCTTTTAAAAATAATTTGGAGGTAATTATTTATTTTGTATCTGCAGTCATTTCATACAGAATATTTATGCTGATGGGAAAGCTGGTTCATAACACAATCACAATTCCTTCTGTGAAATCTGGGAGTCAGATGACCTCCAATACACAAATGGTTTGAATTTTAGAACTGTGAGGCAGTACTTGAAACAGACATCATGTAAGGCCTCAAAAGCATCTGAGTGAGCAGCATAGATGCAAACCCATTAGTGTTTCTGCAAGAAACTATGCAGCCATTGGCATCCCTGGGTTCAGAGAGATTTCATCAACAGCCTCATTTGGATCAGTCCATTAGTGCTCCCGGTGGACTATGGCAGAACTTCCATTTGTCAGAGACAGTTGAATTTGGGAACTAGTGATAAGGGATATATGCCAATAGCAGTTCCTATTTATAGTTTTTGGTACTCTAAATTACAATTAGACTCTGATCTGAATTTACCAAGAACACAGAAAAGAGCAAAAAAGAAAATAATAATACAAATATTGCATCAAAGTAGACATAAGGGAAACCCATCGAGCATAGCAAAACCATGTTCTCATAACCATTCAAGATCTATACATGTATAGAAATGTAAATAAGCAGGTATAGAGACAGAAAAATAGAGATAACAAACAAGTTCAGGCCTCTTGTTTGAAACTGTCTAATAATGGTGTTATTAAGTCTAGTGAATATTAAATTCTGATCAATACTTAAATCATCAGAAACAGCTTTCAAGCTATTTGATCTTGTAGGACAAAACAACAAATTTTTATAACCAAATTCTTATGCAAGTAAAAAAATCAACTCCTTTCATTTATGTTTCAATTTATTCAGAAATAACACATTTGAACATCTAATACAAATCCACCTTCTGAAAAAATAACCCTTTGCAGTGCATGGAAAATGAGAATCAGGTCTTACCTATCTTAGAACACCCCTCCTTTGCTGTCAGTATGAAAACTGCCCATGCCTTTGCCTGACCTACTGACCCTACTATTTTTCTTACAACTGTCATTCTTTGTCACATATTTTTTTGAAAGGAGAACAGAAGCAACTTGATCTCATGTAAACATAATTAAACATGTACAGATTATCTGCTTTAATGAAACTGTATCACTAAGTCAATCTCATACTATATTTTAACCAAAAAAGCAATATTTTTCCAAATCTGTTTAATCTCCAGTTAATCAGTAGTGAAGACTCATAGACTTAAGGTTTAATCCACTCACACTCATAACCTGCAAAGTGTTGGTACATGATCTTATGGATGGTATCTCATGGGTTACTAGTTAATTTTAAAAGTTCTTAAAAATTAAAGAAAATTTTCCATGACTTTTGCTCATAAGAAAACTAAACTAAATAATCAGAAATTTTTAAAAAAAATGTCAAAACACCACCTACACACACCATCAACCGGGGGATTCATTCCATGTTTGCTTTGAGTATGAAAGATCTTACATTCTTTCACATTCTTCTAAATATCCATGCAGATGATTTATAACAAAATTTAATTAACAGTATTTCTGAAGATTAAGAAACTCTAATAATTTAAAGCTTCTGAAATCCTAAGAAATTATTAAACATGTTCATTATGCTTAAAGCATATTAATTTCAAAATCTTGGATTCTTAACTTCTGTGGCCTATTAGTCAACTTAATGAAAATTAAACTACCAAATATTGCCTGTAGGAAAATATATTTAATACTGTTATAAGAAAAATAATTTATTCTATATCATTTCTATGTCCTCTCTAAGTCTCCATGAATTATTTCCTTACAATTTAGTTGTGATAATGGTATTGTCTCTATGGACAAGCTCCTTGCCTCAATCTTTACAATGATAACAACATAACAAACATTCTTCCCTTCTTTGGCAAAGATGAAAGGAAGCTCAGAAACATGAGGGAGAAATAAAATATGTTTTCATCCATGCAAGCTAACAATTTTAGATACTTGTTCTCCTAGTCAAATGATTAATTCATTTTTAAATACATCTGCATCATATGTATTCACTTTTATTTTGCAAATATTGTTAATCTTCCATGTTGACCTGTCTCCCAAATCTTTTTCATATGCCTGCATGATAAAATTACACTGGAAGTCTCAATTTTGATGGAGGAATAGGTCACAGTCTGGAGAACAGATTTCCTCTTCCTCAAAAGTTATTAAAATCCAAGAATGATTCAGAGGATTTATGGCCAGATCTCAAAGGCAGAGAGATATCTCCCCTATGGATTATAATCTCTGTGTATTGAATCCCCACATCTCTAGGTCAAAAATCTTTTTTTGAGCTTCAGAACACATGGTATTTCAGACTCTTCAAATTCATGGTTTTTAAACATAAAAAGAGTCTTTTGTGAAGACAAGGATTTAAAATATTAAGTAAAATAATAACTAGCAATTAGTAATGAACCTTGCATTGGTAAATGGAAGACATTCTCAGTCTGTGATGAACTATTAATTTGTATAGCACAGCTGAGAAGGCCTTTAGATCTGAACTATGTACTTTTAATTTTCCTAAAAACCTAGAGAAAAATATTTGTTTTGCATTAGTTAAAAGAAAAAAAAAACTCCTCCCAACACTCTGTTTATAGCACAATAAGGAAGAATTATAATACATATAATGAAATCTGGTAATATATTGTGTGTCATATCTATTTTTTCCCCTTAAGTAGATGAGCATGTTAGTTAGTTTTATAATCACTAAAACAACAAATGCCAAGTAAGGTCTTTGCAGAAACATATATATTTATTATTCTAAATGGGGTAGACGGTCTTTCCTTATCTTTTTAGCTTAAAATTACTTAAGTACTAATTATTAAAATTGTGTGTTCTCAATATGCCACCATTCCTTTTGCAAGTCCCCACATCTTTAAAAATCTCTCCAAGTTATACTTCAAATGAAAGTGTACTCATCTGTCTGACCAATATGACCAAAATGTTACCTTTTATGAAATGCAAAAAAATGAAAATTTGGTCATCATATATGTTCTTTCCTTCCTTTGGTGCACATCAATTTTTTATTAAATAAAATCATACAAAGGGAAAATATTTAAATGCAATGTAAAAGTTTTATATTTGCATATAAACTTTTGTTAAAGAAATTTCTAAACACTAGCAAATATCTGATTATTTATCAGAATATACAATTTGGGGAAGCAGAACTAATTTTTTTTATTTTTTTTTATAGAGGCATTTATTTTATTTTTATTTATTTGTTTGTTTGTTTTTTTTGTTTATACATGCACTGGGTACAGTCAGAAGCGAAGGAGAGTGAGAGAATTCACCAGAGCCAGATTGGGGAGCAGAGCAGGCAGAAGGACCGAAGTACACTGCTGAGGGGAGCAGCGGGCGGCAGGAGAGGTCTGCGCGTCATGTGGGACCCTCCTCAGGTGGCCGGAGAGCAGCCGGGGATCGAACCGGTGCCGCGGAGGCCGCAGGCAGCTTCGCAACCCAGCGCTCAACCGCTGCACCACCGGGGAGGCCCGGAAGCAGAACTAATTTTAAAATGTAATTTGTCTTCTTGAATTAATCTTCCACTATATTTAGGAAAACCAGCAAATATCTGATTATTTATCAGGATAGACAATTTGGGGAACCAAAACTATTTTTAATATGTAATTTGTCTTCTTGAGTCAGTCTTCTACTATATTTAGGAAAATGTAGGTGAGGTCAGGTAAACTTAAATTCAGTAGTTGTTCTTGAGGCTTTTATTAATTGATAGATTGTTAATCCACACAAGTGTGTACAAAAACAGCTCACTAGGGCAGGCCTCCGTGGTGGTACAAAGGTTAAATTCTCAGCACTATCAAGCTATCTCAGCCACTGCACTTGAGTTTGAGTTTGACCCCTGGCCAGGGAGCTAACCCAAGTGGTGCAGCAGACCTCTCCTGTGTCACCCATTCAGTGTATTTCAGTAGACCCACCTATTCTGTTCCTTACTCTGTTTCTAGTGAATCCTCTCACCTCCCTCCACCTCTGGCTTGCACCCCAGTTCTTGCATGCATAAATAAATAAAAGTAAATCTTTACAAATTCAACCCATTGCCGGAAGGATTCAAAGGGACATCAAGGGAAACCTGCAGCAAATAACATGGAAGAGTTGACAAGAAAAGTGCATGTTAAAGGTTTGCATTGTTCCACTTGACCATGATATGATTTGCTTCTATGATCAACACAAATGAGAGAGAAATTTCAGAAATCTATATAGACTTCTACTAAGGCAATTTCATATCCTTTCATTGTGACTGCTGTAAATATACCAGTGCAGAACAAATGCATTGAACTTTTTGTCATTCAAGTTCTTCTAATACACTGGAGGGCATGAGATATGGAAACCTGAGAAATAACCCCCTGGAGTGACTATTGACAAAGAGCATGTTTTAGGATCTTCTGCAGACTTTTTAGTTGAAATGAAACCTTGTTTTTGTATTTTTTTCACTTTCTATTTGTTTTGAGCACAGCTTGACATATTTCATTTTCAAATGTTTCACTTACATTCTTACTAACACTTATAATTTATCCATGATTATTTCAACTCAAAAGTGGTAAAAGTTAGATAATAATGTTAACATAGTGTGCTGTCTAATTCTAGGCCTGTGGCAAGATACATGCAATTTATTCAAGTTTCACAAATCAGTATTTACCTTCTGTTATATTTGCAGATATATATTTGGTAGTAAATACTAATTGGAAATGTCAAGATTTTTCAATTTAATTAGCATAATTGCTTAGAGAAGAGGAACAGTAGTATCTATTTTTTTTAAATAAATTTATTTTTCAAGTTTGCCAAAAAGGTTATTGTTGATTATGTTTCCTAGGTTACAAGATAGTAGTGGTTGTCAAGCCTCTGAATTTCTTGACATACAAAAGCATTTGTGAGAATGAAACACTGAGAAAAATGCCAGGCACTTGTCAAAGGTTTTTTGTTCATTGCATTATTTCCTAAAAAAAAAAAAAAAAGTAAACTTGGACTTCAGATTTTTCCACTTTAATAGCAAATCCAGTCATGTTTGACTCAATTCCTGTTTAAACTATGTTTAAACTTTGATAGATCTTAAATTTTACTGTCAGATCTGACAGAGCTCAGCATCCACTGACCACTAGGAATGGTGCATGGTAAAACAAAAACAAAAACAAAAAACAGACATCTTATATATGGTTTTGGGAGCACAGCAAAACCAACTCAACAGTGTTCAAGTCATTTTTTGGTAATGTCATTTCAAAACTGCCAATAATACAACAAATTCATTAGCAATTTTTTTATGAAAATAATAGTTTTAGAAACTTATGAAACAAAACTGTTCTCTCTTTGCAATTGCAGTTCATCTACCATGCGCTGTGTTGCTAGATTAATTGGTCGATGAGAAGAGTGAGTAGATGGGAAGGGTGCATAGTATTCTTAGAAATATTTTACTCTCTGGGATAAGTCCCTTTGGTTAGTTTTCCACTACTCTTTAGCATGAAGTCGAGAGAAGGGTCTCAAGCAAATTGTTCTCTAAAGCTGTATGTTTTAACTGGAGAGAAAAAGGTCAAGTGAAGATGATGTTGACAGTACCTCCAAGCAGCAAAATCTATTGAATGTTGAAGGAAGAGAAAATAAATTGATGAAGAATAAATTTGTGAGATGGGTTCACAACTTTGCTAAAACCTGTCACAAATTTGTAATGACAGTGCATTTTATAAATTCTGACCTTAATCTCAATTCAACAATTAACAAACATGTCAGTATTAGGGGTCATCAAATTGCTTGACTTATCATCAGGTAAACTTCGTTCCTCTAAGCTTGGGTTCCCTTGGCATATACTAGCAGATGGTCATGTGTCAATTGTGACTTGATCGATATCCATTGTCATTTTTCCACACACAAAAAAGTCATTGAAGAAAAGATTGTGTGTGGCGGATTTGGATGATTGATTCTATTTCTTCTTTTTTGGTTTTTGTTTTTTATAAAGATTTATTTATTTATACAAGCACTGGGTACAGTCAGAAGCATGGGAGGGTGACAGAATTCACCAGAGCCAGAGCAGAGAGCAGAATAGGAGGCAGGAGAGGTCTGCTCACCATGTGGGACCCTTGCCCCGTGGCCGCGGATCAAACTGGCACTGCACAGGCTGCGGGCAGCTTCGCAACCCAGCACTCAACCGCTGGGCCACTGGGGAGGCCCTATTTCTACTGTTTCCAAGCATGCTTGCAACATTTACACCTACTACAATGTTTGCAATAGATATTATGAAGCAACTTTTCTCTTTTTTTTAAGATTCTTTTATTTATGTATATAAGAACTGGGGTACAGGCCAGAAGTGGGGTGGTGAGAGGATTCACCAAAGAGAATGGGGAACAGAACAGGTGGATATACTAAAATACACTGCTTAGAGGAACATCGGGGAAACAGAAGAGGTCTGCTGCACCATGTGGGTCACCTACCTGGCCAGGGATCGAACTTGTGCTGCAATATCTGCGGATTGCTTCATAGTGCTGACACTTAACCACTTGCACCACCAGGGAGGCCCCTGAAGCAAATTTTCTTAATGAACTAAGTGACTAAAATCTCAAGGACTAGACAACAGTGAGGCAAAGGGGTCTGCATGTGGACATTATTTGTGTTTTACTATAAACAAAGGCACACGCAAAAAAATGTGGAAGAACAGATAGACCAATCTCTCCTCAGTGGTTATTTCCAGTGGGAACATGTTGGAAGAAAATAAAAGAACAGGGAGGAAGTGAATGGGCTTCAGTAAGTTCCACTTAGGGTAGATTACCATAAATGTCACTAACAATTCCTCAGTGTCCAATACATCAGGAAAAATACAAACAAACAAACAAAACACAATGTCTCTGCAATGCCAGGGGAGGGCCAGAGTCAACCATCTGCCAGGCTCAGCAGCTGAGACCTGAAGAGAGTACGTCATACGAAGGTGAGGTTAAGACTCATTAGAAGATCCTCCAGCACTTCACAGAGACCAAGTACAGTGTCAGAATGACAAGAACTATATTGCTCACACTTGTCCTAACAAGGGAGCTATTGCATAAGTTGATCACCAGGGAGGGAGAACAGCATGACATCAACTCCTGAAATCCATTCTACTCAGATGCATATACTTCAAATACTTCAAATTCGCCATCAGAAGTAATAGGCTAAAGCTGAAAGCAATCTGAAGTTGAGAGATCTAGAGGTCATCCCACAGGTGCGATGGGTAGAAGGACGGGAACTTGGCATCTTAGCCCAATGGTGAAGAATACTATCCACAGGGGGTGAACCAACACCTCACCCCATGCATTCCACAAACCTGGGCAGGGATATCACCTGGAACCAGTTCTGGTAAACTCTCCCAGCTGCTATAGCCAGACCATTAGAATTTAAGCCATGTGTTGAATTATTTAGTCACCAGAGATTTTTATAATGCCACTATTTTTCAAGAAATGGAAATAAAGAGACATTTGACACAAATAATATATTGATCAGATTGTCTATTCCTGAAATTTCCGCACTACTGGAAGGGTTGATTCTGAATCTGAGGCAAATCTTAAAAAAGTTAATTTTGATAGGATTAT
The DNA here is from genome assembly GCF_964194135.1 of Talpa europaea. Classification (NCBI taxonomy): domain Eukaryota; kingdom Metazoa; phylum Chordata; class Mammalia; order Eulipotyphla; family Talpidae; genus Talpa; species Talpa europaea. The sequence goes on from NC_140082.1 coordinate 37,920,469, forward strand.
GCAAGTTCTTGGAGAGCCTCTAAAACAGTGTGGCAGGAGAGGGAAGATATGGTGAGGGTGAGAAAGAAATAGTCACTCTTAGAAAGCAAATAGAAAACAGTAAAAGGTGATTTTGGTGACAGAATGGCTGCATTATTCTCTGCCTAGAAATCTACACAGCAGACACATTGCTGGTGAAGTCAGTCTCCTAAAGGGCACAGCATGAAGTGCCAGCTTTATAAGAATTGTCACCACAAGTGCCTCAGGGTTCACAGCATCCTTCAGGCACAATCATGGATGTGCTCCAGAGAGATAACCTTTGGTGGAGAGTTATGTGTTGATACACAAATAAGCATTCATTTTCCTTCTAAAGGAGGAGGAAGACATATTTGTTAGAAAAAAATGCAAAAATACTTGGGAACTACATGGCTGAGGGTAGTAGTGGGCAAGGCAGGGGAATTCTGATGTACCATGTGGGTCACCTCCCTGGCTGGGAATTGAACTTGTGCTGCAGTGGCTGCAGATAGCTTCATAGTCTGAGACTTAACCCCTTGCACCACCAAGGAGGCACCCCTGCACCTCCAGCCTGTACCCCAGTTCTTATATGCATAAATAAATAAATCTTAAAAAAATACTTGGGAAAGAGCAATGTCATCTTCTCTTAAAAGAAATAAATAGTAAAATGCATCACATCAGTTACTATTTTACAATAATTCCATTTTGTATTGAAAATACAGTTGCCTTTAAAAATCAAGGGGATGAAAGTCCTTAGAAATGCACAGTTCAGTGTGGTGGTTGGGGCAGAAGTTGGGCACGTCCCAGCGTGAGAACGCAGTCTGTCTGCCTTGCATCCTACAGAAGAGTAGAACAGCTTGACAATTAAAGCCCCTTTCTGCAGAGCCTCTCTCTACGTTCTTTTTCAACAGTGTTTTGGCAGGTTTGAGTTTCTGGTTGAGTGGCTCTGCTCTCTGGTTCCCATTCAGTATTTGTTATCAAGTTCTGCTGTCTAGCTCATCAGAACCAGGATATTTTATGAGACTTGTATTTGTCACTTTATGTTTTAGAAGTTCAGAAATGGTAGCAGGTGAATACATCTTTTCTAAAAGGAAAAGAATATTAGATTTTTTTTCTCAGTCTCAGCTACTGATAAGAGAAACTATTTCCTTAAGTTCTTTTTTTTAAGGGAATTGAAAATCAATTTTTCATGTCATTTACTTGAAATGCCAAATAGGGTTACATGATAAAATAGTGTAACAAAATGCAGTGCATATGTAAATAATATGAGAAAACTGGGTTTGAGAATGTAGTGGCAGGAAGGCCACAGAGCAGGATATCTATGATTAGAGTAGACCAGGCTGGTAAAGGAGAGTCCTGGAGCCCTCTGTGGCTTTCTCAGGCTTTTATTGAGAATTTACATGTAGTGCAGCAACCAGGTACCTGGCAGGCCAGGGTGCTGGGGCAGGCAGGGGTGGGGGGGGTCCTGCCTCTCTTGTTTCTTCTCTCAGTGACTATCTCCCAATAATCCTTTCATGGCCCACAGAAGTGAATAAGATAGTTTGCAACAATGTAACAACTGCAGGTGCCCCATCAGGAAGGGCAATCTAATGGTGGGAGGGCAGAAAAGCCTGAAAACCATTTACCCTACAAGAGACTACAATTATATGTTGTTAACTGATTTTTGACAGAGGAGCAAGGACAATACGATGTAACAAGGATAGCTTTTTCAAAAAACGGTGCTGGAATAACCGGACAGCTAAATGCAAAAAAAAAAAAAAAAGAATCTAGACACACATCTCACATCTCGCATCTTCCACAAGAAGTTATTGGATCACAGACCTAAATGTAAAACACTACATAACTCCTAGAAAATAACATAGGAATCCTAGATGGCTGTTTGGGTATGATATGACTTTTTAGATATAACCTCAAAGGTAAAACCTATGAAATAAATAACTGACAAGCTTAACTGGCTGCTCCACAAAAGGTATGTCAAGAGCCTCAGACTAGGAGAACATGTTTGCAAAAGACATATCTGATAAAAGACTATTACTTAAAATATACAAACATCTCTTAAAAACTTAAGCTATAAGAACACAAACAACTCAATTAACAAATGGTCCAATAGTCCTTCACAGACATGTTACCAAAGAAGATGGCAAATAAACATATAAAATCAAGTTGCACATTTAGTATCATCAGGGAAATAGAAATTGAAATAACAATGAAACCCCTCTATCATATTAGAAGATACAAAATTTGGAATACTCCCAACATGAAACACTGACGAAGAGGTAGAGCAACAGGAACACTCAATTTTGCTGATTTGAATAAAAAAATAGTGCAGTCACTTTGAAAGATACTTTGGCAGTTTCTTACAAAACTAAACATAGTCTTAGGATATGATGCAGCAGTTGTGCCCCTTAATATTTACCTAAAGGAGCTGAAATCTTATATACGTACAAAAAACTGTATATAGATGTCTATAAAAGTTTTATTCATAATTAACAGGACTTGATGCTTCAGTATATGAATGGATAAGTAAACTGTGGTATTTCCAGACAATGGAAAGTTATTCTGTACTAACAATAAATGAGCTATCAAGTCATGAAAAGACATGGATGAAACTTAAATGCCTTTTACTAAGTGAAGAAGAACATTTGAAAAGACTATATACTATATGATTTAAACTATATGACATTCTGAAAAAAATGCAAACTTTGAAGGCAGTGGTTGCCACAGGGTAGGGAGATGGATAGGTAGGGCACAAAGAATTTTTAGGGCAGAGACCATATTCTGCATGATGCTATAATGATGGATATATGTTATTACTTATTTGTCCAATCCATACAATGTACAATGCTAAGAGTGAACCCTACTGTAAACTGTGGACTGTGAGTGATATGTCCTGTCAATGTAGGTTCACATAGATTGTTACAAATTTACCACTTCTGTGGAGAAGGTTGATAATGTGGGGGGTTGTGCATGTGTGTGAAGATACATGTGGGAAATCTCTGTACTGTGCCCTCAAATTTGCTGTGAAACTAAAATACCTTGTTTTTTACAGTAATAGAATCAGGCTTATTCTTTTCTAATTGCTTATTATGTTTTTAAACCAAACTTTCAGTGTGTGGTGCATAGCCATGCTGCTTGGGTAGTGTGTCTCTTGAACAGGTGTTTACAACCTGGAGACCTAGTTTTAACTTTCAGGTGATGGTGTGATGAGTCAGATTTTGGAACTGCACTGCACACCATAATGGGAAAAAATGTAGAAACAAGCACATTGAACTGAGAGTACTTGTTCTAGAATAATCATGCCTTTCAGGTTCTCATCATTAGTCTAACCATGTCAGACACTAGTGGAAAAAAATGTCAGAAAGACCTTTCTTTTTTCAATATAAGGAGCGTCTTTACTTGAGGTTAGATGCAGGAGGAATGAATGCAAGTAGGTAAGTTGGTTGGGAGTTGCATTCTCACATCCAAAACCCATTTCAATGAGCTGAAACACCAAAATATAAAAAAATTATCCATTTGAATATATGGGGTATATGTTCTTATGTTACCGAAACTAGTAGAAGGATCTACTTTTCTCACTTCATAGTCATTTTCCTGCTATGACATTGAGACTAGATGGTAGGTAAAGACTTAGCAGGTATACGAGTACATGCCTTTTCACAATATAGAATAATAGTTGTAAGAGAAATTGTGAATAAATAAATTAGAGTTGTAAATTTACTTGACAAGACAAAGCATAGATAGGTAGAGATTACAAGTGATTTGAATATATATGGTTAATATTTTTATATTTTGTGTATTTCCTAAAATAATCAGAGTAAAAATATTTTATTTTTATGTATATACAAATGATCTTTATGTAATACTGTGTTATAATATTCTTTATATATAATATCTTTAAGTATAAAATAGTCTTTATTTTGGAAAAATATACAAATAAACATGTTATAAATCATACATAGGTATAAACATACAGGAATATATAAACTCAGAAAGTTTTTTAGGTATAAATTTAGAAATTGTTGGTTTAAATTGAACATCAACTAATACTATTCTACACCATTTCTCTATGAAACAAATCATCTTAAAATGTGCATGATTCCAAAGTAATTTAGATTATTCAAATTTTAATAAAATATATTAATAAGTTCTTTGTCAAGATATTCCTTATAAAAGATTTGTTTCTCATACATGTCTTTCCTTAAACTTTACATTTTATTTTCACTAGAAATACTTTCTAAAGTGTTTCTCACATCAGGCTGATTTTATAATTTTGGGACTCTGGGTATAATATAGCAAATTGGGATTCTAAACTTGGATAGACTTATTATTACCTGCCTGTTTTAATTATTAAAACTTCACATTTATATTGGTACAAAATAAGCCTCTATAACTTAGTGATATTTGTTGGAAAAGTCATAATTGGATGAATCAAAGTGACTATTTCACATGTAGCTTTCAGAAAAACAGATGTTTTGATATATGACCTCCATGACTTATAATTTATAAAAATATAAGTGATAGAAAAGTTAATGAAAGCACAAGACATGGCAACTTAGAAAGAGGCATGCTATATGAGAGAAACTTGAAACCCTACACCATAACAAGTTGTTTTAGACAAATCTCTTATGAAATGTCACAGAAATCATTTTTTAAGCTATGACTCAGAGAGAGTTCAGGAATGATAGAAAGGGGTCATCAGGAAATAATTGACCTATATGGGCCTGCCTGGGGTCTGGGCGGCATTAAGCTAAAACTGGTGAGAAATGCTAGGACTGTGAAGTAAAAGGTAAGACCAATGTAAGTGATGATGACTCAGGTTGGCTGGCTCTTGTATGAGAATCTGGCCTGTGGTATAAGGCTGAAAACAAACAGGATAGTTATGAATCCAGAGGGGCAGCTCCAGGCTCAAAGAATTAGCTATGCCCCTGTGCTTCTTTGTCCTCTAAGCCTAAGTTACTGTGATTCTGCACAGGAGAAGTATGTCTGAGGCTAAGCTGACTTTTACTCTGAAAGGATGGTGACAAGGACTCATTTCAGAATTTTCCCTTTTTGGGCCTCCCTGGTTTCTATTATCCTGCTGATACTGATTCTTTATGTGAATAAACTAGAATTAGTTCATCCATGCTCCTGATCAATGGACATTTGGGTTATTTCTTATTGTATTTTACTTTGAATAAAATAGCTATAAACAATATATATTCCTACTTAAGTGTGTGTATATATATATATAAACAATATATAATCCTACTTAAGTTGTGTTTACATGCACATGTGCTCAAGTTTTCATTTTCTGAGATAAATACCCAGATGGTCTGATAAGCTGTTAGACCATGGCCATATATGTGTGTGTGTATATATATATATATATATATATATATATATATATAAATAACTGCATACATCTATACTTCTATATACATATCTATACATATCTGCATATATCTATGCATCTATATACATATCTATACACACATATATGTATATATATGTGTGTGTTGATATATATTTATATATATTAACATATGGTGATTTTTCTGTTTTCATTATCACTGTCTCCTTATGTGGTGTGGTCCTTTAAGAGTTTCTTTGGGGTGTTCATGGCTTCCATAGAAGTTGCGTACCTTCTAATTTATTCTGCTTAGGGGTTAGCTTCTTAGCAGCTATTAAGTTTTTCATTTCTTGGTCATTCAACTTTTAGTATTTTAGAATAAAGTAAACATTTAGAAAAGAAATCCCACACAAGTTTGGGCATTTTGTAATTCCCTCTTATCCAGAGTTTCATCGCATTAAGTTCTAGAAGCATTGATTACTTTCCAATGATTTCAATAAGTTGGGGGTTCTGCACATTTTATCCTGTTATTTTGACTTGTTCTTGATAATAATAATTGGTCTGATGCTAGTTATGGCATATAGGTGGAAGCAGAAATGTTTATTTGCATTATCTCTTTTAAATAATAATTTCGGTGTCAGGTACCAACTGTCTTATATTGATCTTGTTACAAGCTACTATTTTAAGCCTACACATGATCTGTCCTCCATTTTATAAACTTTATACCCAGATATCTCTATTTCTTTATTGCATTTCAGGTTATTATGTTTGACCAATCAAAAGTAAAATGTAAAATCTTATAATGAAAAGACAATACTTTCTACTTTCATCCATGCACTCCTTTCCCCAACTTCCCCCACAATTATTTTCCTTTTACAGAAAATTACTTTCACTTTTGGTAGTTTTCATTGTTTTTTTTGTTTTGTTTTTTTGTTTTTTTGCCCCTATATTTCCATGTAATATACTCATGCTACTTGGACAAAGAATAAACATTATCTGACAGAGAGCTATGATTATAAACATAGAAATGTCAGTATATGTGTTTGTATCTTGTTATCCAAAACACTTTCTAGTTGTTGTATCCTATGGGGTAGTTAAATATTTCTAAGAGATTAATACAAGGAAAACCAGTGTGATGGCAACATAAAATCATTATGCCAAAACAAAGTTGATCTCTGCACAATAAATCCTCCTATGTCAACAAGCTGATCTTTTCAAAGTGATTGCAATCCACGGGGACATTACACAAAATCACCCCTCTAATCTTCTATCATCTTTATAGTTCTAATCCCCATTAAACCACCAGCCCTCCACCTTGCCCATATCTCCCAAGTAACCTGTTTTCTGTCTGAAACTCTATTGACTCTATTTATTCTTTGACACCTGATATAACTCAAGAACTGAAGCGGAGTTAGAATTTGTCCATGATATAACCCTACTTACTATTAGATCATTATTGCTCTACTCCTTTGCAAAAAACCAACAGAAATAACAAGCAAAACGATGGCTGATTAATGTTACTGTCATTTTGAGGGGACTGATCCTGACTCATGAAAAGTTTTATTTGCAAGACCCAAATGTCTTCCTTTCTATTGCAATTGATCTGAGATATTTCTTTAATTTTAAGATAAGATGTAAACTTTATAAAAATGGGGAATTTGTCTTTTTCTCTTAACTATTGTATTCTCAAAACTTGATATAGTATATGTTGCAGAATGGGACTGAAAAATTTTGTTCAATTAGTGAACAAACTGGAACCCATATCCCATTCAATAGCATCACTTTTAGGTTTGCCAACATCCATGATAACTCTACCTATTTCTTCCTTTACTCCTTCTTCCTCTCTCACATTGGTCAAATTTCTGCACATTTCTCTGAATCCCTTCGGTAATTATGCTATTTATGTTACCATATGTTTTAACTACTTCTTCCTTTGTAAATAACCTTTTATTTTGTCTTTAAGCACACTGATTTTTTTTAATTGTCAAAATTATACCTGAACCAGCACAGGAGATTTGGAGGTGGGAGCAAAGTGGGGAGGGGGCATACTGGAATATTATTGGGGCTTTGGGTGGGGGTAGTGTGATAACATACATTTGCACAGGGTTAAACCTATACCCCTAAAACAGAAACAGTGTTGTTGTTGTTGTTGTTTTCAAAAAGCAAAGCCAAATAAAACCACCAATTTAAAGTGCACCTCAAATTCCCTGTTGTACTGAATACTCCTACCTCTATATCTTGAAAGAAAAACCCCAAAATCCTCCACATGGCTTTTATTTACCCTGTTCCATCAAAACGGATACACACAAAGTGCAAAATGTGTTAACTCCATATCAGTGAATTCTTGGAGAATGTATATAGGAATGGACACTGAGAATGGAGACTGAGGAGTAAGGAGTTTAGATTCAGCTAAAATTGCCAACAGAGACAGAGTTTCAGGAGATTCCAGATTAAAACTGATAACTTACATTGTGAGTGTTTTAATGCTGGCTGGCTCAGTTGATTAGGTGGAACCTGTAATCAGTGGTACCTAGAGCTAAAGTAGTCTGTGATATTCTCAATTGTTTGCAGAAAGTGTAGAAGGTGATGTAAAGGGCTAGATAGGAATGATTCATCATCTGTGATGTGCAAATCTACCTCTTGTTTCCCTAGGGCTCAGAATATACTTCTATTATTAAAACCTTGATAAGTAAATATTTGTTGCAGTAGAATTGAAGGGTTTAGTTGCTATTGAAAGATGACAGAAGACACAAGTAAAAAACTATCCAGTTGAACTGAGTTTTCTAATGTAAAAGGGGATGCCAAAATCCTAAATTGTATATAATTATCAGGGACTAGTTGTACAAGTTTATGATCTTTGGAAAGTATGCAAGTGGCTTGACCAAGAATACACCAAATTAGATGGGTGTCTCATTAAAGTTATACTTGATTTAATATCTCAAGATGTCAGTCTGATAGAGACCTGGCTGGGAAATGGTGACTCATCCAATTTCAAGACCTATGTCATATCACAGGTCAAATGCCATTAAATTAACAAGAGGAAGAGCTGTTTGGGAGAGATGGTGCAACGACACATTCTTGTTCAGGTCTCAGCATCTGCATTCACTTACCTGAGTTATTGCAAATTAAGCCCACAATAGTCACCTAATAACACAATATATCAAAAATATAAATTTACAATTGCTAAAGAGGAATATCCGGTATTTTAGACATTATTGCAATAGATTTAAAAAAAAACTGAATGCTAAAAAAATTATTGTTAACTGTTGTTTATGTGGTCTGAGCTGCAGATAAGCAGAACTTTGTTTTAGATCTTTCTCATTTTTTTTATTTTATATATTTTTACATCATTTTTTATTTTATTTTTTTATTATTTAAATTTTATTTTTATATTCCCCTTACAATTACAACCCCCTTATTTTGACCCCAAGCCCTCCTTTCCCTGCCCCCTACCCCCCATAGAGTGTCTCTGGTTCATAGTTGTTTGTTGATTTTGATATTTTCTTTCTTATAGTTATTCTTTTTCCTTGTCCCTTATTTAAGTATTCTAGATTCCTGCTATGAGTGAGACCATCCGGTATTTTTCTTTTTCTTTCTGGCTTATGTCGCTGAGCATGATCGCTTCCAGCGACATCCATGTTGCTGCAAATTGCATGTGTTTATCTTTTTTGAATGCTGAGTAATATTCTGTGGTATATATATACCACATCTTCTTGATCCAGTCATCTATTTTTGGGCATTTGGGTTGTTTCCAAAGCTTAGCTATTGTAAACAGTGCTGCTATAAACATAGGGGTGCAGGTGCTCTTTGGAATTGATGTTTCTGTGTCCTTTGGGTAAATACCTAGGAGTGGAATTGCTGGATCATATGGAAGCTCTATGTTTAGTAGGTCAAGAAATCTCCACACAGTTTTCCATAGTGGTTGGACCAGTTTGCATTCCCACCAACAGTGCAGGAGAGAAGAAGCTCATTTTTTAAATGAGGTTTCTGTTGCTGAGTTTAAAAGAGTTCTTTTATAAACTATAGAAAGGATAGCAATCTTTAATCAGATATATGTGTCTTTTGCAAATATGTCCTTCCAATCTGTGTACATTGCCTTTCACAGAGCAGAACGTTTTCATTTTAATAAAGTCCAACTTACTGTTTCTTTCATGGGCATGTCATTTGTATCTTAAAAAGTCCTGATAATACTGAAGACCATCTAGGTTTTCTCCTGTGTTCTCTCCTAGGACTTATAGTTTTACATTTTACAGTTAGATCCATTTTGTGTTAATGTTTATGAAGCATTTAAGTAGATCTTTCTCATTTTAGATGCATTTATTTCCCTGACCCATTCATGACTATTTCCCAGATCAGAGAGTTTTTTGATTAATAATATTAATAAGTGGAAAAACTTTCATATTTATCTTGCTAATCTGTAAGGCAAAGAATACTCTGATAGCAAATTAAAAGTGAAAGTTCCTTCCCTTCTAAAATAAAAAAGAACATATAAAACCCATAATACAGTCATATAGAAATTATAAAGTCCATTGTCAACAAATATGTTTTAAAGGAAGAAGATCTGGAAATTTTATAGTACCCATATTTAATTAATCAACTTGGTGAAATTTAGAAAATAACCATTTGATTATTTCAATTGTATCAGATATTTTACTTTTGCTTTATTTTTGAAAGCACTTACATGTGGTAAGAATTTTCTTATCCTATAAACATTTTTTTTTCCCTGTCCCAGTAAGCATGGAATCCTCAGAGGTTACAATGGATCTTTGGCTCTGTATCATAATTAATTTCAAAGGGACTTCAATGAGTATAAATTACCATAGGGCATATTGGTAATCTTTTATGTTGATAGCATCTTGCTGACATTACGTGGAAGGCTGGAAATGGCAGGTTTCCTTGATGCCTTGATAATAAACATGTGTTCCAGAGAATAGAAAATAAATACTATTAAAACAGAAGCTATCACAATCTCTAACTTCTGAAGTCATTTGAATAGGACACATTGTTATACTTTTGTTTCAATCCATTAAGAAAGTAGTCACAATGTCAACTTTGAGCAAGGCTCAGAGCAATATAGTCTAAGTCAATTCAGACTGTTCCAACCAAATACCACCAACTGAGCATTTCTTGTGGTTCTGGAGGCTGCAGTCCAAGATGAAGATCAAGGTGCTCACATGGTTGGGTCCATGATGAGGACACCTTCTGGTTATATCCTTATGTGATTTCTTTTTTTTTTTTTTTTTTTTGGTTTGTACACATCAACATAAATGTCTCAGGTATATTCCACTTTTGATAAAGTCCTAAATTCCATCATGACATCTCCACTTTCGGTACCTAACTGGAACCTAGGGGGACACAGACAATCAGAGCACAGAAGTCATAGTTGGTCTTGACTATAGAGCAAGTTCTACCGACCAAATTTCATAAATCAATTCACCTAGAGTGTTATAGAATAATTCCCAGGGATTCTGGAAAGCCCTAAATGATCACAGGGAATCCTCAGGCATTTCATGGCCTTATTAGCCTTTTACTAATAACCTAAGCTCATTTTAGAAACCATGTCACCACATTCTAAGAACTAGTGACGTGCTTACCAGATTTCACTGAGTGACTGCATCACTAGACAGTCCATCATAAACTGAGTATCTATTCACCATAATCAGACATGAGTAGTGTACACAAAAATAAGTATAAATAAATTCTGAAAGCACAAATTGACTGAGTAGATTCTTTATGTTACCAATATGCCTGGTTTTGCCACAATATGCTTAATGGGTTTAATAGACACTTAAGGCCACATGGGCTTAATAGACATTTATAGGGCACTGCACCCAGAAAAACTGAATATACATTCTTTTCAAGTGCATTTGGGATATTCTTCATTGTCCCATATTGGTTTGCAAAACAAATAACAATAAATTCATGAATATTGATATAATTCCAAATATTTTCTCTGATCACAAGTGTATCAAATTAGAAATCAATGATATAAAGAAAGCAGGACAAACTTCTCACATGTGGAGACTGAACAACATACAACTGAAAAATGTGTTAATAAAAAAATACATAGGAGTTGAATTGCTGGATCATATGGAAGCTCTATGTTTAGTAGTTCAAGAAATCTCCACACAGCTCTCCATAGTGGTTGGACCAGTTTGCACTCCCACCAACAGTGCAGGAGAGTTCCTTTTTCTCCACACCCTCACCAACATTTGTTGTTGCTAGTTTTTTTAATATGTGCCATTCTCACTGGTGTGAGATGGTATCTCATGGTAGTTTTGATTTGCATTTCCCTGATTACAAGTGATGTTGAACATTTTTTCATATGCCTGTTGGCCACTCGCATTTCTTCTTCAGAGAAGTTTCTTTTTAGATCTTCTGCCCATTTTTTTGGCTGGATTATTTTCTTTGTTTTTGTTGCGTCTCATCAGCTCTTTGTAGATTTTTGGGATCAGTCCTTTATCATTAGTGTTGTGTGCAAAAATGTTCTCCCAGTTGGTGGGGTTTCTCTTTGTTTTGGTTATTTTCTCTTTTGCTGTGCAGAAGCTCTTTAATTTGATGTAGTCCTGTTATAGAGCAGCCCAGATATTGAATGGGTTCCTGGCTGTGGGTCTTCACCTGCGCACTTAAAAGGGACTTATTAATACTCCACTATAGGCACACACAAAAGGTTAATAAAAGGTTTATTTACAAGGGAAAAGGAAATAAGGAAAATGTACAACTCAGGGAGAAAATAGGGAAATAAAGTCTTTAATGCGTCCTACCCGATCCGCCAACCTGGAAACCCAAAGTCACTCTCAGGGCGGGCCAAACAGCTGCGAGCTGGTGGAGAGCCAAAATGGGGGAACCCCCAAAGCCCACATGTCTGCCTTTTATATCCACCTGGCTGCTTAACCCCACCCTCAGGTCCCAGCTACATTCCCTTTGGCAGTGATGGGATTTGGAGTTCCCAGTGTCTTTGGCTTTGGCCTGGGGTGGGGGTGGAGTCCACAAAGCCTGTATGGAATTAGCTTTAGGACATCCTTTTCCCCCTAACAGTCCCGCTGTTTATCTTTGGGTGATGTATCTGTAAAGATGTCTTTGAGGTGCATGTCATGTAGTGTTTCACCTATATTTTCTTCTATGTATTTTATGGTTTCAGGTCTTATGTCTAGTTATTTAATCCATTTTGAGTTGGTTTTTGTGTATGGTGTGAGGTAGTGGTCAAGCTTCATTCTTTTGCATGTAGCGACCCAGTTTTCCCAGCACCATTTACTGAACAAACCCAAATGACACAGAAACAGTAATTCCAAAGGACACCTGCATGCTTATGTTTATTGCAGCACTATTTACAATAGATAAGCTATGGAAACAACCCAAATGCCCCCAAATAGATGACTGGATCAAGAAGCTGTGATACATATACACCATGGAATATTACTCAGCAATCAAAAAAGATAAACACATGCAGTTTACAGCAACATGGATGGCACTGGAAGGGATCATGCTCAGCGAAATGTCAGAAAGAAAAAGAAAAATACCAGATGTTCTCACTCATAGCAGGAATCTAGAAAACCTAAATAAGAGACCAGGAAAAAGACTAATCAATACAAAGAAAAAATCAAAATCAACAAGCAGCTATAAACCAGAGACACACTACTGGGGGGGGGGGAGAAAGGGTGGGTAAAGGAAGGACTAGGGTCAAAATAAGGGGGAGGTGCAATTATATGGGGAATATAACCAAAATGAATATGCATACATTGTGCAAAGATGAAAAAAGATATAAGAATTATATAAAATAAAATATTTAAATAAAAAAATAAAGAAAATACAAAATAGCTGGAAATAAATGCAAATGAGGACACAACCTACCAGAGCCTATGGGCCACAACAAAATTTGTTTTTTTTTTTTTTTTTTTTTTTTTTTTTGGTGGGACCCTCGCTGGTGGCCAGGGATAGAACTGGTGCTGCAGAGGTTGTGGGTAGCTTCTCAACCCAGCACTCAACTGCTGCACCACCAGGGGAGGCCCTAACAAAATTTAGTTTTTACCAAAGATCATCTGTCCTTCAGCCACCTGAGGCTGCCTATTGTATATCCTGATAGCACATTTATCCCCACACTTATCACTTGATAATTTACTTTTATGCTTACTTCTATTGCATACTATCTGTATTTTCCAATACATTGTAAATGACCTAAAACCTAAATCAAGCCATATTTAGCTATCACTATATTTCCCGCATCTACCATATTACAAAATAGAATTTAATGATTAACAAATGATTAAGTGAATATGGATAGTTATTATTCAGCAAAGGGTTCAAGAGAAAATTCAAAGGTGAAGCATGTTCATTTTGCAATTTTGTCCAATTCAGTTGGTTAAAATCTTAATTCAATAAAATTTATGGAAATAAAAAGTTAAGAAGTAAAATGTATTCATAGGAAAATGAAGTTGGTTGTTCTATCTCAATATCAAAATTTATCTAAGATTAAGAAATAGAAAAATTAATCCTTGATAATTATAATAATGTTCATTATATTGGATCACATTTTTTAATTTTCTGATTTTTGATGTCTGTCTGCTATGTACAATATTATAGCATTTGTAGATCAAATTAAATTTCCCCATATGGTGCATATTGAAACTGAGACATTTTAACGCCTTACTCAAGATTGCATACTTGGAATCCAATTTTCAGTTATTTTTCTTCCTATACTGGACTTGTTGACATACAGGTTTATTCATCCATAGAATAGAATATATATATATATGTATATATATTAACTAAATAAATCATACTTTTCTACATCCAAAAGAAGCTTACAATTCAGTTAAATTATTAGAAGGGGTGGGATGAATCTGCCATTTTCTGAACAATTAAAATTTGGCAGATGTGCCAAGTATTTTGGTTATTTCACATTTAGTTTTACATCAGTTCCTAAGATAATATATGCTTGTCTTTAAAGAAAGAAACAAAGGCTTAACATGCATGCATCTCACCCCAGTTTACACTTTTAATATGTGGCACATTCTTTACTGGAGTCCTTATCTAGGGATGCCTGGGTTCACCATTCTCTCAATAATGCAATGGCCTTTCTGCTTACCATTGTCTGGAGGAACTCTTTGACTAACACTGCAACATAAAGTCAAGGCACATTGCCTCATAATCTTTCAATAATTTTCATGATTGTGTGTGTATGTGTGTGTGTGCAAAGCAGGCAATCTCTTTTGTAAAGGAATAAGTAAGCAAAATGTTCCTAAAAGCACAGGCCCATTACACTTAAGCCCCAGCCCCAGCCCCACAGCCCCAGCCTCAGCCATTTCCTAAGCCAAGCACTGTTAGCTGTGAATACAGATGAGTTTGCTTGTTCAGGAGTTTAAAAAAAAATCCTATTATCATGCATTTTGGGTAACATGTTTCTCTGCATCTATGTGATCCCCCTTGGGTACACCACAACCAAAAATAACAACAACAACAACAAAAATAATAATGATGATAATAAAATAAAATTACAAAATGATCAAGCATTACCTATGAAGAAGCCCTAAGCAGAGTTCTTCAGTGATAGTCTCAACTATAGTACGTTTTTTTCTCAGGCAATCCCTTCACAGTGAGCCATGTTACACAGATAGCCATACAGGCTTGGAGAACATGTGTGCACAGAGATGTCTGTGTAGACTCTCAGCACATTGAATAACATATTTTAAAAGGCAATCTCCATCATTTATATTCTCCTCCCAAAAATATATATTACCAGGTATTACATTTTTGTTATAAAGGGGAGAATGGCCTGATTTTTCTCACCAGGGTTGGAGGGAGCCTTCTTATCAGCTTTAACAGTCTCAGCATGGTTGCCTGGATACTCAGTCTCCTTGAGTATTATTCTGATTAAAGGGCAATTTAGAGATTTTTTTTAAACTGATCTGTCATCTAGAAATATTATCAGCCCTCCCTTCCACTGATTTGTCAAGTGGCAGATTGAGCATTGCTATTTAGAGATGGTTTTTCAATGGGGTAAAAATAAGAAATTGATTCCCCATTTTCTCAGCTCTTTTCAAATGGATATTACTAAATGCAGTGACACTTCTTTGGGGTAAAATGAGTCCAGTGGATTTTGGGGATTATAAGGAGTGGGGACTAACACAAGTATGAACTAAGACTTTTTATTTCACAATTTAATATAATCAACCATTATTATGAAAGAATGGTCATGAGAATGGTTCCAGGAAAAAAAGGACAAACTGCTTCAAAAATCAACATTTTTTTTTTTGAGGGCTTTCAAAACACCTCTCTTATGATATTATTAACAGACAAGGAAGCCAAAATCCTGTTATCCTGATTTAGATGAAATTTGGGATATAAAAATTCAGAGCCACCATGCACACATTTAGTTATTTAACTCTTATTCAGGCACAATTTGCATATAGTGAGCTACAAATTTACTCAGATGTACAATTTGGTAATCTGTGATTCAAGTACATGTCTGTGAAACAATTACCATGATCCAGAGAGTGAACACATATGAACAACCAATGTTCTCTGTGTCCAACCCATCCCACCAAGCCATTTCCTAAGCCAAGCACTGTTAGCTGTCAATACAGATGAGTCTGCCTGTTCAGGAGTTTTACAAAAAAATGGAAACAGAGTATTCACTCATTTATTTCTGACTTCATTTACTCAAGATCATTATTTTGATATTCATCTATGTTGTCTATACAATCATTTATTCATTTAATTGCATTGTGGATATCACATATTTTGTTTATTCCCTTTACTTATTGAAAGGTCTTTAACTTATTTCCTATTTTCAAATCTTACAAATAAAGCTTGTGTAGACACCCATGTTTGTGTGGACACCCATTGTGAAGACATATGGCTAGATCATATGATAAGGGTGTGCTTAAGTTTTAATGTAATGGCTAAAACCCTTCCAAAGTGATTATATAATAATATATTCCCACCAGCAATCTATAAGAATGCCAGTTGTTCTGTCTGCACTAATGTTTTTTCTGGTCTTTTTAACTGTTTTAGACATTCTAATAAGCCTATGTCATTGTGGCATTAGTTTGCATCTCTGAATGACTAATAAATTTGAGATTTTTTTCATTTATACTGCCATCTCTATCTTTGGTGAGGTTCC
Source organism: Talpa europaea (assembly GCF_964194135.1). Lineage (NCBI taxonomy): Eukaryota > Metazoa > Chordata > Mammalia > Eulipotyphla > Talpidae > Talpa > Talpa europaea. Next base: position 37,936,914 of record NC_140082.1, read on the forward strand.
TTTTTAAATCTTTTACATATTTATTGCATTATCTGGTTTCTTTTCTTTTTCTTTCTTTTTTTTTTTTTGACATTTGAAGTTCTTTGTATAACTTTGTGTATCCTGGAAACAAATACTCTGTCAACTATGTTCTTTTCAAAATATTCCCAGGTCATGTGTTTCCATTCTTACAGATTATTTCAAAGAATAGTTCTTAATTTTATTTATTTTCAAATAGGTCTTAAGTTTAATGACATTGTTGATTTTTGTTTTATGGACCATACCTTTGGTGTCATATTTAAAAACCTTTAACCCGATTAAAATAATTCCTTACTATATTATCCTCTAGAAATTTTATAATTTTAGGACTTAAAATGAGATTTTTTTCCATTTTTTACTTAATTTTTTTTCAGTTTTTCTTGTATTCATCACCCCTGTCTTTATTTAACACAAATATGAAATATAGCTATAATAATTGCTTCAATGTCTTGTTAATTTTAACTTATGTATCTCCTCTGGTCCAATTAGACTTATTATAGTTATGAGTTTTCTTTTCAGCATTTCTTTGATATACCTAGTTATCTTTGATTGGCTTCCAGACATTGTGGGTGCTCCTTTTGTTAGTTGCTGGATAATTTTATTTTCTTATAAATGGTCTTATGCTTTGTCCTACACAGGAATACTTGCAGGAAGTACTCATTACTTAGAAAAAGGTATATATCTTTGTAGTTTTCTTTAAAGGTTTTTTTTATACAATGATATATTGTATAGCATTCTATGTAAGTCTATTCTAGTCTGATCACTCCCCACAATCAATCAAAACTCCCCTTCATTACCGTGGCTTCTTAGGCTCTCTGGTCTGCTTGACATAACAGTTGTCATTTCTGATCCTGAGCACGTACTGTATGCTGTTCTAATCATCTCAGATGGTTCTTCTTCTGTGCTAGTACTTCCTGCAAACATGTGTGCTAGTCAGTATTTTAATAAACACTCCAGAGGGCCTTCTACAGATACCCAGAGTTCTCTTTCTCTTTACCTCCCTTCCACCTGCAAAACTTCAGCTACTCTGATTTCTATCTTCTTCTGATTTCCTGTTTCTTTATCACAGGGAATGTATTGGTCTTTGCCTGGACCACTACTCTTTGAACCCTAGCCAGAATATTATCTGAAAGCTGTGTGTGTATAATCTAGGGGGCTCTTTTGTTCCCTGTCTCTTAGACATTATTCTCCTTTATTGCCCACTATCCACTATCTTTATATGTTTACACGTATATGAGTTTGTCTATGTCTCTGTGGGTGTGTATTTGGTTTGTGTATTTTTTTGTCTTTAGATAGGTAGCAAATCCAGAATCTCTTACTACATTTTGGCCAGAAGTATAAGTCCTGCACTTTGTTCTTTTTGCTAACTAGAAATTGCTATAATCAAATACTAGTTATTAAATAATTCTCTACATTATAATCAGCTAAAACCACCATAAATGTTGCTCTCTGAAAACCACTGCTCTTTTTATGCCAGATCACTTTGTTTACCTCATGTTGAATGTTGTAAGTTCCAAAATAGTTCTGAAAGGGACATTTGATAATTTACCTTCAGAATAAATACATTAAATCAGAGAGAATACTAGCAGAAGCAGCCATGAGCTGAAGCAAATGATGAGGCGGGAGAGGTTGTAGGAGGAGGGAGAGGAAAGAGGGAGATGAAGAGAGAGAAGGAGGGAAAGAGTAAGAGAAGAGTAAAGAAGGGGAAGTGTAGGGATAGGGATCTGGGGGCAAGGCGTGAGGGAAGAGAGGGAAGAAGGAAGGATGGAAGGAGAGGGTGAAGGGAAGAAATAGATACAAAGAGAGACAGAGGGATAGAGAAAGAATAGAAGCATTTGTTGTTGCTTTTTTTTTTAGTGTTTTTATTTTTTATTTATTTTTATCTTTTTAATTTTTTTTTAATTTTTATATTCCCCATACAATTGTAACCCCCCTTATTTGGATCCCAATCCCTCCTTCCCCTGCCCCTCTCCCATTAGTGTATCTCTGGTTTATAGTTGTTTGTTGATTTTGATTTTTTTCTTTCTTGTTGCTAGTTTTTTTTTAATAGGTGCCATTCTCACTGTAGTAAGGTGATATCTCGTTTCAACATGGATGGAGCTAGAAGGAATTATGCTCAGTGAAATAAGTCAGAAGGAAAAAGAAAAATATTGGGTGGTTTTACTAATAGTAGGAATATAAGGGAACCAAATAAGGGATCAGGGATAAAAATAATAACAACAGAAGACACTACAAAACAATACAAAAATAAACTGGCAGCTATAAATCAGAGACATTCTGCAGGAGAGCGGGAGGGAGAGGGATCAAAACAAGAATGGGAAGAGCACAAGGCACTATGGTGATGGTGCACAGGCGAGTTGGGGGTGGGAAATTCTATGGGGACTACATCTGAGAAAAGAAAGCAAACATTGTACAAAAATGAGCAATGACATAAAACACATATAAATAAAAAAGAAGGAATAGAAACAGAAGGAATCAAATAAAAATGAAAGAGAGGAGAAGATATGGAGAGAAAAGAGAAACACATCTTTAAATTCATTTCTCTTGATAGACAACCTTAATTCAAACTATGAATGATTACAGTCACTGCTTATTCCTATAAATTAAGTTTTCATATTGCATTACAACTTCATTCAATTCTTTAAAGCAATGTGGTAATAGAAGGAAATTAGACAAATTTAGTGTGGGAACGGGGATTTAAGACAATCCCCCAATTTTTTTTTTTTTATGGCATATATTCTGGTAAAGGTTCCCAATGCTTATGTCGTGAAAAGCGAGTAGGTGTTTTACAGATAATTGGCTTAAGTATAATTTTCCCTGCTCCCCTGCCTTGTGTTGCTTTAAGTATGAATTCAGTGCTTGTCAATTAGCCTTCAAGAACTAGCTCAAGCCAGTTAGAGGCCAATAGTCATTGAGGGCAGTATAGCAGCCATGTGATTCCCACCTACCGGGTCAGTAGAAATCAGACAGCTTGACAATAAACCAGAACATCCATTGATCTACATCTGAGATCTGAGTCATTAAATAGCTTCTTTGGCAGACCTTATTGACCTAAATTGCTTTTAGTTTTAGGACTGTAGAATGTTCCTTTCAAATTATAATCTTCTCTAATGTAGATATTTTAATATACTTGCTTTACAAAAAGAGCAAAAACCACTGTCATTAATATTGAGACAGATTGGCAGCAGCAGATTTAAAATCTATCATTTCCTTGTGATTCTAAGAGCTATATTAAAAACTAATATCATGAATTTTGGATACACATAAGAAGACAAATTTAGTCATCTATGGGTGTTCTATCTATCTTTCCATTCATCATCATATAATCACTTTACATATGCCAGGGTTTCATTTGCTGGGCATTAGGATATGAACCTCAAAACGAAACTATTAAAAATGTAATTACTACATGTTAGGTTCACCTGATTTTACTTTTATTAGTACATGTCTAAAGTTTACTATTTTAAACACCATTGTTTTTGTGATCATAGTTCATATTTTATTTTTTAAAAAAGACAATAGTTATATGCATAAGTTATAAAAAGTGTTTCTAACCTCTGAAAAATGCTAGCTGAAATCAAATACTAAAATTTTATCTATAAGACAAACAAGATCAAAGGCATCCTCAGAAGTGCTAGGAAGAATCAGAATCCAATAAGTCACAAAGATACAAATTGAAAATAGTTTTTTCCCCAGGATTTTATCTCCTATAAACTTTAATAGAGTCTTCCCAGATTCATAGAGTGAATTCCCAAGTGAAATATTTTATGAAATAATCCTAATTAGAAGGGATTTAAGATATTATTCCCTTGACCTCAGTATTCAATTATTATCAGTTGAAGAATCATTGTCAAAATAATTATAATATTGAAATAAGCTAAATCTAATTTAGCATCATGGAACTGCATAGTTCCATTTCACAATAGATAGAAGAAAGATAAAAAAAGAAAAGATAATTGGATAAGGTTAATTTAAAGGTAGGCACTTCTTTGGGTCTCAGCCATACCTGAACTAAGATGGGATTTCTTGATAATAAAGGAGAAGTTTAGGGATCAAATTTAAAAGATAGGAATCTGCGACCCTGCAAAATTCCCACATCAAGGTTTCTCAATTCTGCTTCTGGGGAAATTCAATTTCCATTCCAAGAGATGTAATTCATCATCAAATTATATAATTAAATAAAGACATTATAGATCAATAAAGCATTGGTTGACTTGTCTTTTTTGGACAAGACTTGGAGAAAGACTCACCAATTTAAGACTTTCAAGATGTTAGGAAAGTGGTACCATAGAGATACTGAGATGATTACAAAGTACTCGTGCCAAGATACAGTGATCTGGATTGATGTTTTCTAACACTGTACAGAGTTATGTTTGAAATGCTTTTCTATGATGATAAAGGAATGATATTCTGCACATACTCCTTTTATCACAAACAGGAAGACTCTTCTAAGTCAGATCATGGGTGTGAACAGAGAACAGATTTCCAAATACTCTTCATTTTTCTGAATGAAAGCAAAAAGAATCAGGTCAAAGTGGGTAACCCCTGAAATTAATTAACCACAATCAGCTCTTAAGAAAGAGAGCATTCTAAGTCTGAACATCCTGTTACCTGAAATAAAACTGGAATATTATGTAACTAAAAACAATAATGCTGAGAAACAATGCACAGTGAACAAAAAAAGAAGCACGGGCTCTAAAAAAAGAACATTAGGATTTGAGCAGGTAAAAATGAACCCAACAAACAAACAAACAAACAAAACAAAACAAAAAAACCAAAACCAAAAAAAAAAAAAAAACCCAAAAAACAAGCAACAACAACAAAAACAAGAGGTCAAAGAAAAATGAAGCCCAAGAAAAAATGAAAGACATATTTTGACATTTTGGAGAGAGGCAATCACATACATAGAACAAATAAACCACTCACCACTTTAATTGAGAACACCTCCATAACCGACCCCCTCCAATCAGTCCCTCTAGCAGAACCTCAGGGAATTGTGTTTATTTCTATATATAGGTGTAGAACCCACCTTCATTTGGAAACCAGGATTCTGTGGTTAGGGAATGCAATGACACAAACCCCTATGGAATATTGATTTGTCTAAGTAAATGCTCTCCACACATAAACTATATATCAAAGGGATTTTACTCTGGAGATGTACGTTTTTGTTATGACTCTATCACCAGTTCGTTATGTTGGATACTAGGGTTTCCTTATGTGTAAAGTAAAAAATTCAAAATAAATGAATCATAAGGCTATTGATAGTACTTAACTTCTGTGCTTTGCTTAATCTAATGCATGAAAGGCTGAGGCATGTGTAGTGACCTTCACAGTAGAAGGGATTTGGATTGGGCCTCCCCGGTGGTGCAGCGGTTGAGCACTGGGTTGCGAAGCTGCCCGCAGCCTCTGCAGCGCCAGTTCGATCCCCGGCCACCGGGTGAGGGTCCCACATGGCCGCAGACCTCTCCTGCCGCCCACTGCTCCCCTCAGCAGTGTACTTCGGTCCTTCTGCCTGTTCTGCTCCCCGCTCTGGCTCTGGTGAATTTTCTCACCCTCCCGCGCTTCTGACTGTACCCAGTGCTTGTATAAATAAACAAACAAATAAATAAATCTTAAAAAAAAAAAAAGAAGGGATTTGGATTGGGTAGATAGGGGAGTATCTGGTACCCAACCCCAACCCAAATATCTCCAATTTCTCTCACAGAAAATCTCAAGGTCTCTCAACCTCCACACCACTCACAAAATGGGTACTTTGTGTACCCGTAAGGTGCTTAGCAGAGTCCCTAATTCATTCCGCTAGACATTGGGAACACCCCCAGCTGTGACAACCCAAAATGCCTTCAGATTGAAACAAATGTCCCTGAGAGCAGGGGTGGAGGCAACTGAGAACCACTGGTTTAGTGTAGTAGACTGTACGTAAATAAGACTGTTTGTGAATTATGGACGCCTCCTCCTACTCTCATACCATCTCATAACTGTTCCTTTAGCTTTAGACACAAGAACACAGTTTCCATGTAGAAGAATAAATGGGAGAATTCTCACAGATTAAATCCTCCTAAGTGCATTGTCATCTCTGTGGTGGCCCATGAGTCATTACATCCCCAGATTTCACTGATGTTTAAGGTGTCCATGTCTGCAATGGCACATCTGCAAGAGGTGAGGTCACAGCTGCTGTGATCACCACAGCTGGGAAAGTGGAGGACTTTGTGGACATTGTCATCTGCCACCTATATGTTAAGAGGACAGAAATGAGCATGGAGAGGGTGGAGATCTTAAAAGTTCTCATCACAAGAAAAAATTGTAACCATGTGAAGTGATAGATTTTAACCAGACATGGGGGTAATCATTTTGCAACATATACAACTATGAAATCATGCTGTATACCTAAAGCAACATAGTGCTATATGTCAATTGATCTCATTTAATAAAAAAAAATTATGACCTATACAGACTCAACTCAAAATCAACTGTATTCTACTAGAATTTGCCATGAGGCAAATGCCTTGGAAAACTGTTAAATACTTATGTAGTTACTTCTTTCCTACCAAAGAAAAAGAAATGTGTGTGCATGGCGGGGGGCGATGACATTAATTGATAGACAATTACAAAAGGGGCTTTGCAGCAACACTCTAGTGGTGACATATATACATATGAACATGTCCCAGCTGGTCAATGCACACCTTGCAGACAGGTGGATCACCTCTACAATCCCAGTGCACAGCTGCAACCCACACGTGGTGCTCAGTAAAGCATATATATTTATTTGTTGATTAAAGCTATAAACTTTAGAAACTGTAATAAAATAAAAGTATACCACAGAGAAAATGGAAAAATAATGTGTACCTTTAAATTTAGGACTAGCTATTGGACCACAAATTAAAAATAAAAGCTTCTAAGATCCTGCCTGGTCACATATAAAATTATACAGGTGGGGAAGTCTCAATGTATTTTTAACTGTAAACTAGTGCATAGAGCATGATATAATTTCTTTAAATTTAGTAAATAAAAAATTATGTATGTATACATACAACAAATTTATATATAATATTAAAAATAAAATTATAGCAAGTAAATACATTACTCTGAGGAGGATAAACATATCTTCCTTCTCCATAAACAAGATTAAAGAGAATACAAATGCAAGTCATTGCTCTAATGCTTTACTTAAGATACAGTTGAATAAAAATAATAAAGACATCATTGATTATTAAGAGTATGATTTGCACCTGTTGAGCTTATTAAAGGAAAATAGAGTAGTTTAAACCAAACTGGGCACTTTCTTGTGCCTCAGCTCTCTAGATTTCAAAGGAATTCTAAGATTTTTTTTTCCCCTCTTTATTAGCTGACCAATTCGAAGAAGTCAGATTCAACTTCTGATGATCACAGAGTTCATTAGCAGCAAATTCAAATATTTTAATCACAAAATGATGCCCCCAAATCATCTGTGGTATCTTCCTTCAGTAGTCTACTATCCTTGCTACCACAAAACTACAATAGATGGTTATTGACAGGCAGAGATGAAAGTCCACCATTGGCCCATGATTTGAAAACACACAGTTTACCTAGCCCTCAGCAATTAAGAAGCTTAAATATGTAAAATTAAGAGGCTGCTCTATAATTATGCAGAGACCTTAACTAGTCATCTATTTCTAGTGATAGTAAATATTAAATTCTATTATCACATAAAATTATGAACATAAAAAATATAATCCACCCTGGGCTCTCCTTGGTGGTGCAAGGGGTTAAGATACAGCACTATGAAGCTATCTGCAGCCTCTGCAGCACAAATTCAATTCTCTGGCCAGCCAGTGAGCTACTCACATGGCACAGCAGACCTCTCCTGTCTTACCCACTGCTCCCCTCAGCAGTGTATTTCAGTTAGTCTGCCTGTTTTGCTCCCCACTCTGTATTTGGTGAATCCTCTCACCACCCCCCTTATCTCTGGCCTGCACTTCAGTTCTTGCATGCATAAACAAATCAATCTTTACAAAAATAAAAAAATATATATAATCAATTCTTATAATTTTTTATAAAATCTCATATGAATATAACTTACCTTATTTGATAAGCAATATTCTAATATATTTTCCACAGAGTATTGGCTATTTTTTCTTTACAAATTAAGAGAAAGATCCTCTCTTACAACCAAAACAAAATAAAACAAAATCTTCTGTTGCTGCAAGTTTAGATTAAAAGACTTATGGATAGACCATAGCTATTGATAGATGATAATTAGATGGAAAACAGAGATATAAAAATTCTAAGGTTATTTGACATAATCTGAAAATCCATATTTTTTCAAAATTGTGACTAGAGTCCTTAATTTTATAATCTTGCATTAAAGGTAAAATAAATGCCAAAAAGTTAGTGTAAAGAAATGCAACTGATTTTTCATACTGATTCTGCCACATTTCTAAATCCATTATTAGTTTTAACAGTTTTATTTATGGATTCTTTAAGGTTTTCTATAAATAAAATCATTTAGATGATTCTGTAAGGAAAAACAAATAAAAAAATAAAATAAATGCTCTGTGTTGAAATCACTAGTTTAATAATGAAGGAAGATACAGGGATGATGGAAATAACTATACATTGTCAAAGTGACTAAAACTATTGTTAAGGATGTCTAATGAAATCATGAATAAAAGCAGTTTAATCATTTCAATAGGTGAAAAATATCCTAATAGCTCAATTAACAGAATCTACTTAAAATGATTCAAAATTTGACCATATATAAATTTTAGTTAAATGAGTGATTTACATAGGTAAATTCTATTAGCTATATTCTATATATTTAGACACTGCTATTTGATTTTGAAAATGAGTAATAGCTTTCACATAGGTACATAAATTAATTTTTCATCTTATTTTAATAAAGAAAAGAGAGATATGGTCTTCAAGCCTTTGACTTGGAATTGCAATTTCTGGAAGCTTTACATAGTACAAGGTTCAGAGGAGTTCAGTTAAGTGCTCAGAGGCTTCCAGATATTAAATAACAAATACCAATATGGGATTCATTTACTTCTCCTGCAAAGCCTATGTTTGCAACTTTCCTAGAATTACATCAATACAATTTAGATATAAACCACTGAATAAAGTTTTCATTTGTAAAAAGTGATTTACTAAAATTTTTCTAGTGGGTTTACAATTTCTTTTTTTAAGATTTATTTTATTTATTTATGTAGACAAGAACTGGGATATAGGCCAGAGGTGCAGGGGTGAGAGGATTCATTGGAGACAGAGCAGGGAGCAGAACAGGCAGATCTACTGAAATACACTGTTAATGGGAGCAATGGGCATGACTGGAAAGGTCTGCTGCACCATGTGGCTTAGCTCCCTGGTGAGGGATTGAACTCATGCAGCATAGCTTGATAGCTTGATAGCACTGAGACTTTAACCCTTGCACCATCAGGGAGGCCCAGGTTTCTAATTTCTAGAGGTTAGAAACAATCTCTCCAAAAGGAGAGAATTAAAAAGCAGCCTCAGACCAATCATTACTCGGAACATAGAAATGTATAGATGAAGTGCATATATTACATAGTTTTCTCTGGTCCACAGTTTCCTATTTTGTTTAGGCCATGATTGGAATAGTCCTCTGCTTTCCATTGATAGCAATGTGGATTCCCATAGAAGATTACCAAGATTTGGTTATCTAATAGTTTTTACTTAAACATAAGCGAGATATAAATTTTCTATGGTTTTCTCCCTATTTCATTAAGGTCCACAAAACTTCCCTTGATGGTAGAACTGCTTATATATAGTTTGTTTTACCCTGTTCTGCTGTTCATGTGAAGTTGATCTTTTATTTTTTTTTACTTTTTTTAAACATCTTTTTTTTTTTTTTTTAAGATTTATTTATTTATTTATACAAGCACTGGGCAACAGCCAGAAGCACGGGAGGGCGAGAGAATTCACCAGAGTCAGAGCGGAGAGCAGAACAGGCAGACTGACGAACTACACTGCTGAGGGGAGCAGCGGGCAGCAGGGGAGGTCTGTGGCCATGTGCGACCCTCGCCAGGTGGCCGAGGATGGAACCCGCACTGCAGAGGCTGCGGGCAGCTTCGCAACCCAGAGCTCAACCGCTGTGCCACCGGGGAGGCCCTGAAGTTGATCTTTTAATACTAACTGAACCATTGCTATTAATATTCTGATGCATTTTCTTAAGATCATTTTCATTATTTGTGTCTCATGATTGACATTTCCTTATCTTCAACATCAACAGCTCAAAGCTAGATGATTTTTGTTCATTTAAACATTGTTAAATGAACTTTTACATTTTTGTGATTTGGATAAAATCCAAGGACAAACACTGAATCCTTCACAATTCTCTTCTCAATTCTGTATCCATAGCATTATTATGTGTGGACTCTTCTAAAATCCCGCACCCTTACCGGAAATACTGATTTATTTCATTCTTTTGTTCAATTGCTGCAAACGTTGCTTCAAAATACATAGGTGAGCCCACTTCTTGCCTAGACTCTTAGTGCTGTGTAGAGGCTCAATGTAATAGTTACCTATATTTTTGAATTTTGAATATGTTTTATACTGATGTAAAGTGAGATATATTTGAGTTAAAAAATGAGAAAGACAAGTCAAAAAGTTAAGAAATGTGGGATATAATTTGCACATTGAATGTAATACATCATATACATTTGAATTATAAAAGTAATCTCAAAATGGAAATGTATAAAAGTTTTACATATAATATAAAATATGTAAATTATAGATTGTAATTGTTCACTCTGCACACAAAATAGTGGATGAAATGAGAAATTATATCTTCTGTGTGGTCAACATTGGAATAAGCAAACTTGATTCCCTCCTACTATTGCTTTATTCTCAGTCTAGGCAAACATAAAACTTGTCTAGCTTTGAGCTATTAATTTGAAAATGTATGCTTGCTTAAATCAGGAGGATTCTGTGGGTATTAGGAACATGAAATTATCTTCATTTCTCACTCTGACAATTGAGCTTTTACATTAGACTATCTTGGTACATTTATACACACTTAATGAATTTAAAATCCATTCCTGGCTGTTTTACAAATGCAGAGATCGCGGGAGGCCTTGGACCTACCCTCCCATCACTGCCTCTCCCAGAGTACCCATTCCGAAGATCAGGGAGAGTTTGCATCTGCAACCTCCTGTTGATTCCTGTCTAAAGCTTACAATTGACAGAAGACTGAAAAGAACACTGATAAATAAGGAGTCACTTGTCTGTTCCATGTCAGAGACAGAAGAGCTCTCGTTAGAAGGAAATACACTCAGTTTCCCTATCCTTCATTCTAGAGCACTTTAAGATATGTTTTTATCTATAGCATTTTGTTCTGTATGTTAATACCAGAATATCTGGCTCTGATGTTGAAGCAAGAAAAATGAATGATGAATATATGCTTTCTTATGTGTGTGTCCCAGATGTGCCACCACCATCACGAGACCACTGGCAGATGTGTAAAATGACAGTGCACTTCCATGGAAATTGGCCACATGTGCAGTTACAACCAGAGGTTCTTTTTTAAAAAAAAAAAAAAAAAAGATTTATTTATTTATTTATACCAGAACCGGGGTACAGGCCAGATGCACTGGAGGGTGAGAGGATTCACCAGAGACAGAGCAGGGAGCAGAACAAGCAGACTGAAGAAATACACTGCTGAGGGGAGCAGCGGGGAGACAGGAGAGGTCTGCCTAGCCATGTGTGACCCTCTTCAGCCCGCCGGGATCGAACCGGTGCTCCAGAGGCCGCGGACAGCTTCACAGCATGGTGCTCAACCACCTGCGCCACCAGGGGAGGCCCAGAGGTTCTTTAACAAATCAGGGACTCAGGACCAGTCGTCTGGTAGCACCTGCTCCTATTAAGCGTATCATCTCTTTGCGAACACTTCAAAGTGTTTGATGCACTTTCTTCTGGGAAAAGAGAATGCTTTTTTTCTGTACATTTACTTTTAAATTTTGGATCATGTTCTTTCTTCTCATTTTAAGTATATTTCTATTTTATTCATTGCTGATTTGTGGAGACTATTTCTCAGTTGATTTTAGAACTACAACTCTGATTTATATTGTAAGATATGACTGTAGTAAACCTCCTTTCCAGTACCATTAGCCTTGTTTTAAGTAAACATTTTACAATTTTATTACCTGTGGCTTCTCCTCTGAATTGTGACAGAATTTATTTAATATTTTATATAGGCAAGTAGCTGCTGGAGATATTGAAAGTTAGGTATATATACATATGTTTTCACAGACACAAACATATCACTTAGATTTTATATAGTATTGTATATAGGTGTAACTTTAATTTATAACCATGAGGATTACCAAGTGTTTGAAGTAGCTAATGGTCTCACCATGCCCTCAAAAAGAAAATCCCTAAAGAAATTTTTAAGAAAAGATCCTGTACATAATGATTTTTATCATATCTCATTTTCTTTGGTCAAATTTTGAGCATCTGTACATGAAGACACAGAAATAAAGATTAAAATTAATCAACAAATTAGAATAAATAGGATTTTTTTCATCTTTTAAAAAGCTTTTATTTTTATATATACATTTTTACAATTTTGTGCATTGTTTGATTTCTCCTCTCAGGTGTACTCCCCATTAAATTCCCACCACCAAGACACCGGTGAACTGTCACCATAGTCTCTTGTGCTCTTCCTTCTCCTGTTTTCTCCCTCTCCCTCTCCTGCTGAATATCTCTTATTTGTTGTTTGCCTGCTAGTTTTGTCTTTTTTTGTCATCCCTTGTATCATTTCCTATGTTCTTCCTATAAGTGAAACCATTGGATATTTTTCTTTTCCCTTCTGACTTCAGAATGAATAGAATTAAATGGCTTAAAATTATTCTTATGCTTCTAGTTAAGTAATTCTTACATCATATATACATTTGAAATTGTGAGTTATTTTAAGTGATTTATATGAATCTTTCAGGTGATTATTTTTCTATTTATTTTATTAATATAATTGATATGATTCTTGTATCAAGCCATATTCACATGTACATATTTCACAGTCAGGTATCACTTTAAAATATGCAATAGGGCCTCCCTGGTGGTGCAAGGGGTTGAGACGCAGCCTATGATGCTGTCCGCAGCCACTGCAGCACAGGTTCGATCCCCCGGCCATCCAGGGAGTTATCCACATGGTGCAGCAGACCTCTCCTGACTCTCCTGCTGCTCCCCTCAGCAGTGTATTTTGGTCTATCTGCCTGTTCTGTTCCATGTTCCCCACTCTGTCTCTGGTGAATCCTCTCACCCCCCACACCTCTGGCCTGTACTCCAGCTCTTGTAAGCATAAATAAATAAATATTTAAAAATAAAAAAATAAAAAAATGCAATAAGTGTGAATTTTTAGAAAATGAATTAAACTTTTTATATTCATGTTAATAAAATATTTTTATAGTTTTCTTCAATCAGCATATCTTTTTCTGTTATTGGGGTTATGCAATCTTTCTAATAAAACCAACATGCATATATTTTATTAATATATGCATATTAACATATGCATATTATACATATCTATTTAATATGTAATATATATCCCAGTTTTTGTGCTCTAAGAAAACTGTAACTGACCCACTCAAATATTTCACTCATAAATGAGAAAATTTTCTGTAAAATCAATTGAACTTTATGCTTAACTTGGGTAGGGAATGTTTTGAGTCTTTTCTTTAAAAAAAAATATGTATATTTTCATATTACTAGCTGTTGGAGCATACTTAATGTTTGTAAATCTAATTTGAAATTGAAATTGTCATTATCTTGCTTACATTTGTAATTTTAGCAAGATGGTTTACAGTATTTACAATTGTGTAATTTCACCAGAAATTCCTTTTCAACACATTAATGTCCTGTATTTGTCTTCAAGAGCTTTTTATTCATTCATCTCTTCATCAATGTGTGTATGCATGTTCCTATTTTCTGGTGTACCTTTAATAAGCTCGACATATATTCATTCAACACTATAAAGGTTTATTATAGAAATAAAAGTCTAGATTTTTTTTTAAGTACTAATTAGTTTCTTTTTTAGTTGTGATAACATTATGGTTCTCTCTACCAGGTATTACCACAATAGGTACCTACCACCAAATCATCCAATTCTCAACTGTAAAATTCTTCCATGACTCTATCAGGAACTTCATCTTTTAATTTTATTTTCACATTTCTCTAATTTTTAATTCCTATGCCAACAATGAACTAACTTTATTATTGCATTTTAATAGTATGTTTCACATTTGACATATCAAATCATTCTCACTGTTCTTTTTCAACATTTTCTGAACTAATTTTGCTCATATTTTTTTTCCATTTAGCATTCAGTTTGCTTACTAAGTGTTATTACTAAAATATTTTTTTGTATTTTTACATTTTAGATTTTGGAGAAGAATGAATTGGAACGTGTATGCTAAGTATTTACTAGGAAAATTAACTCCATTCTTGTTTTCTATAACTTTTTCCCAAATTTTAGGTTTTACAACATTAGTTAAATTTCTGTCTTGCTGGTCATTGTTTCCTGGCTGCATAATGGACATTAATATCTATTTTTTAAGGAGTAACTGAAAGAAGTGTGATGTAGAGAAGGGCCCAGACATGGAAGCACTTTGGTTAATCCCACTGGAATGGTCATGGAGCTAGAATCTTATTAGAGCTTAGATAACACACTTGTCCACTAAGTCTTTATTTAATGCACACAAAATGCACATTGAGTAGGAAATTGTGAAAAATTTCCAAATATAATACAGCATAAACTATGACCTTTCCAATATCAAATTTTGCCTATTATTTGTAGAGTCTTAAGAGTTTTATTAAATTGATTTGATAGACTGCGGCCTCCCTGGTGGTGCAAGGGGTTAAGTCGCAACCTATGAAGCTATCCACAGTCTCTGTAGCACGAGTTCAATCCCTGGCCAGGGAGGTCCCCACATGGTACAGCAGACTTCTCCTGGCTCACCTGCTGCTCCCCTCAGCAGTGTATTTTGGTCCTTCTGCCTGTTCTGCTCCCCACTCTGTCTCTGGTGAATCCTCTCACCCCTCCCACACCTCTGGCCTGTACCCCAGTTCTTATATACATAAATAAAATAAATCTTAAAAAAATTGATTTGATAAACTACCTAGACAAGGGATAATAAATAGCAATCAACTTAGCCTTAGTCCAACATGCATGTAACATTTTTTTGAACAGATGTACAACCTCTGGGTTACATACAGACAACAGTTCCATATGGGTGCAAATGGAGGCTAGTGGACGCCTGCAAAGGAGAAAACCTCTGATGGTAGTCCAGGCAGGAAAAGGGAGGGAGACCAGAGGGTCCTATAGGGGCTCAGGATAGGCTCCTGTAGCAGGGCTGCAAAGCCCTTTACAATGGACTGGCAAAAAGCAGTTGAGTACAAAATTGCTTACTCCACAGAAGCAAGAAGGAGAGAAGGTGCCTTTCTCCAGACCTCCCTGCATGCAGGACTTCACACCCTGGACAGCAAGAAGTACATGTCTATGTTCATTCCAAAATATGTACAATTAATTTGAAACCAAAGTCACTGAAACCTTAGGTTTTGCCACCCAAGTATTGTACGCAGAAGATGAAGTAACATCTAATGAACTATTTATTATCCTACAAAAATAAGTCAAAGAAAAGAGCAATGTCTTTTTCAGAAGAACCATTATTCAGAAAAGATAAATCAAATCCATTAACAATGATTAATTTATCACTGTGTGTGCTATATTTTTTTAAATTAATTTTGAATATTCTATCACAGAAATATATGCACATAGTTTCGAAACCATAAGAAATGAAATGTTTTCCTTCTAGCATCCTTACATCCTTTTTATGCCACTAAGGTGTGGCCCTACTCAGCTCATGTAATAATTTCTAGTTGTATATCACTATGTCCCTAAATAATAGCTTTAAACTGTTTAATATTGGACCTTATATAAATGTCCCTATATATTGAGGAATCAGCTACTTCTCATTTTCCCTAATTCCTTCCCAAAGATAATTACATAGTTTTTTATAATATTTTCAACTTCGATTTTAGATTTTTTTTTGTTCCATTACCTGTAGGTACTATCTATTGAGCCTTGTTTTGTAGGATGATATTAACACTCTTATTACGAGGAGAGCTTGTGAAGATTGCACGCCCACTAAGTACGATCATAAAGCTTTTTCCAACTCTCCAAATACAACAGCCTTGTTGGATAACCCTGAAAGGAAAGACCAGCATATTAACGGACGGCAATGAAAAGAACACTTAGAATTAGGCTATTTCTGATCTTGCCTTATCTAAATTGCAAACAAAAAATGATGTTTTTCTGAATCTTATTTACAATCATGGTTCCATCATTATTATTATGGTGAATCATCTTCAGCTAGCACACTCCATCAGAACAATAAATGGGATTTAAACTGAGAGCTGTACCTGAAGACGCCTATTTTCTGTCTCCATTTCCATGTTTCTGAACAGTTTTGCTGAACAGTTCTTTGTATATTAAAAACTAGGCTATCAAAATATAATGCCAATTTAAGGTACAACAATTATTTATATTAGTGTTACTGGAAGGAAAAAAATATGATGTGGTAAATTAATCTTTGTGCAGCAAAGTACTTCTTAAAATAGGTTTTCAGCATGCATGGTAATGAACTATTGCTATCTCTACCAAACAGACATCTTGAAATAACTATGTCCAAAGTTGTTTAAAATCCGTTCCCGAAAATTTCAGTTTCAGCAATGCAACGGAGACTGATTTCTCTTTTATAACGCTGAACAACACAAGCCTCATTTTTTTACCCTAAATCCTTTGCTCAATGTAGGAACTCATGAATCAGCTGTGACTTTTACATGTCTCCCTTTGACCTTCCTACTGATAATCATAATAATGTTTGGCTGCTGAGGATCAATCAGCTTTCATAAAGGCTGCAGCCTTCAGATTAATCTCATATTATTAATTTTACAAGTTAAAAAGACAAGGAAGACAGACATGATGGCTCTCAGTGCTATTTGCTCCCCTAAAATTATTTCCTGTGAACAATAAACAAACAAATTTCCAATTTGGTGAGGTTATAAATGTGCAGGCTTCGTAAAAATTAATTTAAATGGATGTGACTGTGAGTTTGGGATTGTAAAGATTAGGGAGACGCCTGTCGCTATAATTGCCTGCTCAGTTCCTCTGTCACTCAAGAGTACCACAGCTGCATTAAAAACTCTCATCATAATCTAATTCTCAGATCAAATTCCCATCTTCAATATATCCTTTAATAAGGCTTCCATTCTCCATCTTTTAGCCTTAATTATTGCTCCCTGTCTCCCTTGACAACCAAATTAAAAGGTACATGCTACAACTCCATAATGATGATCATCATAATAATACTTTAAAAATCACAACTACTCTTGGGCAAATCCAGGCTAACCTTGTCAAGGTTGGATGTCTTCTGATAACTAGATTTTCTATGGATAGCTTCAGCACTGGAAGATAAGAAATACAATTATATAATCTTTTATTGATTTTTTCTCCTCCCCCACCCTCCGCCTCTTTACTATTATGTACAATTACCTGAGCAGTTTTCAGATTATTGAAGCTGGAAGTGGAAAATCTACAGATTCACCCAGAGCAGAACGTTTTAACTCTTCATTGAATACAGGTAGTTTCTGCTGAAAATAAAAGCCATGGCAGTTTGTGAAGTGAAAAGACTTCAGATTCTAGCAGTGAGTTTTCCAAACTTAAGTGTGTCTTTGGCTTGTGTGAAGGTTATAAGACATGTCAAATGTAAGCATCTTGATCTGTAACTACTAGCAGTTTAACTATGATACGTCTATAGTTGTTTTGGGGATATATCATAGCAAAATCAGACAATGTGCTGTGTTTTTCATGTGCAGTTTTCCATCATGTTAATATATCTTCTGTTATGCTTTTGCTAATGTTGTTTGAGAGCTATACCACAAACCTTGCATCTCCCTACATGTATTCTTATGCATGGACTTCCAATTTTGTTTTTCAGAATTGAGGTTGATCTCAGGTGGTTAAAATTAGTACTTTCTCAACCACCTGAGTCTAGTCTGTCTATCCCATGTGACATTTTCTGGACCACAACCAGTTTCCGTTAGCTCATACAACAGTGGTTGTTGGTAGTGGTTATGATGGTTGTTGGTAGTTTGTTGTTTGTGGTGTCATTTGCTTGGTGGTGGTGCTATTTGATGACTGTGGTGAATGGGTGTGGTCAGTTGATATGGTTGTTGTGATGTAATAGTTGGTTGTTGGGGGGCAATTATATCAATGCTGTTACTGAGGCACATTCGAGGGCTTTGTTTTCATTCCACTGTTTTTCTTTTTATTTCCTTCAACTTTTCCTTAACTTCTCCCCTT
The DNA here is from genome assembly GCF_964194135.1 of Talpa europaea. Lineage (NCBI taxonomy): Eukaryota > Metazoa > Chordata > Mammalia > Eulipotyphla > Talpidae > Talpa > Talpa europaea. Next base: position 37,955,281 of record NC_140082.1, read on the forward strand.
CCTCCCCTCTTGATCCAGTCTGTGGAATCCTAGTTATGCAGAAGAAGCTGGGCTTCTGTATGATTCAGTCAAATCTTACTGCCATCTTGCATAATTTATAGTTAAGCTTCCAGTCTCAGTGAGTGGAGATGTCTGAGGAAATACATCTTAAAATATTTTTCAGCTTCTTACAGAGCCTCACAAATCAAAGATCTCCTCATTATCTAAGTATAACTGCAGATGTGTCTTCGCCACCAGATGTAAAGTAAAGCAGTTTATTTTTACAATGCTTTGGGATATATGTAATATCATATATTCATATATTTGCAGTCATGCCTATGCTTGACTGAATTTTTCATTTTTAGTCAGATATTGATCATCAGGAAGGTGAAGCTTGAGAAGAAGCTTCTGAAACTGAAGGGTATTTTCCAGAGTCACTTTGTCAGAAAGCTAACAGATAGGTAAACATAATTCAATGGGAATATATTTATTTATCCAGAAAAGATTTACCAGGAGTTGAATGGAATTTAGTTCAGTGCTGCGATAAGAAGTACAAACAAACTGGCATTGTCAAATATTATTAGGGTTGGCAACAGTAATGAGTGCATGAGCAAAGATCATTTGAATAGCTCACCTGACATAGCAGTCAATTTGAAATAAAAAAGTAGCAATGTGATTGTTGATTTTGGCGGTAGAAGTCAAGGACAGTTGAAGCAAATGTATAAGGCAGTGTTTCTGGAGATAAGGGGAACCTGCAAAAAGGCCAAAACTCTCAACCGGGGAGCCTTTAATTACTGAGATACCAGTATTGATTGGGATAACAACTGTGCAGAAATGAAGGCCATAGATCGGATTGTAAGAGAAGGGCAGGATTGTTTTTTTAAGCAGTTTATTGAACTATCTACATGGTCTCAGGCGATTCTAGTTCTAATCCTAGGAAATTGGAGGAACCTTGAGGGAGTAAAAATGCAATGAGACCTTGACTGATGAGTGGTTTCCCTTAGATAGAGATGATTTATGGTGAGAAAACACAAACACAGGCTGGGTCAAAAAATGTCAAAAAAGATTAAAAGTTAAAGATGTACTCACACATTACTGATTGGGAAACAATTTGAAAGTGATGCGCATTGAGAAATAGCCCTGGGGTGACTTGATACATCACAAACAATTCTTTCATAAGAGAAGGGAACAGGCTGCGTGAATACTCAAGCTGGCTCCACATATTGGCCAGCTACCCAAGACCGGGCCCTTTTTAGAAACATGTACAAATCAGGTCATTTCCTCTCTCTGACAGCTTAAAAATTACGTTTTATCATTCACATATTTTTGTAATGAAGTTAAAGGATGTCTAAGGAAAATAAATTTCCCCATAGAAACAGTTAATAGTCAAGATGGCTCAGTCTGAGTTGATTTTTTTTTTTTTTAATACAAACCGTCCCCATATTTGAAAAGCTAATTTGTTAGGAAAAGAGACGAGGTCTTCTATGAACATTTTAGATTTTGAGATATTGAATACTTTAAGGAATCAAAGTTCAAATAAAGAAATTGTGGGATTTACATCATCCCTCTGCTTAGGTCTCTGGGCTCAAAGACTAGTGACATATACACCATGAAGGATACAGAGAGCCTGGAACCGGAGACCCTGGTTGTTAATCGAGCTTCATTTTATTCTAGCTGGGTGGCCTCAGGAAGCCACTTAACCTCAGTTTCATCCATAAAGAGAAGAGTAATCATGTTTATCTTACAGCATGGCAATGAAGACTCAATAACCTAATGTTTGCAAAGTGATTAGCGGACAGCTTGCCCGACATGAGTAGGATACGGTAAGTCTTTGATAATTAAATGAAAATACCTGGCACATCAATACTTGTTCCAAAACACTACAGATGGCTCAGCATCCAGAATAAATGCCCCATTTGCACTAATCTTGTTTTCAGACTTAGGAGGTAACTAGTAAGTGGTAACTAGAATTAGATGGCCAGAGATCTGGAGACTGGCCCAAATTTGGCAATTAACTTCTTGCATCAAAATTGGCAAATTACCTTTTGTTTTGAGCCCTTACCTATTCATAAACATGGGTATTATTGCAGCTATCACAAATAAATTTAGATTATCAAATAACTCATATTCACTCATTTCAACAGCATTTTATTGCAAATTACCACACACCATGCACATTTCTAGGAGCTGATATGGCTCTCTCTTTCATCACCGTAAAAAGAATATTTAGCACATGTGAGTTTTATAATTATTAGCTAGTGGGTAAATCTAATTTTGAAATTTTAAATTGTGAACAGAAATGAGTTATTACTAAATGCCAGCATAAACTCATAGGTATCACAAATAACCTTTGAACATCTGTTATTACACCCACAGATAAAGTGCAAGCATGCATCTCCTACATCTAAATTTATTAGTTTATTTTACTTGAAAACAGAGATAAATTCTCTAAAATAATGAGCTTGAGTGATTATCTTGAATTACATATATCTCTAATTTTTAAAATATTAGGTATCAGAAGAATATGACTAGGACTATTGGAGCTGGTCAACTAGCAGGTAAATTAGGTTCTGACAATTACATAGAACTTCCAGACCATTTTTGGGGCCTCATCTTGTTAAAAGCATGAAACCTCAACCCCAAATCTAGGAAATTTACAATAAACAGATGTGGGCTGGGACCTCAGTTTCCTTGATTTTTAAGAAAATCTGAAAGTGAATATGGGCTGTGAAGTCAATGAAACTTAAACATCAGGGGCCCTTATTTACATCAGTCACTTTAAAGGCCCTGCGAGAGATTTTAGCAATGTGCACTGGTGAGCAAATATTTTGTGAAATGTACAAAAATAAAATGCTTGACTTGAGACGGTTATAAGATCACTGTTTGAATATGAGGTTCCGATCATCATACTTAACTCTCATGGCAGCTTTGAAGCAACCATGGCCATTCAGAGGGCTCAGCTAGGAAAACTGAGTTGATCAATCCAGTTAGGATTCAGTGGGACAAGACTGAATTATGCTAGTCACATCTGTGAGCACTTGGGCACATGGAGTCTGCCTGTGGAGGAGGGTTTCCAAGATCCCTCCTGCTGCCCATAGTTGAATGCAGCCTTTCTTTGTACTGTTCAGGCAGACTTTCTGCTTTGCTGATCATCATGGTTCTGATGAACCATGTACACTACTGTGTCTGGCCTACAATCCAGATCAATAAAGTTTCTTCCTATGTGATAAACACTCCTCTTGAATTTTAGTTGCACTTTGTATGAAGCAGCTCCTTTAACAGCTTCTGTTACTTTCTTCTTGTTCTTCAAGATCATAGCTATGGTACAAATGGGACATGTCTGGCTAGACAGCAAAATCCATCACTGATTTTTCATGTTGGTAGCTAATTTTGTTAATTTTGTTTCCAGGTAGATCCCTAGATGTAGCCTTTTACTGGCAACATTAGCAGTGAATTTTCTGCATTTTGGGCCCATGACAAACAAAACAACATGAGATTAAATAAATCAAACACAAGGGAAAATGATGCTATCATGATACACAGTAAACATGGGAAGTAGGGTAAAATGCTCCATTATGATGACTATTAGGCAATAGGAATTCTTCAAACACCATTGTATATGCAGTCCTTCATGGACCAAAGCATCATTATGTTATGCATGACTATATCCTTAAATTCCTACCAGATTTAAGGCAGTGCATTCATCTCCTCCTACATTTTCCCATTGAACTATTTTATGATCTCTAGTTTGTAAAGCTTTTTCATCCAATAAAACATATTTTTACACGTTAAAATTCACTTTGCTTTTTAAAGTTAAGTAAATACAGTCAAACATGGAGTGTTACATAATAATAAACTTATTTCTTAGGTCTATCTATCCTATTATATCTCAAGCTTCTAGGATGTTAGGGTAAAAAATATTAAGAATACATTTTTAACTTTAAATGCTTTAACATTTAAATATTTATAACTCTGAGAATTACCAACCAAATCCTCCAATGGAGTTTTTTGAGGAAATAATTCTAAATTCTAGAGTAATTTTTTTTAATATTTATAAAATATCAACAGATACTGAACTTTATTGTGGCATGTGTCTTTTTTTATTTAAATTTTATTTTTATATTCCCCATACAATTACAACCCCCTTATTTTGACCCCAACCCCTCCATTTACCACCGGTTCATAGTTGTTTGTTGATTTTGATATTTTCTTTCTTATAGTTATTCTTTTTCCTGGTCCCTTATTTAGGTTTTCTAGATTCCTGCTATTAGTGAGACCATCCGGTATTTGTCTTTTTCCTTCTGGCTTATTTCGCTGAGCATGATCCCTTCCAGCGCCATCCATGTTGCTGCAAATTGCATGTGTTTATCTTTTTTGAATGCTGGGTAATATTCCACGGTGTATATGTACCACAACTTCTTGATCCAGTCATCTATTTTTGGGCATTTGGGTTGTTTCCAAAGCTTAGCTATTGTAAATAGTGCTGCTATAAACATAGGGGTGCAGGTGCTCTTTGGAATTGATGTTTCTGCGTCCTTTGGATAAATACCTAGGAGTGGAATTGCTGGATCAGATGGAAGCTCTATGTTTAGTAGGTCCAGAAATCTCCACACAGCTCTCCATAGTGGTTGGACCAGTTTAAATTCTAGAGTAATTTTAAGTGGAGAAGACATTTGGAAAACACCTTAACAAATTTAGCACAGTCACAGCACCCACTCATGCATTAAAACATATAGCTGTACTGTATGTTCCTTAATTTATTTATTCATTTACTTTTAATAGAGGTAAATTTAAGATACCTTCATCAGGGCCTCCCCTGGTGGTGCAGTGGTTGAGCGCTGGGCTGAGAAGCTGCCTGCAGCCTCTGTAGCACTGGTTTGATCCCCGGCCACTGGCGAGGGTCCCACATGGTGTGATGGACCTCTCCTGCCATGCCCGCTGCTCCCCTCAGCAGTGTATTTCGTCAGTCTGCCTGTTCTGTTCCCCGCTCTGGCTCTGGTGAATTCTCTCACCCTCCCGTGCTTCTGACTGTACCCAGTGCTTGTATAAATAAATAAACAAATCTCAAAAAAAAAAAAAAGATACCTTCATCAGGGGCTTCCAGATCAGCTCTTGCCACCACAAAAATCGTCCATACTCCACCATCATCACCCAGTGTGAGTCCTTCCTTCTTTATTCTTACCCCTCCCACACACCTACTTTCCCCCTTGGAAGCTTCAATACCATAGTCATCTTTCAAAGGTTAGTTCTTAAACTTGTCTTTATGTGACCCTTAGTTTGATTTCTCTATATTTCACATATTAGTGACACTATCTATTTTTATCTTTCTCCCTGATTTATGTCACTTAGCATCATCCCTGCCTGCTCCATCCATGATGCCAGACATAGCAAATGTATCCATCTAGATTGCTGCATAATATTCCACTGTGTATATGTACCACATTTTCTTGATCTAATCATATGTTTGTGGACACTTATATTTTTCCTATAATTTAGCTATTGTAAATAGCACTAAACAAAAAATACAGACATGCAAGTTTCCTTTGGAATTAGTGTTCTTTTTAAATTTTGGGGGGTAGATATCTAGAAGTGGAGTTACTGGGCTGTATGTCAGATTCTTTTAAATAGAGTAAAAAAAAAATCTAAAACAGTTTCCCTAATAACTACATAGGTCATCTTATTTTGCATTCAAAATGTTTTATTAATATAGGGTCTTTCCTCCCCAACAGAAACAGACTTTATACTTGATTGATATTATTGTGAAATCATAATTAGAGCTGTGAAAAAATAATCCTGCTATAAACAGCAAAGCAACATAGATGAGTGGGCAAAATATTTTTAACACCTTGAGGTTTGGTTAAATGAAAAGCAGTGTTTTCTCAGAGCCATTCTCCCTGAGACATAGGACAAAGGGCATTTTTTGCTAATAGACACACCCTGTCTCACCCTGGTTTCATTCATAGGAATATGAGGATGTTGTTTTCCAAAGCTCTGATCATAACTATCTCAGTGTGACAAGTAACTTTTTGTATGACAATCTCTCAAAAAAACTCAGAGAACTCACTAAAGTATTGTGCAACCTCAAACGTAAAATAAATAGCTATATCTAAAGAAAAGAAAGTCATTGAAACTTTTTGCAAATCCATTGGGACAGTCATGTGTTCTCACCTAAAGTAACAGCTCCTGGAAGTTTTTGTTAGGTACCTAGCACTCTCACTCTGCTCTTCTCTTGACTCAATAATACATAAAAAAGTCATCCCTTACTTTAAGAATGAGCTCAAAATTAACACATTCTAGGACATTATGGAAATTCAAAGAAGATGGATAATGTGTCTTTTCTCCACTGAAAATTTCAATTCCCATAATATTTGATACTTTATTTTTGTTGTATGGATTGAGTTAAAGTACAATTAAACACCACTTATATACATAATAAGGATGCAAATTTAGTAGCCATGCCATCAATACAATAGTGGGTAAATATATAAATAATACTACATTAGTTTTGGGCTTCCCTGTGGCACAAGGGGTTAAGCACAGCACTGTGAAGCTATCTGCAGAGAGTTCGATCCCTGGCTGGCCAGGGAGCTACCCACATGGCACAGGAGACCTCTCCTGCCTCGCCCACTGCTCCCCTCAGCAGTGTATTTTAGTCAGTCTGCCTGTTCTGTTCCCCACTCTGTCTCTGGTGAATTCTCTCACCCACCGCACCTCTGTTCTGTACCGTTCTTGTATGCATAAGTAAATAAATCTTTAAAAAAAAAAGATTACATTTGTCTTAAATTAGTATAAATTTTCAAGTGAGGGTAGAAATGAAGATGCAGATAGTTAAAATTTAAGAAACAGGCTGTTCTGATATTTCTAGAAAAGAGTTCTTTTTTAATGATATTAATGACACTTAGTTCAAGAAGTAAGTAAATAATAGATCAGCCCTTTTATTACAAAGAACCACATTTGGTTTTTTTAAGATTTTTTTAAAATTTATTTATTCATACAAGAACTGGGGTGTAGGCCAAAGGTGCCGGGGGTGAGAGAATTCACCAGAGACAGAGTGGGGAGCAGAACAGGCAGGCTGACTGAAATACACTACTGAGGGGAGCAGTGAGCAAGTCAGGAGAGGTCTGCTGTGCCATGTGGGTTAGCTCTCTGGCCGGGGGGAATCGAACTCATGCTGCATTAGCTGGTTATAGATAGATAATGCTGAGACTTTTACACCTGCGGCACCAGGGAGGCCAAGAACCACATTTGTGAATCAATTTAGGGAGGCTCCTTCAAATATGCTAACAGTTAATATAAAACATAGAACATAACTGCAACATTATATAAAAAAAAATATTTCTAACTGTACACAGTCACATAAATGTATAATTTTCTAAAATCTTAAACTATTAATATTTGATTATGTTTCTTATTAGCAACATAACTAGTAAACATAATTAGTTCATGCTGTTAATATGTAATTTCATCCCTAAATAACTACCTTTTTTTAAAGATTTATTTATTCATTCATACAAGTGCTTGGGTGCAGGCCAGAGATGCAGGGAGTAAGAGGACTCACCAGAGATAGAGCGGGAGCAGAACAGGCAGATGTACTGAAATACACTGCTGAGGGGAGCAGCAGGCAAGACAAAAGAGGTCAGCTACACCATGTGGGTCACCTACTTGGCTGGCCCGGGGAATCGAACTCATTGCTGTAGTGGCTGCAGTGTCTGAGGACAGCTCCATAGTGTTGTGTCTTAGCCCCTTGCACCACCAGGGAGGCCCCTAAATAACTGCTTGTTTGAAGCAAAATTTTGCTCAGTTACCTCTCAGTCATTAGTAAAATGCTTTTTTTTTTTAATTTGCTTACAGATATTGAGAAACACTTGAGTGTATACAAATAAAGTAAAACTTCCTCTTTTATCAAGTAGTGGTGAGAAAATCAAGATGAACTACAAAGCACAAAATTACATCTTAAATTGATAGTTCTACAATGGGTCAAGTTCTGAGCCTCAGGATCATGCCCTGACATTAATTGGGGCTTTACAATAAAAATTCCAATAGCCCAGATTTACTTTGAGAAATGTTAAGTAACTCTATTTCTTTAATTGTAATTGAATTGTTTATTAATTTTAATGCATATGGCTCCAGGGCTTCCCTGGTGGTACAAGGGGTTAAGATGCAACCTATGAAGCTGTCTGCAGCCACTGCAGCACGAGTTCAATCCCTGGCCAGGGAGTTACCCACATGGCACAACAGACCTCTCTTGACTCACTCGCTGCACCCCTCAGCAGTGTATTTCAGTCAGTCTGCCTGTTCTTCTTCCCATTCTGTCTCTGGTGACTCCTCTCACCACCCCCACCTTGGCCTGTACCGTGGTTCTTGTATGCATAAATAAATAAATCCTAATTAAAAAATTCTTTAATACATATGGTCCCAAAGCAAAATTATTTCCTCCTTCACAGAAACAGAAACTTCTCAATTGGTATTTGTTGATCAAATGAATGAATCTCAGAAACTATATCAACTAGATCTGAAAAACATGTGGCCAGCAACATTACACTAATACCAAAACTGAACAAGGACAACACACAAAAAAGAAAACTACAGGCCAATCTCCCTAATGAACACTGATGCAAAAATCCTCAATAAAATTTTAGCTACCAGAATCCAACAATGTATCCATAACATAATTCACCACGACCAAGTAGGATTCATTCCAGGGACACAAGTATGGTTCAACATCCGAAAATCAATCAATGTTATCCAACACATCAACAAAAAGAAATATAAAAACCATATGATAATATCAATAGATGCCAAGAAAGCTTTGGTCAAAGTGCAACACCCATTCATGATAAAAGCCCTTGAAATTCTTGGGATACAAGGAACATACCTCCACATCATAAAGGCCATATATGACAAGCCAACAGCCAGTATCATTCTCAATGGTGAAAAGCTGAAAGCATTTCCATTAAGATCTGGAACGAGACAAGGATGTCCACTCTCACCACTGCTTTTCAATATAGTACTGGAAGTCCTAGCCAGAGCAATAAGACAAGAGAAAGACATCCAAGGAATCCAAATAGGAAAAGAAGAAGTCAAACTATCACTATTTGCAGATGATATGATAATATATGTAGAGAACCCCAAAAACTCTACAGAAACACTAATTAAACTCATCAGTCAGTTCAGTAAAGTTGCAGGATACAAAATCAACACGCAAAAATCAGTAGTCTTCCTATACACCAACAATAAATCTGAAGAAGAAGAAATTTAAAAAAGCATCCCTTTTACTATCAAAACAAAAAAAAATCAAATACTTGGGAATAAATCTGACAAAAGAGGTAAAGGACCTATACAAAGAAAACTATAAAACACTGTTAAAAGAAATAGAAGAAGACACAAAGAAATGGAAAGACATCCCCTGCTCATGGATTGGAAGAATAAACATTATTAAAATGGCCATCCTACCAAAAGCAATATACAGATTCAATGCTATACCAATAAAAATTCCAAAGTCATTCTTCAAAGAAATAGAACAATTATTGATTAAATTTATATGGTACCACAAAAAAACCCTGAATAGCCAAAGCTCTCCTGAAAAAAAAAAAAAGAAGGGAATGGAGGCATCACAAGCCCAGACTTCAAACTTTACTACAAAGCCATAATCATCAAAACTGCATGGTATTTGAACAAGAACAGACACACAGACAATGGAATCGAATAGAAAATCCAGAACTAAACCCACAGATTTATGGTCAACTAATCTTTGACAAAGGAGCAAAGAATATGCATTGGGGCAAAGAAAGTTTGTTCAATAAATGGTGCTGGGAAAACTGGGTCTCTACATGCAAAAGAATGAAGCTTGACTACTACCTAACACCATGCACAAAAACCAACTCAAAATGGATTGAAGAACTAGACATAAGACCTGAAGCCATAAAATACGTAGAAGGAAATATAGGCGAAACACTACCTGATATGCACATCAAAGACATCTTTACAGACACATCACCCAAAGCAGTGATAGTGAAGGCAAAGATCAACAGCTGGGACTACATCAAATTAAAGACCTTCTGCACAGCAAAAGAGACAATAACAAAAACAAAGAGAAACCCCACCAACTGGGAGAAAATTTTTGCACACAACACTAATGATAAAGGACTGATCACAAAAAACTACAAAGAGCTGATGAGACTCAACAAAAACAAAGAAAATAATCCAGTCAAAAAATGGGCAGAAGATCTAAAAAGAAATTTCTCTGAAGAGGAAATGCAAATGGCCAACAGGCATATGAAAAAATGTTCAACATCACTTGTAATCACTCATAGCAGGAATCTAGAAAACTTAAATAAGGGACCAGGAAAAAGAATAACTATAAGAAAGAAAATATCAAAATCAACAAACAACTATGAACAAGAGACACTCCATGGGGGGCGGGGGGGTGGGGAAAGGAAGGATTGGGGTAAAAACAAGGGGGTTGTAATTATATGGGGAATATAAAAATAAAATTTAAATAAAAAAAAGTGTGGCCAGGCACTCTTGTGCAAAATAGCACATGTGGACAATCATTATTATAAACTTTGACTTTCTAAAATTAGAGGTGATGGTGCACAGGTACATTGGGGAAGGAAATTCTATGGGGACTACACCTGAGGGGGTGGGGGGATGCAAATATTGTTTATAAATGAACAACAATGTAAAAAAATTAAAAATTAGATTTGTCACTTGAAAAGTTTCTTAAAAAGAGAGCTGTGTCACCTGGTCTATTCCTCAATCATATTTTTTTATGAATTATATTATTTTTAAAATTTTTTATTGAGTTAATATTGATTTATATTGTTGCTTATATTACAGAAGTTTAGGATTCCCTTTCAGGGATCATTGCCCCAGTGCACCCACCACCACAGAAACTTGTGCTCCCCCCTTCTTCATTCTGGTTCCTCCCCTTCACCGTCTCCACTGCCGCACAATTTCACACTTAAAAAAGTGTTAGTTTTTCAGTTTGTTTTTTTCTAACCCTTTTTGTTTTTCTAGATTCCCCATATAACTGACATCTGCTTGTTATTTCTGGAGTTTCTGAAAAAGTTATTTTGCTCTAGGAAAAAAAAGAATCACAAAAGACTTACATCTACCCATGTTTATTTCTCCAAATGGCTGATATTAAAGAATACAGTCTTTGGGGAACTCTCCACACAACTCTGCAAGCTGATTCAGTTTGGGGTTTGCTTCCACATTATAGGTGTTTATTGATTGTTGGCTGGGGTTGGGGGACAGCAACAAAAAGCCCAAAAAACTTTTGGATGGAAAAATACAGCCTATTTCAAGCCTTACAGAGATTATAAAATGTAAACATACTATCAGATGTGTTTTTCCTTAAGTGTCCTTTGGGGGGGAAAAAAAATTGATTTAAGGTTGTTTGGAGTCTCCATGCCCAATGCTTCCAGATAAGCCTTTGGCTTATTGTCTTCCCAGATGACCTAACTGAACTTGGTCTCTTTCCATTGATTCTTAGGGCAAATAGCACTCATCTCTTTCTTAGTATTTATTTTCCCAAATGAATTCCTGTGGAATACAGATCATTCTCTAAATAATTACCCCTTTCTGAGAACTGCAACTGATAAAATTAAAAATCCATACAAAATTTAAAGACTCTTGTATTTATCTTTTTAAAATATTGACAGTAATTAAGTGAAAATCAAAGCAAGTTTTCATTCAGTGCCTTAATGTGGTCGTTTCAAGTATTGAAGAATATTTTAAAAAATTATATTTAAATAAAGGTTATGACTATAAGTGGTACACAATAGTTCGACAGCAATCATATATATAAGAAAAAATGAGAGGATCTTTACAAAGTTTTGTGCAATTATAAAATTGAAGAATCATAAATTTAAAAGAATCAAACTATGACATTAATAGTGGTTGAAATACTGTCCTAGTTCCACAACTTTTATAGGATTTTTTTTTCACTTTTTATTGATCTGAATGCTCAATTTTTCTTATCACCTAGAGCAGCTTTGGTTCTTGAGGCAACTAAAATATTGATCAGCCATTCCAAAGTTTCAGTATTACTGCTAAAATTTTTAATATCCCTCTGTTTATTTATTTTTTTTAATTTTTTTTTTTTAAGATTTATTTATTTACTTATACAAGCACTGGGTATAGTCAGAAGCATGGGAGGGTGACAGAATTCACCAGAGCCAGAGCAGGGAGCAGAACAGGCAGACTGAAGAAGTACACTGCTGAGGGGAGCAGCAGGGGCGGCAGGAGAGGTATGTCATGCCATGTGGGACCCTCGCCAGTGGCCGGGGATTGATCCGGCACTTCAAAGGCTGCGGGCAGCTTCTCAGCCCAGTGCTCAACCGCTGCGCCACCAGGGAGGCCCTCAAGTCATTTGTTGATTAGACAAATGTCTGTCATGCCACTGAGATAAGTCTTTCTGTTATAAGAAGTGTTCTTTGGTACAAATTTTCTTCCTGTAACAGGCCCCCAATAGAAATTCTTTTATTTATTTTTTTTTTTTTTAGTGTTTTTTTTTTTTTTTTAAGATTTATTTGTTTATTTATACAAGCACTGGGTACAGTCAGAAGCACGGGAGGGTGAGAGAATTCACCAGAGCCAGAGCCGGGAGCAGAGCAGGCAGAAGGACCAAAGTACACTGCTGAGGGGAGCAGCGGGCGGCAGGAGAGGTCTGCGCGCCATGTGGGACCCTCCTCTGGTGGCCGGGGAGCAGCTGGGGATTGAACCGGCGCTGCAGAGGCTGCGGGTAGCTTCGCAACCCAGCACTCAACCACTGCGCCACCGGGGAGGCCCCATAGAAATTCTTTTAAATCACTAAAAGATCAGTGAGATGACACTTTCTGAGATTTCTAGATCCTAACTTTCTCTAGCTCAAAATAAACCCCAGGCAAATTAGCAAATTAGCATGTTTAGGGTCTGTATTCTGTACCCCCAAGTGTCACCTTTGAAACTTTGAGAAGTTTAATTGTACAAAAACAGAGTTGGTAGATAGTTTATCTCACTGAACCAGTCTCTTAGTCCTGAGAATTGGGTGAGTTTCATTAAACTCATTTTAGCAAAAGTGGGCTCCAAAATTTAGGCTTATATTGAGCAATCCAGTATTTAATGAGGCATTTCCATATAAACAAAAGAAAAACAATAGTTAATTATTGGAACAGACTATAATCCCAGTTTCTGAGTTCTGAGGGTAACCAATTGAGAAGATTTCTGGTTATCAGACTAAAAGCATTTTCAAATAGAGGGAAGGTGGCACTGAAAATAGGACAGATATTCCTGGTTTGCAGCTTGAATATCTCTGGCTATCTGATTGGCCCACAGAACAACTGAATGAAAAGTTTCCACACATGAAGTGCTGTGATTATTTCTGAAGTTTATATCAAGCTTTAGAAAAATAGAGATTTAAGTTTTCAAATTCTGGAGGGATTAGGTAGGGGGAAAAGTTAATCATTTCATTTTTGTTCACAAAATTATATTTTATCAAATTGCTTATAGCTTAAGAGAAAATATTTTCATTGAATTGGGGGGGATATTTTAAGTAAAACTTCATAACAATTATAATCATCCTTTTCCTCATTTCATTCAGTCCGATATAATTAATACTATTTCATTCAAATCCATTTTTCCCCCAATAATTCTGGAAATCTTACCATTTGATTTTATTATCATAAAGTTATCATAAACCTGCACCTGTCAGACATACTTTCTATGAACATCTCTGAGGATGAAGACATTTCCAGAAGTATCAGAATAAGACAGTAGCTAAAGCAAGACAAAAGACTTTATAAGAGCCATGGTTAGAGATCTGACATGTAAAAGAAGCAAGAGAGGGAATTTCAGTACAGTAGAACAGAAAGAAATTGCACTCACCTCCTTTCAGGAACACAAAAATGCAAGGAAATATGGATTATTCCATATTCATCTGAGATTAGATGAAAATAATTTCCACAACAAGGGATAAAAAGTCAGCAGCAAGATGGGTAGGAGAGACAGACACATTCTTCCCAAGGAAGAAACTTCACTCCAAGGCAATGAGGTGCGGTAGGAAAGAGATCTCTAAGATGGAGAACTTATTCCTGGAAAGTGGGGGAAGGGTTGTGCCCAACACCTGGCACCACAGTCCTTCAACTCCAGTGAAAGAAGCTATAATCAAAATGAAAACATGGCCTAGTGAATGGAGGGAGACATTTGCAAGTCAGGTATCAGACAAGGGGTCAATATCTAAAACAAATAAACAAAATATAGGGCTAACCTACAAAAACAAAAAATCAGCCAAACTGAATAAAACATGGGCAAAGCATCTAAATAGACATTTCACTAAAAAAGATACACAGATGGTCAACAGACACATAAAAAAAAATGCCCATTATTTATCCTTAAGGAAACAAAAAATCACAACCCTAATTAGATTTTACCTCACACCTATGTGAATGACTTATATTAAAAAGAAGACACAAAAAAAGTTAAGATTGGGCTAGGAATTGAAGAAAGAGGAGCTGTCCTGTGCTGTTGTTGGGAATGTAGGTTGGTGCCATCACAACAGAGTGTCCTTAACAAATTCTAAATGAAACTGTCACATGATCTAACAATTCACTGAGAGTTTCTTAATCCTGGATAAATAGGAAATTGGAAGAGAAACAATCCGTCTTTTTACACTAATGTATATTTTGCCAAATTGCTGCTAGTCTAAGATAGTTCCTTTAAACCTGGCCAAAAAAAAAAAAAAAGACCCCGTGGTGTCTAAACAATGACAATAAAAATTATAAATTATAATCCCTTTGCTCATTTCATTCAGTGCCATATAATTAACCATTGTGAATCTTGATCTTTAGCAGTTTTATGTCATCAGTTCCAATTGAGTTCTAAATTCATTAGAGTTCTGGAAATTTAGTCAGTGTCTGAAAGTTAGAAATGTGTACGGCTCAAGGTTCTTTCCATGAATCCCTTTGAAGACAAGTATTTTTCCAGAAACATTAGATTTAAAAAAAAAAAAAAACTGCCTGAAATGACACAAGGCTTAAAAATGCCCATGGCTAAAGATCTGATGAGAGTTTATTATTACCAAATTGGAAAAAAGCTTAGTTGTTTCTGTGACACTACATTTTAAAATGATAACTGGAATTATGCTTTATGTTACGTAAATCTTTAAGGAACTTTACACAAAATCTGGGGCACACATTAATACTGTACACTGGTACAAAAACAACCCAAAAATGTTTTAACATCACTTCTATTTAACAGTTCTTCCCATGTAATTTAACACATAAATCTAATTACTTTACCATCTCTCTCCACATAAAAAGAGAGGACAAATTTTTTGAGCTATTCCAGGGCTTTCTGGGAAATCCCAAACTTTGCTTGAAATCAAAACAAATTCATTTAGAAATTGATTTTTTGAATGTTGTGAAAAATATTGAAAGTTTCAAAGCACTTTATTAAATAGACTCAGGTCATTGTGAAATAATATATAATTATCCATTTAATCACAATGTCAAACACTTTTCAAGAAAATATAATAAGTCACACATCACACCAACCACAAGGTCACCTGTAGACTTCACCACATTCTAAAGTGGTGTGATCTGGTACCTCTGAATCACATTGTATTATAAGCCAATTTTATCTCAATTAAAAAAAAAGGGAAGAAGTTATCTTTAAATTAAAGAACAAAACAAAGTTATATAGATATAAAAAAATAACAAAGTCTAAGTTCTTTTAAATAGAGAGAACTTACTTTTCTAGAGAAATCAAAAACCTGATAAAGAAAATGCAAATGACAGGAAATTATTTTGATAAAACACAAAATCTTTGTTATCTATGGAGTTTACCTAGCATGTAAAGGAAAAAAAAATGTATAATCTGTTAAGAGCAGACTAATATTTGAAGAGCATTTTGTCCTTTGTCAGATAAAAGAAAACGAAATTGTTATATAAGTACATTATTGATATTAAAGCTTATTTAGAAGCACTTGCAGTAAATTCATTCAACTTTATCTAATTTGATCATCTACATACATATTTCTCTCTCTTTTATGTCTTTAGCTGATGCTGTAGTTTCTTATTTTTCCTTACGAAACAACCAGATTTTATACTTTTATCCCATTACAAAATACATCTTCATACGTCATTCCTTCTCTTAGCCAAAAAAAAAAATCCCACTTTCCTTGCAAACAAAATTGTTTCCCCTTGTTATTTCTATTAACTGAAATTACTTATGTTAGAATTCTTAACTCTTAGAAACCTTAATTTCTAGTTGAAACTAAACCACTAAGTGTGAACTGTTTAACCACCAATCTATATATAGGAAATTGAATACATTATATAATTTCTAAAAGTATATGCTTTTATGTAGTCCAACTTATTTTGATATGGCTTGGGGCATTTTTAATAACAGATCCTATTATATTTAGTTTCTCTGCAAAAGAAGCCAATGTGAATAAACCTATGTCCAATGATTAATGTTTCAATATCCTGTCTTATTTACAAATGATCTGGATAGCTAATGAATTCCCATCACTTAACTTAGCAAAACTCCAAGGTGCAAGTTACCCAAAAAATAAATAAATAAATAAATAAATAAATAAATAAATAAATAAATAAATAAATAAATAAAAATGGGAAACAGTTAAGTAGAAACACTATAAAACATTTATTGTTGAAAAATTCATTCATTTGTAAGCTTTTATTCTCACATTTATTTAGCCTTAACAATCATATTTAGATTGCTTATAAAAATTTCATGAGACAGTCAACAGCTTGTTATCATCTTAAGTTATTTTTCCTGCTGAAAATTTTATAACAGAGATAATATCAATTCATTTGAATAATAGCCCAGGTAGAATAAAAGTTGCATGTCTTCATTATATTTAATCTTGATAAATCTGGAGACATATCTGTTTTAATTAAACAAATCTAAACTAAATTTTATACACCAAAGATTATTCCAGAGCATGTGAACTTAAGCATTTGAATTAGTTTACATTATATTTTTGAGAGTTTAGGAATATTTAATATAAAGGCTCATTTTTCTTTAAGCTAAATAGATTTTCACAAATTAATTTTGGTATCATCATCTGGAGGTAGAAAAATATCACACATAGGTTAAAAAAAAACTTCCATTGACACATATGAATGTACAGACACAGAAACACTACAGCTTCCCTCCCCAATTTTTTTTATTTTATATATTTTTTACATCATTTATCATTTTTGCACAATGTGTGCATTTTCATCTTGGTTATAGTCGCCATAAAATTCCCAAATTCCCACCACCCTTGTTTTGATCCTACTCCCTCCTCCCCACCCCCCAGTGTGTCTGTGGTTTATAGTTGTTTGTTGCTTTTGATTTTTACTTTATTATAATTAGTCTTTTTCCTGGTCCCTTATTTAGGTTTTCTAAATTCCTGCTATGAGTGAGACCATCCGGTATTTTTCTTTTTCTTTCTGGCTTATTTTGCTGAGCATGAAGAGCTTCTGTACAGCAAAAGAGACAGTAGCCAAAACCAAGAGACACCCCACAGATTGGGAGAAAATTTTTGCACACAACACTAATGATAAAGGACTGATCACAAAAATCTACAAAGAGCAGATGAGACTCAACAAAAACAAAGTAAACAATCCATTGAAAAAATGGGCAGAAGAGCTAAAAAGAAACTTCTCCAAAGAGGAAATGCAAAAGGCCAACAGGCATATGAAAAAAATTCAACATCACTTGTAATCAGGGAAATGCAAATCAAAACTACAGTGAGATACCATTCCAAAATATTTAATATGAATGAGGTACTGGTTTTACTGGTTTACAAAAATCAATTTAATCCAAACTGTGTCTCTGGTCAATGGACCTGGTTAAGGTTGTACATTCAGGGCTTCCTCAGTGGTGCAGCCGGGTTGAGCGCGGTGCTGTGAAGCTGTACGCAGCCTCTGCAGCGCTGGTGGATTTGGGGCCGGCCAGGGAGAATCCCACATGGTGCGGCAGACCTCTTCTGTCTCGTCCACTGCTCCCCTCAGCAGTGTACTTTTGTACTTTTGCCTATTCTGCTTCCTGCTCTGTCTCTGGTAAATTCTCTCACCCTCCCACACCTCCGGCCTGTACCCCAGTGCTTGTATAAATAAATAAATCTTAAAAAAAAAAAAAGTTGTTCATTCAAATGGTTAAAGCTTTACAGTTGTGGAGAAGACTTAAGGTTTGCATTTGCCCTTGGCAAGTAATGTTATGGAGGCTGAGTATTACATCTGGGCAAGGTGGTTTTTGTATTAGTTATATTTTAAATCAACCCTTTTTTCTTCAGCCTTAGGGGAGTATGCAATGTTTTCCATTACCTCTTGGGGTAATTACATTTCAAAAACATACAATTTACATCTTAAAGGGGCAGAGAAAGAATGAAAGTTTTTCTCCTAGGTATCTTGGAACTACATGTGTATATTATTAGACTAGGGTAGTTACAGGGCCTCCTTGGTGGCGCAAGGGGTTAAGACACAGCCTGTGGAACTATCCACAGCCTCTGTATGAGTTCCATCCTGGCCTGCCAGGGAGCTTCTCATATGGCGCAGTAGACCTCTCCTGACTCTCCCGCTGCTCCCCTCAGCAGTATGTTTCAGTCAGTCTGCCTGTTCTGTTCCCCACTCTATCTCTGGTGAATCCTCTCACCACAACCCCCACACCTCTGGCCTGTACCCCAGCTCTTGTATGCATATATAAATAAATCTTAAAAAAAAGACTTTAATAGTTACTATTTAAAGTTTTACTTTTTCTTTAGAGCAATACAACTCTTTCCAATGCCCTGATCATTTACAATATGTACAAATGTTTTGATATTAATAAGAGAAGTTTGTGGGACTATAAAGTTAGATGAGTTTTGAATTGTTTGTAGAGCTGCATTTCTGACTTGGCAAGATTTTCAAGATAAGGACAGTTGTTCTTAGTATCTCAAGAAGGCAGAGTTCACTTTTTGTATGGTATCAAGAGATTGATCTGCCTATCTAGCTATGTTAACTTTAATTTTATTATTTATATCAGAGAGATTTGCAAATAAGATTTAAATTTTAAAAAATATCCATGTTTTGGAACTTTAGGGCTTAATGCAGTATGTCATTAAAAAGACTGTGTAAGATATTCAATGAAGGTCTTCAAATGCTTCCCCACCCTATGGGTCCTTCTGAGTATGCAATTCAACCTAAATCAATTTACCTACAGGGTAAAGCCTCTACTATTGCTTTGTTCAGTCTTTTTGTATCATTTTGCATCATTTTTCATTTTTGCACAATATGTTCATTTTCATTTTGGTTATAGTCGCCATAAAATTACCTACAGGGTAAAGCCTCTACTATTGAATATTGACCTCCAGCTGATCCATTATCCTGATTAATATCCCAGGAGTGCCTGGGAAAAATCTGGTCATCTGTTCCCTCTGTGAGGCTTTCTTCAGGGAGTCATCGGACTTGCCTGTTAATCTAGAGTGGGGAGAATACTCCTTAGGAGTTAATCAAGGTTGCTGTGAGTGAAATTGTGAATGTGATATTTTTAACTCCTCTCTAAATTTGGTAGGATATTCTGAAAGTGAAGATAAGGCTTTATAATATAAAATATCTGCTGTTGTCCACAGGATGTGAATTCTTTTCATGGAGGGCCCTGCATATATCTGTAAAGAACATAGCACAGGAAGGCTGGAGGCTGGCAGAGCCTGATTACAGAAGCCTGGAAAGTAGCAGGAATTGTAAGTCACAGCACAGTGAATCCTATCACATTGCCCTACCAGTTCCACTAAATTCACATTCAGTCTTTCCACAGTTACACTAGAAACCTGTATATTGTGGACCTAGAAAATAGACTAGCGTGGTCTCCATTAAGCTTGTAGGGAAATGGAAGTTAAAACAAGTGTCTAATTGAGGAATTTTTCTGAGGAAGGTAAAGAAACTTTGGCATCCAAGGAATTTGTTGGGGACACTGGGTCAGCTATTTTTTTTTTTTTTTGGTATGGCTTTAGAATTTTTTAAATAAAAATTCGTATTTTTTACATCATTATTCATTTTTAAACAGTAAAACAGTATTTGCTTCCCGCCCCCCCCCCACAGGTGTAGGCCCCATAGAATTTCCTTCACCAATGCACCTGTGCACCATCACCTCAGTCCCCTGTGTGCCTCCCTCCCTCCCTCTGATCCCTCTCCCTCCTCCTCCCCTGCAGGATGTCTCTGGTTTATAATTGTCTATTTTTGCTTTGTTGTGCTTTGTATTGTTATTATTTTTTTACACTGATGTTATATTTGGTTCCCCTCTATTCTGAAACCATCTGATACTTTTCTTTTTCCTTCTGACTTATTTCATTGTGCATAATTACTTCTAATTCCATCCATGTTGCTGCAAATGGCATGAGTTTATCTTTCTGATCGTGGAGTAATAGTCCATTGTGTGTATATACCGCATATTCTTGATCCAGTCATCTATTTTTGGGCATTTGGATTGTTTCCAGGTTTTATCTATTATAAATAGTGCTGCAATAAACTATTAAGGGGAATTTATATTAAAAGTCAACTTCAATTTTTTTCTTAGTCTAACTCTGTTAAAGGAAGTCTTAAGGCTGTAATACATCTTGTGTCTTCTGTTTAATTTGGTCATTCCATATTTCCCAATAAGACAATTGTTTAGAATTGGCATTCTTTGGAATTTTCTTTCAAATATGGAAGCTTTTCCAATTGAAAGTAGACATCATCTGTTTGTTGATGAGTACAGACTTAATTTAATCTCAATAGTAACTCAAACCAGTAGGTCATATTATGACTTAACTGTGGATGCAAGAGACATATTAAAACAGGGTGCAAATGATGCAGATTCAAAACCTCCAAATAAGTTTATTTCAAAGTTAGCTAAGAAAGCAAAGATCTTGTCATCACAGATACTAAAAATGGTACAGTGAAAATGGTGTCTTAAATTTACCATAAGAATATCAGCTTCCTCCAGCCCTGGACCTTCGAATCCTTGATTCAAGGGGCATCTATTGAAACTAAACTTTCTCAGCATTAAGAGGAACAACAAAGATGGAGACAATAACAAAGGTACCATATGGACAAGGGCCCTTTATGACAAACTCTTCTGAGAGCAGGAATAATTGTCAGAGAGTTTGTTGCTTCTTGTATCCATGTACCTCTGTTATAGACTCCTTCCAGCTGACAGACACTAGACAGAATATTCCCACAAGTTACATGACCAGGCTTTCAAAACATAGCACATGATGAAAAGAAAACCTCATCAGATTTTTTTTTTTTTTATATCCATGACCCACAACAAAGTTTATCTTAGCAGATGCTGGTCTTGGTGAGAACTGTGGACTTACCAGTTTGTGAGGTCAGTGCAAATAGGCTTGCAGATTGCTATGCCTGAATTCTACCTTACAGTTTCCCTCCTTGTGACAAAGACACAAAAGACAAAGACAAAGGAAAACAATGACTTTTGGAAAGGAAAAGGATGAATAAAATAGGAGAGTAATAGTAATAAATCTTTATCAGAGTCACTATACCCAATAAACTTATTCACACAAATATATTTTTCTGTTAATATAAATTGAATGAAGGAAAAAGATTGTAACCACTCTTGTTTCCATGGTATCATGCAGACAGAAAGGCAGGAGGGTGATAAGAATTCTTACCTCCTTCAGTGATTTCAGGATCTCCCATTGCAGCAGTCCCCAAGTGCATGTGTCCACTCATTAGAAATCCTTTGGTAGGCCACCAAAGTCTGGGAGTGAAAAAAAAAGTTATTTCTCCTTCTAGGTTTATTCCTTTGTCTTATAATTAAATAAATATAAGACATATTAACAAGAGAAAAATAAATTTAATCCTATATATACAGGAGTCGCACAAAGGCCTAAAGACTCAAAGGCAGTCAAACAATCAAAGATGATATACTATCCTGAAAAGGGAGGAAACGGTAGGGGTCTATGCTTCAATGGGGAGGAAGATATTCAAAGGATGATGAGAGCAAGTGTTTGGTAAACAGATGTTTGCCCTGCCACACTGGTAAGTCTTTCTGATGTGAAGATTTCTTTGGTAATAGTGTTTTTCCTAGTCAGACTTATCTTCTAAGGTATGTCTAGGCAGTTAAGGGAAGTTAGAGACTTTACCTGAGGCTGCTGAGTCTCAACTGACTTCAATTTAAATTATTCCACATGGAAAAATAGTGGTTCTGGGGTATATACTCTGCTTCCCCTCAAGGGACAGAGCATTTGGCTCATAATATCCCACATACAGAAAATAAGTAGCAGGGGCCTCCCCTGGTGGCGCAGCGGTTGAGCGTGAAGCTGCCCACAGCCTCAGCAGTGCCGGTTGGATCCCTGGCTGCCAGCGAGGGTCCCACATGGCGCGCAAACCTCTCCTGCCTCACCCGCTGCTCCCCTCAGCAGTGTATTTCTTGTCAGTCTGCCTGTTCTGTTCCCCGCTCTGGCTCTGGTGAATTCTCTCACCCTCCTGTGTTTCTGACTGTACCCAGTGCTTGTATAAATAAATAAATAAATCTTAAAAAAAAAATGAAAAGAAAAAAAAAGCAGCAGCAGTGTTCTCACCCCATGCCACCTAATAGCAGTATCTTGGGTGCTAGGAATCAAGATTGGAATTGGGGATTGGGGGAGCATAAACATTTAGTTCACAGCACTTAGATTTTAGAAAGTCTGTTTAGCACCATAATCCTGTTTAGTGCTAATGTTATAGGACAGGGAGAGGGTCAGCCCAAACCCCGCAAATCTGCCTATTCTACATGGGTTCTGCCATCCGCCGCATCAACACAAAACATAGGAGATTTTAATGGGAAGGAACTTTAATACAACTAGGAAACAATACAGGTAAGGCAAAGAGTCTAGTTTCTAAATGAAGCACCCAAAGTTACCCATCCCCTCGTGGGTAAAAGTCCATCCAAATGGGATTGGCCCAGAGCAAGGCCCCAAAGCCTGCCACAAGTCTAAAGCATCTTCCAGTGGGGACTCACAGAAAAGAGTCAGAAACAACCAGACAAGCCCGGAAGGAAAAGAGCAAAATCAACATCAAGATAAAAGCTGCCATTGTCACCTCCCCATGGGTCTCACCCACATCTGTGTCACCCCGTCCACGACCAAAAGACAAGCGCAGTTTCTTCACGTGTCTCTAGGCTCCATGCGCCTCCTCCAGGTCTCCTGGCTCCATCCTGCTTCCTTCCTCAGTCTCTTCTGCAGCTTCTCCTCTTCCTGCTCAGCTCCACCCTCCCTTGGGAGGGGCAGGGAACCTCCCCCGTTCCTGGGGACCACCCTGTTACACTAACAATTAACATAGTGGGCCTCCCCAGTGGCGCAGTGGGTTGAGCGCAGTGCTGTGAAGCTGTCTGTAGCCTCTGCAGAGCAGATTCAATTCCTGGACATCCAGGGAGATACCTACATGGTGTGGCAGACCTCTCCTATCTTGTCCACTGCTCCCCTCAGCAGTGTTTTCAGTCCTTCTGCCTGTTCTGCTCCCTACTCTGACTCTGGTGAATTATCTCACCCTTCTGCACCTCTAACCTATACCCCAGTGCTTGTATAAATAAATTAATCTTAAAAAAAAAACACATAGTGACAACAAGATATTCATTTTGTCTGCAAGAATCAACTGTGTACCTACTGTGTTCCACAAGACATCAGATAGTCTTCAGTGAGGAAGGCAGGGCTTGGTCATCAAAAATGTGTGAAGAACAACACAAAATAACCAATATTTTGGAAATTTCTCACTGTGGCTCATTCCTGCAATTGAGAGATATACATGTACACCATAAGAGGATAGTGTTGTGGGCATCTTGGTCATTTGGGTAGAGGGAAGAAGTTGCTCAAAAATATCAGCTATTTTGTGAGTTCCTTCAAAACCATCATCTCAGCATCAGAAGAATGGCAGCCTGCCAGTGGCTGCCTTGAAGCTGCAGGGAACATCTGATTTAGTTCCTTAGAGAAGAATGTCAAAACACATTTGTAAATGTATTTTGTGGCATCAGAGACTTGGCTTCAGAACCAGATTGCACCATTCTATCTATATTTCATAGTTCACAAGGTCCTACCTTTGTTATTTACCAATTAAAGGACAGCACATAATAATAGTTTCATAACTATTAATTTAATCCAGAAGAAAAACTTTTAATACAATGCTTGTTTCAAAGAAAGCACTGATAAATCTTAGGTGTTTTAACATGAAGCAGTGGTTAAAAATCTAGACTCGGGACCAGACTCAGGTCTATATTCTGGGTCTTCCCTGGACTGCCTATGTGGTTATAAGCTTGTCTCTTAGACCCTCTGTTTCTATGTTTCAGATTCCCTAATTTATAAAATGGGGATGATAATCATAAACGATAATCATAATCATAAACGATAATCATAATCTAAAAACAAAGGGGGACCTGCTGCACCTCCCCCTGCAGTGACCTTTAGGGCTAACCGTCCCTAGGTCCGGCAGGATAACCAGCGAGCAGGGGGAGAACAGCCTGAAGCAGAGGAAGTGCAGCAGAAGTTCCCTGAAAAGGCAAAAGCTTATCAAAAGATAAGACCACCAAGAACCACTACAAGAATGCTAAAAATCTTTCTAGAACTAACTTTAATCCCTTATCTGTCTTTCTAAACTTCCTTCTTTCTTCTATAATGGTCATTGTTTGTTATGTAGATCACCTCCCTGATGGTGATAGACTGAGCCCATGGGCAAGCTAATTTCTTTGATATTCATTCCTGTGCTTTTGGAAAACATATATATACTGGTCACAAACTCAAAGAAAATTACACTCAGATTTTCACTCTTGAAGTGTGTCTGTTTGTCATTTCTTTCGCTGATGCCCTGACCACCCTGCACGCTTCTCTCAACCCTGAGGTGGCCTTGTTATAGGACAGGGAGAGGGGCAGCCCAAACCCCGCAAACCTGCCTATTCTACATGGGTTCTGCCATCCGACGCATCAACACAAAACATAGGAGACTTTAATGGGAAGGAACTTTAATAAAACTAGGAAACAATACAGGTAAGGCAAAGAGTCTAGTTTCTAAATGAAGCATCCAGAGTTACCCGTCCCCTCGTGGGTAAAAGTCCATCCAAATGGGATTGGCCCAAAACAAGGCCCCAAAGCCTGCTACAAGTCTAAAGCATTTTCCAGTGGGGACCCACAGAAAAGGGTCACAAACAACTGGACAAGCCCGGAAAAAAAAGAGCAAAATCAACATCAAGATAAAAGCTGCCATTGTCACCTCCCCACAGGTCTCACCCACATCTGTGTCACCCAGTCCATGACCAAAAGACAAACACAGTTTCTTCACGTGTCTCTAGGCTCCATGCGCCTCTTCCAGGTCTCCTGGCTCCATCCTGCTTCCTTCCTCAGTCTCTTCTTCAGTTTTTCCTTTTCCTGCTCAGTTTCACCCTCCCTTGGGTGGGGCAGGGAACCTTCCCCTTTCCTGGGGACCACCCTGTTACAGCCTCATCATCTACTGCTGTGCTGGTCCGCAGCAAACGACAATCATAAAGTCGCTGTGGGAATTATCAGTATTAATACTTGAGAGGCCCTAAGAGCAGCATCTGGCATGTGTTGAGCAGCATGTAAATATTTGTTAAATGTGTTGTAATTTGAACTATAACTCATCTGGAAGGAATGCCCCCACTGTCTGGATCTTATAGATGTCAGCAGCTATGCAAAGGAGAGTGTGAGCTCAGAACTCCCATGCTAAACCTATAGGTCAGTCACGATAAGAGCTTTCTCTGCTTGAGGAAACCACTGGAAGATGTCTGTGTGTTGTGAGAGGGTGGAAGTTCATGCATGTAACTGCACTCGCACATGTGAAAACAATCCTACAGGAAGTCATGCACCTCGGTGTGAGCAAACAACTTTGCTACAGGCACACCTTAGCGAGAGTGCAGAGATTCAGATCAGAGCAATAAAGCAAGCATTGCAATAATGTGAGTCACACACTCTTTTTTTGTTTCCCAGTGTATACAGAAATTATGATGACATTATACTATATTCTATTAAGGGTGCAAAGGAATTATTTCTAAAAAAAGTACATGCCTTAATTAAATGTGACAGTCATGACATGAGCACGTGCTGCTGGAAAAATGTTCAATGCAGGCTTGCCACAAACTTGCAGTTTGTAAAAAGAAATGTTCAATAAAGTGAAGTACAGTAAAATGAGGTCTGTCTGTAGATACTTTTTTTATAAAAGCTGAACACAGGCAGAATGTTTGCAGGTAGGCATACTTATTCATAAATAGGGCATGTCTAAATCATTCTAAGATTCTGAAAAACAATTGGCCAGTACACAACATAAAATCCTACTTGGGAAATGATCTGAAATAGGAGAAAATCTTTGTAGTCAACAATTTTCAATATCAAGTGAAAATTCTAATTAAATAAATTTGGAAAATTTAGTCATCATTTATGGTGTTCTTTAAGAAAAATGGATAATGATTTAACTTTAATAAGAATTGTCTGATGAAGTAAAAAATGTATGAAATAATGTTGGGTAAAATAAACAGAATCCAAAAGCATTTTGAAGATATGCAAAGGGTCTACAAAACATTCACGGCAAGAAGGAAAAACGCCATAGGAATGTCATAACTTCATAGTTGATAATTGCTTTGTCCTTCTTCTCTTCCCTTTTGATAAATTTCATAATTTTACTTTTTAAATATATATATATTTATATATCATACAGAAGACAAATACCATATGATCTCACTTATCTGTGAAATTCAAAAATAGGCACAACAAGTTCAGAAAAACAGAAACCAAATTGGCGGTTGCCATAGGTGGCTGGGAGGAAGAACTGATGAAGGGCATCAAAATGTAAATAAATAATAAATATAAAATAAATACTGATTATATAACATGATGACTATAGTGAACAATACCATAATGAATATTTGAAAGTTGCTAAGAGCAGACCTTGAAAGTTCCCATCACAGGGCCTCCCTGGTGGCACAAGGGGTTAAGACGAAACCTATGAAGCTATCGGCCGCCTCTGCAGCATGAATTCGACCCCCGGCCAGGGAGCTACCTACATGGCGCAGCAGGCCTCTCCTGACTTGCCCACTGCTCTCCTCAGCAGTGTATTTCAGTAGTCTGCCTGTTCCATCCCCCACTCTGTCCCTGGTGAATCCTCTCACCTCCCACACCTCTGGCCTGTACCCCAGTTCTTGTAAGCCTAAATAAATAAATCTTTAAAAAAATAAAAGGTCCCATCAAAAGAAAAAATGTGTGACTATAAGACAGATGTTAATTTATTGTGGTGATATTTTCAATATATATAAATACTAAATCATCATGTTGGGTACCTAAAACTAATATAATGTCATACATATGTCAATTATTACTCAATTAAAATCTAATAAATCATAATCTTTGACCAACACTCACTGAAAATATGAATTAAGAAAAATGTGCATTTAAAAATATTTAAAATCATTTTTAATTAAGGGAAATTT
The DNA here is from genome assembly GCF_964194135.1 of Talpa europaea. NCBI lineage: Eukaryota > Metazoa > Chordata > Mammalia > Eulipotyphla > Talpidae > Talpa > Talpa europaea. The sequence goes on from NC_140082.1 coordinate 37,982,692, forward strand.
TTCTAAAAACACTTAAATATAAATATTTGACTATATTTAATGAAATTAGAGGAGATAATTTTCAACAAGATAAGCACAAAATAATATGAAACATTTTTTAGAATTAAAATCAGTTTTAATGAAAAGAATAGAATATCAAAGAATAAAATACAAGTCCTTTATTATAAAAATGTCACAAATATTAATTTTCAAAAAGAAATGCCATGTATTAAAAATACATACTTCTGAAGTATTCTCTACAAAAGAAGTAGAAGATTTGAACATGGACTATGACAAAGTATTATTGAATTATATAAAGTAGACTTTAAAAAGGAAAAATATAATATTTTAATGAATTGGAATATACTGCCAACTTTTTTCTACAATTTGTGGATTCAATATATTGCCATTAAAACCTCAAAAAGAACTTGAAAAGAATGAGAGTATCCCATATTAAAAATTAAGTAGACAGGTAAATGTTCTTGAATAGTAAAGTCACTTCAGAATAAGAATAATGGAGGTTGGAGAGTATATTTTCTAATACATATCAAGAATTCTTTTTAATCGCGTCTGGTATGTGAAAGCTAAATGTAAGAAAACAACCTACGGCAGGGGTACTATGCAACTCTGTTAGTAAAGGGTGGACTTAATTATGATTAGTGTTAGGACAAATTGTTATCTACATAAAAATAATCAATTTAATATTTATTCCAAACCATTTCTAAAATGACTGTCATGTGGATTCAAGTAACATATGAAAGAGAAATTCTAATTATATGAGAATATGAAAAAGAATGTTTCATCATCATGTTGAGAATAGAACAATTTCTAAGAGTATTTGAAATATACTAGCCATAACACAATATTGAAACATTGATATATTAAAATTACAGATCCACTGTTCACCTTGAGAGAAAAAAATGCAAACATTAGTTAATAACTGGTAAACCATGTTTTCATATTATTAAACAAATTATACTAACTAGAAACTATAGTTCTAGACAGTCCCTTGTCTAGAAATGACAGGGGTAAAAAAGTAAAATAGCCAGACACTCACAAAAGAGAACATGTGGGATCAACAACTATACTAAAGAATATTAATTATTTCCTACAATGGAAATTTCAAAGTAAGATAACAGTAAAATATTTTTTATAATTACTAATTTGGCAAAAATAGTAAAGTAAAACCATACCAACCATAGATGAGAAAACAGTCTATTGAAATTCTTCATAATTATTCATGTGAGAGTAAATTTTTGACTATACTCTGGAAAACAATTTGTATTAAGTTCACAAACTTGAATGTGAGCACATACTATTCTCTAAGGATAGAAATCCCCTCTCACAGAAAAGGTCATTCACCTGCAGAGACAGCCATGCTTAGGAAGGCTCCTAGATAGTAGCCAGGGGCTGTACACAGTGGTAACATGCACTCTGTGTACTCACATAATAGAACATTATTCAGCAGAGAAAGTAAAACAACAATAGCAGTATGTACAAGGAAGATAAAGTGCACAATGTTGTGGAATATCAAATAAAATTTTCAGGAGGTTACATACAACAGAATGACACTCAGAAATACAAAAACTGAACAATATAACATTTAGGGATAACAATATAACATTTAATTTGAAAAAACTAAAACAAAACAGGGCCTCCCCGGTGGCACAGCAGTTGAGCGCTGGGCTACAAAGCTGCCCGCAGCCTCTGCAGCGCCGGTTCCATCCCCAGCCACTGGTGAGGGTTCCACATGGCATGACAGACTTCTCCTGCCGCGCCCGCTGCTCCCCTCAGTAGTGTATTTCATCTGTCTGCCTGTTCTGCTCCCCGCTCTGGCTCTGGTGAATTCTCTCACCTTCACGTGCGTCTGACTGTACCCAGTGCTTGTATAAATAAATAAATCTTAAAAAAAAAAAAAAAACCTAAAACAAAACAAACAAGGGAAAGCTATGGAATCCAATAGAATGCTTCCTGTCAGGCCAGCCTGGAGAAGATTGGCTTGGGAAGGAGTACACAGGTAGCTTAATGGAATTTCTAATAGTATATTTCTTAATTTTTATCTTGAGTTCATGATGACTAATATTAAGTCTATCATTATGCTTCATAACTTAAATATAGCTTATATTCTTATAAATGTGTTAATAAATCATTATACATTTATAAATTCTAATATATTAATAATAAAATGTATCAATAATTGCATTATTTCCCCTTTATTGTCTGAATAGAAGAACTAATTAGAGAGAACTAAGTTATCAAAAGTAGCATGTTTTAGAGTATAAATAGGAGATGGAAACTAATTCCAACCGTGCATTCATTAAAATATAAAGTTCTGATATATTAGTCTTGATATAAATGATCTGAAAGGTCAAGATGCTAAGAAATGCTCTCATTATAGAAAGAGTCTTCAAAGTGAACTAATCAAGGCTTCTCAAATTATGACAGGGATTGAAACCTTGACACAAATATGTTTTGACAGTAGTCAAGGGATTCAGAATAAGAGTCTATAATTTAATCAACCTATTCCAAAAAAGAAGTCATAACCAGAATAGTTTTGCACAAGAAGGCACAAGCAAGGTGGCCAATAAAATGAAGGTAGATGAAAACAATGAGCTCATTTCAAGATCTCCGAAGATTATGGGAAAGGAAATAATCTTCTCTTAGTGATAAGTTAGGAGAATGCAGGAAAATCCATATGTGCTTTAGTAGATTTTTATTTATTTTATTTATTTTTTAAAGATTTATTTATTTATTCATACAAGCACTGGGTACAGTCAGAAGCGCGGGAGGGTGAGAGAATTCACCAGAGCCAGAGTGGGGAGCAGAACAGGCAGACTGACGAAATACACTGCTGAGGGGAGCAGCGAGCGTGGCAGGAGAGGTCTGCGCGCCATATGGGACCCTCGCCAGGTGGCCTGGGATGGAACCGGTGCTGCAGAGGCTGCAGGCAGCTTTGCATCCCAGCGCTCAACCGCTGCACCACCAGGGGAGGCCCTGCGTTAGTAGATTTTTAAATTTTATGATCCTGTACTCCACTGTAAAAACTGAACCACAGGAAGATATAGGATATTATTAGTCCTTATCTGTATTGTTTATCAAATACCACCACTACTACCGTCAGACATATTTCTAACAAACTGTAAAACATAATTTCTGAGAACATGCTACCATTATATACTCCATTTATAATCATATTTATTTAAATCCATTTATAATCATATCTAAACAAATTTGTTTAGATCAAATTAAATACTGAATAAGATATTTGAGAAAACTGTACAACACATATAAAAAAGTCAAGTATTACAAATTGAAGTAAGAAAAAAAGTCTTTGGCAAGGAACAGTACAAGGACATTTTATGCTTCCAATGACAATTGAAATTATAGTAAAAATAAATAAGACTGCTATTTTAATCTTAAAGATAAAACACTGGACTGTACCTGACTATAGTGGTGACTCTGAAACATGGTGCTATTTTGTTATCAAATTCTCGAGCTTTCTAATCACAGTGGAATAAAAAATAAAACTCAGACCCAAATAGAACTTCTCCCTATATATGTACAGATGTATGCACTGTCCCTGAAAGGATCTAATAACCTAGTATTGTCTCTAGAAAGGAAAACAGTGGCTGTAGCAATATGTTAGGGCATATATATGTTTTTTATGCTTTTATCTTATTCTTTTTGAAATCCAATCATGATTTGTTTGATTCAAATTGAATAAAGTATGCTTTCTAATAACATTAATAGCAAATGCAAATACAGATTTAGTCAGCACTTTTACTTCTACGATTTTGTCCTATATATTACCCATATTTCGATGATATAACAAAACATTTTTTTAAGTTTTCATTGTAATACTGTACTGGAAATGATTATCAAGAGATTAGTAAAGAAGAAATAAAACAATCTGCAGTCATATAAAATTATGGAGAAACCAGTTAGGTAGCTACATAGAACATTTTCATTATTCACTGTTAAGTTTTTTAAAAAGCAAAGAAAGCATGTATAACATGCTACAACTTGCATAAAGAGAAAAGAGAAAAAGTTTTATGTATTGGCTTAGACATGCATAAAATGCCTGTGAATAATAGGAGATAATTGGAAAGTTTCATATGGAAAAGATTATTTTTGGTAAAGAGAGAAAATGCTCAGGATTTTCACTATATTTTTCTTGTCTTACATTCAAAAGTTTTGCTTTTAAACTAGAATGAGAAATAATTGGGAACTTAAATGAAGATGAGGGTCTAAAGATATATGGATTGTATGGGGGAATTTGAAGATAAATATTCAAAGGGAAAGTGTTTTTTAAGATGGTCTTGGAGGGATGCTCTTCTGAAAGTTTATCTGAATGAAGGGGAGAAACTGGTCAGGATGAAAACTTTCGAGTAGAAAAAAAAAAAAAAACTTGAGGAAATAACCTAAATACATGGAGATAAATATCTACATGCCATGTTAACAATGGATATGCCAGGATGATTGGCACATCAGAAATTCACAAGGAAGTACTCAGATTAAGGCTGAAAGTTTGTGTTGCAAAGATGCTACTGAGTGCTTGGAATGCCTACAGAAAGAAAGCACATTTATGCAAGCTCTCAGGAACTAAAAATCAACCTAGTGATAATTTCAGATTTGCATCATTTGTCATCATTTTATTTAGTGTTTTCAAATACAGTATCTTACAAAAGGTTTTTCTGGAATATTAATAATGTCCTACTTATTAATTTACCCCTATTGTACTTATTCTGTTTTATCTTTCTAAATCATAGTATTTTGCTTAGATTTGACATTCTGTATGGCTTGTCACATGCGTGTTCACACTTCCATGTGTGTGCATGTCAAAAATTAGGATACATTAACTTGAACAAATCTTTGAAAGTCAGTGTTGTGGTGAGTGCACCAAACATGTCCTTGGGTCCTAACATCTTGATGCCACTTCTTCGTGCGTAATTTATCCGGGCCATGGACTGTGAAAAACTTCATCTGACAAAAACAATATTTTTAACTGTAAAAGTCTTTGGAAACAGTTAGGGATTGAGCTGAGATCTCCAATGTTAAAATAATGCTAAATCCATAAAAAAGTGATATCTACAAATACAAGAGCATTATACAGAGTAAATGTGTGTGTTTAGGATGTAAAGTATGCAATTGTACAGTCACTTCTAGGGTGCTTTCTAAGACAATATCTGATCACAATCTAATGTGTTTATTATCAGCTATTTTGCAAGGTGTTGGGCCATCAGAATAAATAAGTAGTTCCTGTCTTTAAGGAGGGCAGTGTGATGGGAAAGAGTTATAGGCAAATAATTTTGAGAGTATTACAGTAAAGATGTACACAAATTCAGTGGAATCAAGTACTAATGTTAAAAATTACAAGAGTTTTTGTTCTCCTTTGAGATATATAAGTCAGGGAATAGGCACAAGCTATGATGGAAGTAAAAATCTATAGATGATTTGAGGATATTTAGCCCATCTCTCCCATATCATTTTGCCATTTTATATAGACATATTTCAAAAAAACTTTCCTAAATTTAACACTTCAAAATTTAGCCTCACCACACTTGCACCGAGAGTAAAATCAATATTCTTGTTTGTTAATGAAAGTGAAAAAACAGAAAATTCTACTAATATGAGAGAAAGAATGAATAGAAAAAAATAGCCCAATGAGAAAATTGGCAAGGTGATTTTGTTAGTGGGAGAGGATGTCCTAAGCTAATCCCATACAAGCTTTGTGGACTCCACCCCCACTCCAGACCAAAGCCATCAAGACACTGGAAATGACAAATCTCATCATCACCAAAGGGAGGGTTGCTGGTACTTGAGGGTGGAGTTAAGCTGCCAGGTTTGGTATAAAATCAGACACATATGCTTTGGATCCCTCTCTCTTGGCTTGAAAGCTCTTGGCTGGCCACCAGCTTCCTTCCTTCCTCAGTCTCCTCTCCAGCTTCTCTCTCTGCTCAGCTCCACCCTCCTTTGGGTGGGGCAGGACACCTGGAACCTCCCCCTTTCCTGGGGGTCACCCTGTTACAATCCCCCCTTTTAATTTTTATTCCACCATATCTATGGTGGCACAGACCTCAGGGAGTAGTCTTAAGATACAGTCTTTTTTTCAGGGTTACAATGTAGGTAAGAGAAGCGACAATTAGTCCGCAGCATTGTCCATGAATGTTCAGTATGACAGTTTCCCCTTACTGGAAAATAGTCCATTATGAGGACCCACAGTCAGGTAACCCATTTTATATCGGGGGTGCCCTATAACAATTTGAAATGGTGACCATGGAGACCTCGGGGAACAAAGCAAGAACACTTACCAGGGAGGATGTTTGAGCTCCCTGGCTGTGCTGTGACCTGGCATCAGTCTTATGTTTTGCTGTTGTTTTTTTTATTTCCCAAATTCAGTTTATTCTATCACAAAGCATAGAATCTAAATGCGGGCAAAATGGGCAAAATCCTCCAGCTTGAGAAGGATCATTCTCATGTAAAATGATTCATTGTGGACTCAATTATCACCACTTCAGACAATTCATGTCTTCTTAAAAGGGTGAAGTTAATCCTAATGTGTAATAAGTAAACATTTGCAAAAGTTATTATTTAAAGACAAAGTTTCAGTCATTTGAATTTTCTATATAAATTCATTTTGAACAGTGGCATAGTATACCAGGAGTTAGTAGGGATGTGATTAAAAAATAAATCACTCAAACATTAAGTTTTGTGATGACTGGCTCTAATGATGTAAATATGAAAGCAAATACATTTCATATTTCATAAAAATCAATGAGAAACACAATTTCTTTGTGATAAACAGGGGAATAATTTAAAGAGGAAAAAGTCTTCTGGTCAAGCATCATTATTCAAAAAGCAGTGTCATTACTATATAATTATGATACTATTAAAATTTACACATTGTAGAAAAATGAAATTGAAAATGCAACGAATACATCCAATATAAGATTGGTGGGAAATTTATGTTTTACCCCAGAAGAAAAGGTGAACACAGTAGGATTCCTTCTTTCAGAATGCACCCTCATACCCATCATCCCCAATTAGAAAATAAGATCCACAGGGATATTTAAGATACTGGCCATGCATTGAACAAGGTAACTCTGTCTGATTAGCATCCGCTTCTATTACGGCAGCTCAGCTCTCATCAGTAACATGCTTATTCTCCTCAGGTCTTCATCATCATACTCAGAGAGTGGAAATCTTGTCAGCATGTGGTTTTTCTGCCCTTTCCTGGCAGCTGTCAGATTTGTACTGATGTAGCCGCCTGCCGCACATTATTGTTACCAAGGCAAGAAACGGCACATCTTTGACATTGCAAGATCTGACCCACTGCTTTAATCAGCATTTTTCACAGAAAGGAATCAGAGATGACAGCACATCTTCTTACTCCTTTCTGCATTCCAGTTTGCAAGAAGCATTGAAAATCAGGTGTGGATCCCGTCAAAATCAGCTGAAACATTACCTTGAACACTCTGGTATGATTTGAAAGGCATTTGTATGTGGGAATAATTCATTTCTGGGATTCTGATTTAAAGCACAAAATTGAATTTCCCTGAATGCAATAAGTGAGTTTAAAGAAATATTTTGAAATTTTGACAAGATATAGCTAGAAGCTAGGTATGTTCTTAATTTTCCAAATTGTAAATACCTCCTAAAATAGTCTATCACTTTATGTAATTGACTCCCCTGCACATGAAATCAGCAAAGGACAGTGCTAAATGGAAGCATTTGTCATCAGATAGGTGTCCTGTGTCTATAGAATGTGGCACATATCATGTTGCCCTGCACAGAATGAAGAGGGTGTCAAACAACTTTGATTTTAAAAGAGTTGACCCTTTATTTTTATCATTCTGCCAAAAATGGTAGGAAGATTCCTTAATGCTTTGAAGGCAAGTTTTGAACAATCAGTCTTTCCTTCCTCTGACTGTCTGTAAATTGACAAAAGCAAACCGCAACAGCCTAAATTTGGGGGATTCTATATCTCATTATCAAGACCCTTTTAATTTGCAAAGAGTTTCTTATAGCAAACAAATACCTCTTACCCACCACTTCATAGGATGTGAGAACAGATGAAAGAAAAGCGTAATGGTTTTGATCCCATTAGGACACCAACATTAATGGGGGAGCAATTATAAAAGTAATTGACTATACTTTACTGGCACCGGGAGGGGGTCATTCTGAAGAGCCATCCTGCTTCAGGGTTGATGCTGTTACTCATCTTCTGCTGTGTGTCCATGTGTTAGGTTTGCATCCCTTGAAGGCATTTAGTGTTTCTCTGAGATTCAAAGTGCAACATAAGAATGTCTTAGAGGGTCGGTTACTGCTGCCTAAAATTTACTGTTCAGACCCTTGCTCAGGAAGAGAAACCAAGTGTGTTGCCTCCACCTTGACATTTTTATGTTATTCCATATCTGAGAATCTGCATAATACATAGCATTTTTCTCTCTGGTGATGTGTAACTTAATGATCCCATTGTGTCCATTTTATTATATGATAGAAATTTATAGGACATGGTCTAAGGTTTGTTTGTACAAAGGTTTGCCCTGACTGCTATGAATTTATATTGCTCATATTTTTAAATAAAATTTTATAGCACAATAGTTTTAAAGTTTACAGAAAGATTTGACGATAAGAGTTCTATGGCTTTCAAATCTAGATTTTGTTGTTGAAAACATGTTGCTGTGGACCTTACTTTTAATCAGTCTCCATTTTTGTTCCCAGATGCCCTGTTGAGACTTCTAGGTGAAAAATAAGCAGCACAACTCAAGTCTCTGTTTGCAGCTACAAAAGACACCCATTTACTGATCTCTCCTTATCAATGACTATGAAAGAAGAGTGACACCCTGTGCTGTCTTCATTGATTATTAGGAAAGGAATAGGAAGTCTTTCTCCTGGTTGTTATAGAAGACCCCACACCACAAATTTGTTGGAAGATCCCTGTCAACCAATCCTAAAGTTTCCAACAAAATACCAAAACATAGACTATTCCCTGCTTAAATCCTCTAATTATTTAAATCCTTTAAAACTCCCTTATGTTCTGACCCTGGTTTAGACCCAAACTATGATTCTTTTTTAAAAAATATGTATTTATATTTATTTATGCATACAAGGACTAGGGCAGAGGTGTGTGTGGGGGGGGGTGAGAAGATTCACCAGAGACAGAGTGGGGAACAGAACAGGAAGATCCACTGAAATACACTGCTGAGGGGAGCAGTGGGCAAGACAGGAGAGGTCTTCTGTGCCATGTGGGTAGCTCCCTGGCTGGGTATCAAACGGATAGCTTTGCAGTGCTGTGTTTAACCCCTTGTGCCACCAGGGAAGCCCCAGACCTTGATTCTTATTCCCACATATGTTGTTGATCACATTACAGTATGATCATTTCTCAGTAGACATTTCATTATGGTGCATTTGTCACTAGTAGGGAATAGTGATAATTATGCCTTCCTAACATCTACAGTTTATTCTTATTTCAGTTTTTCCTCCTACGTGGCTTTTGACTCATAATACCATATTATTATGAGTATTATAAGAACAAGAGAAGGGGTCACTATAAATGTTCTCCTTTACCGGCTTAATTATTTAACAGTGTATTTTTATTTTTAATATACATGCAATGTCTGTTCAACATTACTTAAAAAGTGAGCATATGATATGCATAGTTATTGGAATTTTGGAGTAAGTTATAATTTATAACCAAAGCTTTCTCTTGTAGCTACTAAACAAACCTATGTATCCAATTTCAGAATATGTAACAGTAAACTGTATCATGTGATGCTAAAGTCAATTTAAAATTCAGGCCCAAGTGGAGTAAGTCACTGTACAAGCACTGCTGGCAAAGCCTTCTGTAGATTCTGCTACTGATTGGAGGGGCCCAATATTGGCTAATGAAGCACATCGGGAGGAAAAACGAAGGGTATTTGCCTTGGCTTCTCTAAACATCAGTCCAGGATTAAATTGCCTCCCAAACCTTTCACTGACACACTGGAAGTAATGGTGGCAGGCAACCCATCATTGGTAGAAACCCCTGAGACAATGTCTGTTTTTGTGGCTGAAATTTATTCCTGAAATTTTTTCCCCTCATATTTGAGCTAGAACTAATATTTATTTTGTAAGATTGGGATAGACAACAAAACTTGATACAATGTATATGGTGAAACAATTTCCTCAGTAAAATTAGTTAATATATTTGCCTCTTCAATGGCCATTTTGTTTTTCTAATGCTGAGAACATTATAGCTGTATGTATATAATGTTAACTACAGTCATCATCCTGGACATTAGAGCCCTAAAATTTATTCATCTTAATAACTGGAAGTTAGTACCTTTGACCCACATTTCCCCATCTCCTCCACCTGCAGCCCCTGGAAATCACCACTTGCTTTCTAGGAGTTTGAGTTTTTTAGATTCCACAGGGATGCTCCATCATTTGGTCCTCTCTGACTGACGTGTTTCAGCTTGCTTGAATGGAGAAATGCATCACTAGGGAGCTCAACTTTTAGGATGAGGGGTTTTCTTCTGTGCTTTGTGAGGTGATATTGTGAATATATATTGACATGTATTTTTCTGTAAGATTTCAGCAAGGTGAGTTTTTGTTTTTCATAGGGGCCAGGTTTTTATTTTACTGAGGTGTTGGAAAGCCTCAGGGTCTAAACAGTTTTCTTGGCTTTTCTCAGACACTGACTGTATCTTGAAGGAAATATACATATGGTATTTTCATCCAGATTCTTAAACCCCCTGAAATGATAACCTCATACAGGAAAGGCAAGGCCCTTCCCCAGTTTTTAAGAGGCCATAGGGGCACCTGACTTCATGGCACCTTCAGTACAACTTTCCTTGGGAATCTGAATCTGCATTTAATTCCTGTTTTCATTAACCTGATATTTTAATATCATGTTTTCAATAATTTCAATTCATCTGAATTTTACTTTCTTTTTTATTTTAAATGTATTTTAAAATATATTCTGACCAGTTATCTAAATTTTCCAAGTCTCAAGGCTACATCTGTTTGCTTTTTTTTTTCCGTACTGTGGTTTGTTTCCTGCAGTGAAAGTCTTAAGAGGCCGATGACAAACCTTCACCCCACTTTGGCGAATAGGAGTAGATTTGTGTATGTGCTTTCGGGCAATAGGGGCCCAGATTAAAGTTTTCTGAACTAAAAGCATCAGTAAGCATTTGATTCCAAAACCCACATCACAGATTTTTTGTTTATAAGCTTTTGAGAAAACATGTTACAGCGCTCAAAGACATTTTTTTTCTGTGTGGTTCAAATATGCTAATTTTTGTGACCCCAGTCCAAGTTCCTAAAGCCCAGTCCAACTTTCACTGCCCACTTAGTTTAATTGTTTGCTCATATATGCTCTTGGGGGCCATTAAAAGCCAGATCTAGGAGGAAGCAAGGGTTGCCACTTCTCACAAGGTAGTGTAGCTTCAGGGGGAAAAAAGCAACTTCTAGCTTTTGCTCCCTATTAAAGTTTTACCCTTGAACAAAGTCTTATAGTTTTCATTGTATAGGTCATTTACCTATACATTTTTAGGTTTATTTCTAGATGTTTTTGATGCAATTGTAAATGTGATCATTTTCTTAATTTTCTTCTCTTCTGTCTCATTGTTTACATATAGGAAGCCTACTGATTTTATAGCCTGCCATTTTGCTGAAATGATTTGTTGTTTCAATTATTTTTTCAGTGGAGTCTTAAAGGTTATCTATGTATATTATGATGGCATTTGCAAATAACGATAGCTTCACTTCTTTTTTCCCCAATTTGGATGTTTTTTATAGATTTCTCTCACCTAATTGCTTGAGCAAGGACTTCCAATAATACGAATAGTAGTGGTGAGAGTGGACATCCCTGTCTTATACCAGGTCTTAGTGGAAAAGCTTTTAGAAAAAACACAGTCAAAACACCTCACAACAAAAGTTTTAGAGGTATCTTTGTGAATTAATCTCTAAGAGTGAGGAAAACATAAGAGAATATCAATAATTGGGACTACATCAAATGAAAAACATCTTCACAGTAAAAGAAACCACAATTAAAATGAAAAGACACCCTACTGCTTGTGGGAAAATATTTGCATACCATACATCTGACATGGGGCTGATATCAAAGATCTATACAGAACTCATATAATTCAACAAAAAGAAAACAACCCCCAAATCGGTAGAAGAGCTAAATAGGCACTTCTCCAAAGAAGATACACAGATGGTCAACAGGCACATGAAGAAATGTTCAGCATTTCTTATCAGGGAAATGCAAATCAAAACCATAATGAGATAGCACCTCACACCTGTGAGAATGGCCCATATCAAAAATACCAGAAACAAGAAACAGTTGTGAGGATGTAGTGGGAAATGAACCCTCCTATACTTTTAATGGGAGTGCATATTGGCTCAGCCCCTATGGAAAACTGTATGGAAGTCCTCAAAGAATTAAAAATGAATCTGCCATATGACCCCAGAAATTCCACTCTCAAGTATTTCCTGAAGAAAACAAAAGCACTAATTCAAAGGAAATGCACACTCCTATGTTCATAAAGCAATATTTACAATAGCTAAGAAAAGGAAACAAATTAAATGCCCCCAAACAAAGGAGTGGGTCAAGAAGGTGTTGTATTTGTAGGTAATGGGATACTACTTAGTGATCAAAAAAGACAAACATGCATTTCAAGGAAACAGGGATGGAGCTGGAAGGAATTATGATGAGCAAAATAAATCAGAAAGAGAAAGACAAAAACCAGATGTATATGTATAATATAAAGAAACAAACAAATGGTCAGGTAAAATCTAAACTTAAAAAAAATATTTGAAAGCTGATTCTAGAAATGAGGAATTGAGATCATGGAAGGAAAAGGAAGGAGGGACAGGATGAAAACAAAGTGAGTAGGGAGCACAGTGGACTCTGGGGACAGACTGTGGATGCCTCAATGGAGGGAGCAATGTGGTAATAACACATGAAGAGAGGGATCCTTACTTTCAAAATACGGACAATGGTGTAAACTAGCATTACTGCAATACAAAAAAAAAAAATACCCTTAAGGATATCCCTGTTAATCCCAAGTTTAATTTTATATTTGAAAGGCTTGTTTATGTTATTTGACATTTTGACATTACCAGGTATTCTATAGGAGAACTTTGAGTAGCTTGTGTAAGTTGCTTGAATATGATTGATTTTATTTTCAAACTTTTTTAGCATATGTTAATGTCCAGTGATTCTTTGACAGATAAATGATGCTAAGAAAGTAACTGGACTGGTCTAGTTTCTATATTACTTTCAACCTAAAATTCTCTGTCTCTTGACCACAACTGAAAGTTTTCTATTAGACACAACATGGGTGCAGTCCTCTTCATGTAGGAAAGCAGAGATATGTGGGAGAGGCTGAATTTGCTCAGGGAGACCCAGTATTCAAAGAGCTTCCTTGGTCAAAATCTCTACAAAACATCTCCCTCACATGGAGTTGCAGATTTCAAGATACAAAAATAGTTAAGTTCATAGTGGAGAAACCAGGTAGAAACTGTTTAACCAAATTAACTTAATGTCACTGCTGTTGAGAACAGTGTTCCCAATCTCAGTTGCCTTCTGATGTTACACCAAACCTGACCATAAAGACAAACTCAAACAGGCGGACAGTTTATAAGGAACAGATTGATGGTCTTCAAAGCCTCAAGTGTAAGATGGAATAAGATTGATGTTTTGTCCTAGATTGGATCCTGAACTGTAAAGGCCAATTTTCTATAAACAGTAGTATTGGAACAACTGGTGAAATTAAATATGAACTATAAAATTCATTAATAGTATTAAATCAATGTTAATGTTTTTATGTTTATAATGTTATTAGTTACAATGATGATATTTTTGATTTTATCATTAGGGTAAAGAAAAAAAAGGCTCAAGTATTTCAGAGAAAAAGTATATCATACACACACACACACACACACACACACACACACACCCTATATACAGACTCACACAAATAGAAACATACAGACAGATCAAATGGGAAAATATGAAAATTGGTGAATTTGGGTAAAATACATGCTCTAGTTCCTTTTTTATTTCATACTTTAGATAAACAAAAGTTACATAAAAATATGAAAATACAACCAAAAAATTGATAACGGACCAAATAAAAAAAAAAAACAGTATTATCAAGCTCTGGGCCCTGTGTACCCAAAAGGGCCCCTTTTACTAATTTGCACAAAAGCTCTCAAGGCTCAAGACCACTCTGCTGTGCTCTGAGGCTTGTGGAATTAATCCATTCATTAAATAAATGATCATGAGTTCCCGTAACATGCCAGGCCTTTTTCTAAGATCTGGGCATAGAACAGTGAACAAAATGGACAATGTTCCTGCTTATATTGGCATTTACATTCCAGTGGAGGGTGACAGAAATCAATCAAATAGAGAAAAAATTATAGAGTTTCTGATAGTAGTGATTTTTAGGAAGAAAAGCACACTATGCCAGGAGATAGAAAAGAGTATAATAGAGGCAGTGCATTACACGATGAATAAAAGAAGTTACGTCTGATAAATGGTGCTGAGAATGGAGAGAGTGAGCAAATCAGAACAAATAGGAACAGAGAGGACAGGCAAAGATCCAGACAATGTGTGCATGCCTATCACAGAGGGTTGGGTGAGGGATGCACGGGTGGGGGTAAGGGTGGGGCTGGAGGGTGCAGGATGAGATCAAAGAAGTCATTTTCAGTCTTAACTCTGTATTTAAATCCCCTGAGGAGAGGGAGGCTTTCAAAAATAGGAATTTCCAAGCAATTTCCGGAATTCTCACTAAGGATTCTGATTTTATTCAGTTGGGCTTAGTAATGGTTATCATCTTTAAAAAGTTACCCGATGTGGTTCTCCCCAGTGTCACAGCTGGTTGAGCACAGTGCTGTGAAGCTGTCCGCAGCCTCTAGAGCATGGGTTCGATTCCCAGCCTGCTGGGGAGAAACCCACATGGCATGGCAGACCTCTCCTGTCTCACCCGCTGCTCCCCTCAGAGGTGTCTTCAGTCTGTCTGCCTGTTCTGTTCCCCACTCTGTCTCTGGTGAATCCTCTCACCCTCCCACACATCTGGCCTGTACCCCAGTTCTTGTATAAATAAATAAATCTAAAAAATAAAAAATAAAATGTAGAATTAAAAAATAAAGTTACCCGATGAGTTCCAGTTTGCATTTTTTTAAAATATTTGTACAAGAACTGGGGTACAGTCAGAGGTGTGGGAGGATGAGAGGATTCACCAGAGACAGAGCAGGGAGCAGAACAGGCAGACAGACTGAAGACACCACTGAGGGGAGCAGTGGGCGAGACAGGAGAGGTCTGCCGCACCATGTGGTTTCTCCCTGGCTGGCCGGCAATCGAGCCAGAGGCTGCTGACAGCTTCACAGCGTGGCGCTCAACCTGCTGCACCACCAGGGAGGCCCTCCAGTTTGCATTTTGGATGAAGAATCACATGGCAGTCTGCCTGTTCTGTTCCCCACTCTGTCTCTGGTGAATCCTCTTACCCCCTGCAGGTCTGGCCTGTATCCCAGTTCTTGTATGCATAAATAAATAAATCTTTTTTTTTTTTTAAAAAAAGAATCACAAAGTAGGATCTCTTAGACCTTAGCCAGTATCTCAAATTTATTCCAGGTGGGATGGAGGCCTTTCCCAACTTTTGAATTGGAGAATGTCACCGTCAGACTTGATTTTAAAAATGCTTAGAGGACAGCAGACTGGTGTAGAAGAAATAATTGGACTCCAAATAGATTCTTACCCTGACTCACTAATTAGCCATTATTTAAAACTGGTGGTGAAAAACAAAGCCTGCAAATCTAGAGCTTTAAGTAACTACATGAGTGTCTGTTTTCCATCTGAGAGAGAAGAGAAACGTAGGCAGATGGGATCAGTTTTGAACACATTAAATTTGAGACATCCAAGTCACAAGTTGAATTCCAGATCAAATAAAGAAACCTGACTCCATAAGTATAGAAAATTCATCATTATGCATGATTCCTTAGAAAAATGAGAGCCTATACCAACTCTTACCAACTTTGCTGATAAACTTTTTTCTACGGGTGAAAAGTCTTATGAAATAAAATAGTGTTGGGTCAGGATGACACAGAGCAGGATTTCTATGATTTGGCAGATGGATAAGGAGGAGTCCTGGGGCCCTTGGTGGCTTTCTCAGGCTTTCATTGAGCTTTTATATGCAACCAGGTACACAGCAGGCACGGGGGGGGGGGTTGTGGGGGGGTGTGGGGGGTGCTAGCCTCCTAGCCCCGCCCCCTGCAAGTCTTCACTCTGGGCTTCTCTCTTTCTTGTCTCTCCTACCTCTTTTTCCTGCCTCTGATTCTCTTGGCCAATATCTAAATACTGCAGTTATGGCCCACAGAAGTAAACAGCCAAATTGGTATAAGAAACCTCCAGTATGTGACGTTCAAGATTAAGACCTTGGGCCTCTCTGGAGGCCAAGGTGTTAAGTCTCAGCGCTATCAATACGATGGCCTGAGTTGAATCCCCCAGCCAGGATGCTAACCACATATGGTGCCGAAGACCTCTCCTGTCTCGCCCTCTGCTGCCCTTCAGTATTTCAGTAGATCTGCCTGTTCTGCTCCCCATCTTGCCTCTGGCCTGCACGCAGTTCTTCTACCCAAAACCAAATAACTTAAAAAGAAAAAGATTAAGAGCCTCCCCAGTGGTGCAGCGGTTGAGCGCTGGGTTGGGAAGCTGCCCGCAGCCTCTGCAGAGCCGGTTCGATCCCCGGCTGCTCCCCAGCCACCGGAGGAGGGTCCCACATGGCGCGCAGACCTCTCCTGCCGCCCGCTGCTCTCCTCAGCAGTGTATTTTGGTAAATCTGTCTGTTCAGTTCCCCGCTCTGGCTCTGGTGAATTCTCTCACCCTCCCTCGCTTCTGACTGTACCCATTGCTTTTATAAATAAATAAATAAATCTTTAAAAAAATATTGGGAGAGAGATTAGCATTGTTCTACAGTTAACTTAAAAAAAAAGAAAAAAGATTAAGACCTCATTGCACCATTGTTTCGGATGCTAAATTTAATTATAGAAACAATTAGAAAAACATGTTAAGAGGAATGTTTTAAAATGAATTTTTAATCTGGATTGTATTTTAGTCTTGATTTACTGCAAACAATAGTGAAATTTTCGGATTTTTCAAAATTATTGGTAAGTAGTTTGCCTATAAATGTTGTCATAGCTTTGAAATTCCTGAAAATATTTGAGCTTTTTTTTTTCTTTTCATCAGTTCAGTTATTATAAACTTTGTTTTTATTATTAATATTGTTGCTTAAATTATCAGATCTGGATGCTTTCTGTCATTAATTTACATTGGTAAGTGGAGACTGGATGGAATAGTCTGCATTACTAGCTTAGCTGCTATTGACAGCTGCTGTTGGAACACTGTGCAAATGAAACTACTTAAAACAATAGCCTGAAGTAATTATGTACCAATAACCACTCAGAAACAGCCACACCTGCTTTCCATCCATCCTTATTAACAAGCCCAATTCAAAATCACAACTGATAGGAAACAAACTAATCACCACCAGCTGGTACCAGTTGATGTCAGAGTGAATGTCATTGGGGTGGGAGATCTGAATTCCATATATGCCACAAATGAGAATGTTGAATGTCCAGAACTTTCCTTGATTGATTATGCTGAGACAAATGACTTCACTTTCAACATGCAACAGTCCACCCTGGTTTCTGAAGTAGGAGAAGGAACATTTATATGTGTAGGGTAAGGAAAAATGTCAGGCTTTTCTTCCCTGCCACCATCAGGATAGATGATGGATCCTTGCGGTCCTGAATGCATGCCTGATGGCGGGCACCTGGAATAGGGTGTGGGCATAGGTAGATGGGATTCACCTGTCCTGAGACTGTGCTTTTAAGGGCGGCGTCACAGGGATGCCAGTAGAAGCCGAGAGAGAGAGAGAGAGAGAGAGGAGAAAGAGGAGAGAGAGGAGAGAGAGGAGAGAGAGGAGAGAGAGGAGAGGAGAGAGAGAGACACCAGAGAGCCCAGATAGAGTGAAGACCTGCTGGGGTCTGGGAGACCTGCCAGCCTCCCGGCCCCCCAGCACCCCTGCCTGCTGTGTACCTGATAATCCCAATAAGACCTGCAAACAACCACTGAGGACTCTGATTCCTCCTTTATCTGGTCTGCTGGATCAGAAAACCTGCACTATGGTCAATTCCTGCCACTGCAATATGGCAAGCAGAACAGCCAAAATAAGAACTTTTTTTGTATATCAGGAACTTTTTTTGTATCTCTGCTCCAGTCTTCAGAGAGATAGGAAATTTTTAGTGTTTCATCTTTGATATCAGTTTCAGAGAAGGACAATCAGGGAAGGAGGAAGGCAAGAACTCCCATTGTCATGCCAGCTGTGAGGACCTCATTCATTGTCTGAGGACACAATAGTATGTGGGAGTGTTTGGGTGGCATTAAAAACTCTCACAAATATGTCTACTGTCCACATTTTAATATTTTGTCAATTCAGAAAAGTCTTAAAAAGGAGGGACAGGAAGGTATGGTACCAATCAGTCTTCTTTTGCAGCTTATAAAGTAGGTGATTTGCTGGGGCAAAGTAATCATACATTCCTTGAAATAAGATGCTTTATTCAAGAGAAAGTTGCTAAGTGGTGTTACACTTCCCACTTAGTACACACATAGTAGCAGTAGTAATAGTAGGCATGAACTTAGGTGAAGAAACAGCAGTGGGTAAATTGGTCAAACTGTTAGTTACAAAATACACATTCTTTACAAATTGAATTCTACAAAGAAGTGTTTCAAAAATAACTGGCAAATTCTATAGTTCTGGTAAGAGGAATACTTTAACCCATATTTACTCTTTCCCAGAAATGAAGGTTTGGTGACTTTAGTCACCAAACTGAGAGTGTCTGTGCATGTGTGTGTGTGTGTGCTCATGCATGCACATGTGCACCATGACAGCATCTTTTTTATTTGGTGAAAAACAAGAAACATGTTGCTGACCCAAGAGATTTTAAAACCAAGCAGTGTCCATACTAGATGATGGTGACTGCTGATATCACCTGCCAAAATGACTTTGCTTTAATCCATACTTAATAAGGAAAATGAAGAGGAAACAGTATATAGGAAGCAAAAAAAAAAAAAAAAAGAAAAGAAAAAAGTAAAGAAAAGCTTTGGATAAAACCAGAAAAGTTAAAGACAGAAGGGCCAAGAAAAATTGAGAATGTTGCTGCATTCAGCCCTGGCTTATTTTTGAGGCCACACCTCACCTGGGAGGTCTTCCAAGATTCCTCATTGCAAGGAGCAAACCTCCCACAGATCACTACCATGGCTTCCACGGTGCCGTGTAGTTCCTTGCCTCATGCTCATGACTATCTGACTATAGGCAATTATATTTATATTGCTCTGGGTTTTTTTAAAGGATGTATTTATTTATGCATATAAGAATTGGGGTACAGGCTAGAGGTATGGGGAGGTGAGAGGATTCACTAGAGACAAAGTGGGGAGAACAGGCAGATGAATTGAAGTACACTACTGAGGAGAACAGTGGGTGAGTCAGGAGAGGTCTACTGCCCATATGGGTCACCTCCCTGGCTGGGGATCCCAACTCATGCTGCAGTGGCTGCGGATTGCTTCATAGTGCTGCATCTTAACCCCTTGCACCACCAGGGAGGCCCCTATGTTGCTCTGTTTTGTCTTCACGTTGTCAGTGGTCTTTCCCTCTAGAAGAAGATAAATTATGGGATGTTAGGAAATGTATCCTTCCAACGACTGTCTCTAGAGTCTACAGCAGAGCCTGAAACAATAATTCAATAAAAAAATGAATGAATAACTGGCCCAAGCTGAGAAATACTTCCCCAGATGCATCTTTACAGATGAATAGACCTGGTTTTCCAAACGAAAGAAAGCATTAAAACTTTGTATTTCTGATGAAGGTACATCTTTATAATTGCTACAAACCTTATGCCAATTATTTTAGTACTGATCATTGGTCAAAGATTAAATGAAAAGTGAGGATTCTCCACAATTTGCTATTACTTTTAGGAGAAAAGCAAGTTCTTCATGTTAATGATGACTTCAGTGACTGAATTTACATGTCCTTGTTAAAATCAAAAGCTCCTTGGGGCCAGCCTTGAAAACACCATGAGCATGCAAATCCAGTGGAATCAGACAAGCAGTTTCACTTAGTTTATTTTGGTAGACTAAACATCACCTGGCTATTTCTTGTTTATGCCTCTGGACATCATAAGTAAAAAAAAAAAAAAAAACTATTTTCCAAGGTCTATGTGAACTAATGACTCGCCAAATCCCTACCATTTGAGAAATGTTAATATTAACCGAACACTGTGAAGAAAAAATCACTGCTCCTCAATATCTGAGCTACTGTGTAACAATTTACCCTGAGCCTCTCTGCACCTTTGGTTCCAGTGTGCCCAGTTTGCAAACTCTCTTGGTTTGTGCACAATAAACTTACTAATTACTGTGTCAGCAGTTCATCAGTTTTATTTCTGTTGTTTCTGATCTTTTAATACCTTTAGTTTTAAGTTATTTGCTTTTGCTTAAATCTGGATACAATTACTATCAATTATAGCATTTCAACTATAGAAAGTGATGCACACCATCAAATCTATAATTTTTACAAGTATAAGTAATTAATTAGGATGCCATAATAAAAAGCATCTATATATAATTTTATAAAATTTATAATTTTACTAATATGTAAAAAGAATTTAATCTGTTCTCTAGAAAGATATCTATTTCATCTAATATCTAAAAAGAATTTCATCTGTTTCTACATTTTATTATAACATTTGTCTTAAATAATGATCTAAAGTCTTAACAGTAAGATCATTCAGCACATCAATGCCCAATGGTGAAAAGTAGTGCATATATTAAGTTGACCTGAATGTTATAATTAAATATCTTAAAGAATTTATTCACCTGCTTTTTCATAATAATAAATTGATGATGATAATATAACACTCGGCAGGTGTCAGGGTTTTTTCCCAACACTACACTTCTTGTTTGCTGTATACCTAGTGTATGTGGGTGTGTCTGTATGTCCATCTATTTCTCTGTGTATGTCTTTTGGATGTGTATCTGTGTGCATATGTGTGTGATGTATACGTGTAGGTAAGTGATTTGTGATCATTTGCTAAGATTACATTTTTGTGTCATTGGTCTGAAGTTATCTGGTTTAATAAGGGCTTCTAAAACTACCAAGACACAGCTTTATAGATGTTCTTTTGTATTTTCCTCTATTTAGGGTTTTCATTAATGTCCTTGGAATTTAATTTTGGAAAATTGTCTTTGGAAAGAATCTACCAATCTTGCCTAAATGGATCTTCATAGTCTTTCCTGAATAAGCCATCCTTTCCCCAACAGATGAGAAATACCACTTTATCAGTACTCATTTCCAATTTATGACTATTTTGTATAATTTTAAAATATGCCATTTATTCTCATTGTAGCATTATTCTCCTCCTGAAATAGGTCAGAAACATAAAAAGAAAAAGAAAAAGAAAAATGGGGGATGAGAAAAAAAAAGAGATGAGAAAAGAGAGCAAAATAATCTACATTTCTTGTGATTTAATTTCTAAGCAGAACTTTTGCTAAGTGAAAGATTTTCAAATGAATTTCCATTCTAATTGTGATCAGCAATTGAATTAAAGACTTTTTTCTTCTCCTGTAGAAGATTAGATGTATGGCATATGACCATAATAGACCAAATTGTAAATTTATCTCCAAATACCTGAATTCAAATTTGGTCTTCCCCATTTGTAGAACTTTTAGTGAAAATCAGTTAAGATGTCTTGAATAAATTGTGTGGGGTGTGTGTGTGTGTGTATGAGTGCATGCAGAAGCAAAAAAATATCCAAATGTGAATCAGTAGTAATGCATTGTTTAGCTTTAAAGGTGATCAAAAATTTCACTCATTTCTATTTAACAAGTAGCTAAGGACTAATATATTTTTTTTTTTTAAATAAATTTTATTGTTATATTCCCCATACAATTGCAGCCCCCCCATTCTGACCCCAATCCCTCCCCTCCCGCCCCCCTAAAAGTGTCTCTGGTTCATAGTTTTTTGTTGATTTTGATTTTCACTATCTTATAGTTATTCATTTTCCTGGTCCCTTATTTAAGTTTTCTAGATTCCTGCTATGAGTGAGACCATCCGGTATTTTTCTTTTTCTTTTTGGCTTATTTCGCTGAGCATGATCCCTTCCAGCGCCATCCATGTTGCTGCAAATTGCATGTGTTTATCTTTTTTGAATGCTGAGTAATATTCCATGGTATATATGTACCACATCTTCTTGATCCAGTCATCTATTTTTGGGCATTTGGGTTGTTTCCAAAGCTTAGCTATTGTAAACAGTGCTGCTATAAACATAGGGGTGCAGGTGCTCTTTGGAATTGATGTTTCTGTGTCCTTTGGGTAAATACCTAGGAGTGGAATTGCTGGATCATATGGAAGCTCTATGTTTAGTAGGTCCAGAAATCTCCACACAGCTTTCCACAGTGGTTGGACCAGTTTGCACTCCCACCAACAGTGCAGAAGAGTTCCTTTTTCTCCACACCCTCGCCAACATTTGTTGTTGCTAGTTTTTTTAATATGTGCCATTCTCACTGGTGTAAGATGGTATCTCATGGTAGTTTTGATTTGCATTTCCCTGATGACAAGTGATGTTGAACATTTTTTCATATGCCTGTTGGCCATTTGCATTTCCTCTTCAGAGAAGTTTCTTTTAAGCTCTTCTGCCCATTTTTTGACTGGATTATTTTCTTTGTTGTTGTTGAGTCTCATCAGCTCTTTGCAGATTTTTGTGATCAGTCCTTTATCATTAGTGTTGGGTGCAAAAATGTTCTCCCAGTTGGTGGGGTTTCTCTTTGTTTTTGTTATTGTCTCTTTTGCTGTGCAAAAGCTCTTTAATTTGATGTAGTCCCAGCTGTTTATCTTTGCCTTCACTATCACTGCTTTGGGTGATGTGTCTGTAAAGATGTCTTTGATGTGCAAATCACGTAGTGTTTCGCCTATATTTCCTTCTATATATTTTATGGTTTCAGGTCTTATGTCTAGTTCTTTAATCCATTTTGAGTTGATTTTTGTGTATGGTGTGAGGTGGTGGTCAAGCTTCATTCTTTTGCATGTAGCGACCCAGTTTTCCCAGCACCATTTATTGAACAAACTTTCTTTGCTCCAATGCATATTCTTTGCTCCTTTGTCAAAGATTAGTTGACCATAAATCTGTGGGTTTATTTCTGGATTTTCTATTCGATTCCATTGGTCTGTATGTCTGTTCTTGTTCCAATACCATGCAGTTTTGATGATTATGGCTTTGTAGTATAGTTTGAAGTCTGGGAGTCTGATGCCTCCATTCCCTTCTTTTTTTTTCAGGAGAGCTTTGGCTATTCGGGGTTTTTTGTGATTCCATATGAATTTCATCAATAATTGTTCTATTTCTTTGAAGAATGACATTGAAATTTTGATTGGAATAGCATTGAATCTGTATATTGCTTTTGGAAGGATGGCCATTTTAATAATGTTTATTCTTCCAATCCATGAGCAGGGGATGTCTCTCCATTTCTTTGTGTCTTCTTCTATTTCTTTTAACAGTGTTTTATAGTTTTCTTTGTATAGGTCCTTTACCTCTTTTGTTAGATTTATTCCCAAATATTTGATTTTTTTTGTTTCAATAACAAAAGGGATAGTCTTTTTGATTTCTTCTTCTTCAGATTTATTGTTTGTGTATAGGAAGGCTACTGACTTTTGCGTGTTGATTTTGTATCCTGCCACTTTACTGAACTGATTGATGAGTTGAATTAGCTTTTCTGTGGAGTTTTTGGGGTTCTCTATATATAATATCATATCGTCTGCAAATAGTGATAGTTTGACTTCTTCTTTTCCTATTTGGATTCCTTGGATGTCTTTCTCTTGTCTTATTGCCCTGGCTAGGACTTCCAGTATTATATTGAAAAGCAATGGTGAGAGTGGACATCCTTGTCTTGTTCCAGATCTTAATGGAATTGCTTTCAGCTTTTCACCATTGAGAATGATACTGGCTGTTGGCTTGTCATAGATGGCCTTTATGATGTTGAGGTATGTTCCTTGTATCCCAAGAATTTCAAGGGCTTTTATCATGAATGGGTGTTGCACTTTGTCGAAAGCTTTCTCAGCATCTATTGATATTATCATATGGTTTTTATATTTCTTTTTGTTGATGTGTTGGATAACATTGATTGATTTTCGGATGTTAAACCATCCTTGTGCCCCTGGAATGAATCCAACTTGGTCGTGGTGAATTATCTTATGGATACATTGTTGGATTCTGATAGCTAAAATTTTATTGAGGATTTTTGCATCAGTGTTCATTAGGGAGATTGGCCTGTAGTTTTCCTTTTTTGTGTTGTCCTTGTTCGGTTTTGGTATTAGTGTAATGTTGGCTTCATAAAACGTGTTTGGTATTGTCCCTTCCTTCTCAATTTTTTGGAAGAGTTTGTGAAGGATAGGCACTAATTCGTCTCTGAATGTTTGGTAGAATTCATTTGTAAATCCATCAGGTCCTGGGCTTTTGTTTTTGGGGAGGTTTTTTATTACCATTTCAATTTCGCTAATTGTAATTGGTCTGTTTAGGTGTTCTATTTCTTCTTTATCTAGCTTTGGGTGATTGTAGAGTTGTAGGAATTTGTCCATCTCCTCTAGATTGTTGAACTTGTTTCCATATAACTGTTCATAGTAGTTACTGATTATTCTTTTGATTTCTGCTGTGTCCGTTGTGATTTCTCCTCTTTCATTGATGATCCTGTTTATTTGTGCTTTCTCCCTTTTTTCCTTTGTGAGCCTGGCTAGGGGTTTGTCTATTTTATTGATTTTTTCAAAGAACCAGCTCTTGGTTTCATTGATCTTTTGGATTGTTTTTTTAGTTTCAATTTCATTTATTTCTGCTTTGGTTTTTATTATTTCTTTTCTTCTACTGGTTTTGGGGTTTTTTTGTTGTTCTTTTTCTAGATCTTTGAGCTTCGAGATTAGGTTGTTTCTTTGCGTTCTTTCTTGTTTCTTGATGTGAGCTTCTATTGCTATATATTTTCCTCTTATTACTGCTTTTGCTGCATCCCATACATTTAGGATATTGGTGTCCTCCTTGTCGTTCAATTCAAAAAATTTTTTAATTTCTTCTTTGATCTCCTCATTAGTCCAATGGTCTTCCAGTAGTGTGGTTTTTAATCTCCATGAGGTAGGAAAGTTCCTTGCCTTCTTTTTATGGTTTATTTCTAGTTTGATGCCTTCATGGTCAGAAAAGATGGTTGATATGATTTCAATCTTGGTGTATCTGTTGATGTTTGTCTTGTGCCCCAGTATGTGATCGATCCTGGAGAATGATCCGTGTGCGCTTGAGAAAAATGTGTACTCCGTTTTTTTGGGGTTTAGTGTTCTATAGATGTCTGTTAAGCCCAATTGCTCTAGGTCCTTATTTAGAGCTTTAGTTTCTTTACTTATTTTTTGTCTTGTTGATCTATCCATTGTTGATAGTGGTGTGTTGAAGTCTCCCACTACGTATGTGTTTTCTCTGATGTCTGTTTTCAGAGAGGACAACAGTTGTCTGATATATTTTGGTGCTCCTTCGTTTGGTGAGTATATGTTAATGAGTGTTATTTCTTCTTGAAGTATTGTCCCCTTGATCATAATGTAGTGACCCTTGGGGTCTCTTTTTATCTTTTTGAGTTTGAAATCTGTTTTATCTGATATAAGTATAGCTGTTCCTGCTTTCTTTTTTGGTCCATTTGCTTGTAGGATTGTTTTCCATCCTTTAACTTTGAGCCTATTTTTATCTTTTGTAGCTAAATGTGTTTCCTGGAGACAGCAAAAGGTTGGGTTTTGTTTCTTAATCCAGGCTGCAACTCTGTGTCTTTTTATTGAAGAGTTTAGTCCATTTACATTCAGAGTTATTATTGATATGTTAACATCTGTATTTGCCATTGTGTTTGTCTTTCCTTTGATTTTATTTATTTATTCTTTTAATAACTTTTTTTTTTGGCCTTCTTTCATTGTTATTCGTCCCTCTGAGGTTCTGGCTTTAGGACTCCTTGTAGTATTTTTTGGAGTGGGGGTTTAGTTGCAATGAAATTCCGGAGTTTCTGTTTGTCTGGAAAGGTCCATATTCTTTCTTCAAAGAGGAAGGAGAGCTTTGCGGGATAGAGTATTCTTGGTTGGCATCTGTTTTCTTGGAGTCTGTTGACTATGTCCCTCCACTCTCTCCTTGCCCGTAGTGTTTCTTCGGAGAAGTCTGATGTCAGCCTGATTGGTTTTCCTTTGAATGTTATCTGTTTCTTCCCTCTTGCCAGCTTCATTATTTTTTCCTTGTCCTGGATTCTTGGGAGCTTTACTATTATGTGTCTTGCTGTACTTTTCCTTTCGTCGTGGAAGTTTGGTGTTCTTCTTGCTTCTTGTATATCAATTTTCAGCTCCTTCTTCACATTTGGGAAGTTCTCTTCAATTATCTCTTTGAATATTTTCTCTGTTCCTACATCTCTCTCCTCTCCTTCTGGTATTCCTATAACTCTTATATTTCCTTTCCTCATGGAGTCAGATAGTTCCCGAAGTCTTTCCTCGTTCTTTTTCCTTCGTACTTCTCTTTCCTTTTCTGTTTTGGTTCTTTTTATTTCTATGTCTTCAAGATTACTTATTCGTTCTTCCATTTCATCTATTCTGCTTTCATTGCTTTTCCCAGAATTCTTTAGTTCTTCCATTAATTCTTTGATCTCCTGCATTTCTTTTACTTCCCTCTTTAGGGACTCAATTTCTTTCTTCTGACCATTGTTTTCCCTCTCTAGGGACTCAATTGCATTCTTCTGATCGTTGATTATTTTTCCCTTATCATTGTTTTCCTTTATGACTTCTGTTAGTTTTTTAATCACGGCAATTTTAAATTCTCTTTCTGGAAGGCTCAGAAATTCTTCCAAGTTATTGTCTTTGCAATCTGGGGGCTGGCTTTCTTTTTGTGGTGTGCTTTTTCTCTGGAGAGTTGCTAGGTTGCGTGTGGTTCTTCTCTTCCCTACTGTCTGTTTTCTAATTTGCCGTATGCGTTGGGACACTGTGTAGTTGGGACTGGCCGGCATCTTGGGTGGGCTTCTCTGTTCCCCTCTGGTTCTTCCAGGTGTCATCTGTCAGTTTCAAGCAGTCTTTACTGGAGAAAGGTCCCTGTTCTAAAATGCCAATGTAGGGACACACTCCCCTGTGCGCCTGGTCTGCCCCGGCGGTGGGTTCCTGCTCCCCTCTGGGCTTGGACTGCAGGCCAGAGGGGGTCTGGCTTGGGCGAACTTCCCCCGCTCACCTCTGGCTCCTGAGGAAGCCTTCTGCAGGTAGTCTTTACTGAAGAAATGTCCCTGTTCTAAAATGGTGATGTGGGACACACTCCCTGCGTGTCTGGTCTCAGGCACACTCTTCTGCGCACCTGGTCTGCCCCGGCTGTGGGTGCTCGCTCTCCCTGTGGGCTCAGACTACTTGTTCGGAAGGGGCCCGGTGTGGGCAAACTCCCCAGCTGGCCACTAGCTCCTTCAGGAGCCTCTGCTGGCTTCAAGTCGCTAGGTGGTGCCAGAGATCTCTCCTAGAGCCCTTGGGGAGCTGATTTTCCACCCCGTGGGACAGGGAGCAGAGCGGGGATGGTAGGGTACACCTCAACGGCTTTGGGGTGCTGTGTCTGCCTTGTGCCCCACCGTCGTGGGGAACCCACGCCCCTAATTTCGTGCCCCGGGTCTCTGTTCCAAAGCCCTCAGTTCCAGGACGCGGGCTGTAGCCCAGATCAGTGGGGCGGGAATGGCGCCTTTTGAATCCTGCTCCCCTGCCTGGGCGCCTTGTTCCTGCTCACTCAGGATGGGCCTCCGCCGTCTCCCCCTAATTTCGTGCCCGGGTCTCAGTTCCAAAGCCCTCAGTTCCAGGATGCGGGCTGTAGCCCAGATCAGTGGCGCGGGAATGGCGCCTTTTGAGTCCAGCTCCCTTGCCTGGGCGCCTTGTTCCTGCTCACTCAGGGAGGGCCTCCGCAGTCTTCCCCTAATTTCGTGCCCCGGGTCTCAGTTCCAAAGCCCTCAGTTCCAGGACGCAGGCTGTAGCCCAGATCAGTGGCGCGGGAATGGCGCCTTTTGAATCCAGCTCCCTTGCCTGGGCGCCTTGTTCCTGCTCACTCAGGGAGGGCCTCCGCAGTCTCCCCCTAATTTCGTGCCCCGGGTCTCAGTTCCAAAGCCCTCAGTTCCAGGACGCGGGCTGTAGCCCAGATCAGTGGCGCGGGAATGGCGCCTTTTGAATCCCGCTCCCCTGCCTGGGCGCCTTGTTCCTGCTCACTCAGGGAGGGCCTCCGCCGTCTCCCCCTAATTTCGTGCCCCGGGTCTCAGTTCCAAAGCCCTCAGTTCCAGGACGCGGGCTGTAGCCCAGATCAGTGGCGCGGGAATGGCGCCTTTTGAATCCAGCTCCCTTGCCTGGGCGCCTTGTTCCTGCTCACTCAGGGAGGGCCTCCGCAGTCTCCCCCTAATTTCGTGCCCCGGGTCTCAGTTCCAAAGCCCTCAGTTCCAGGACGCGGGCTGTAGCCCAGATCAGTGGCGCGGGAATGGCGCCTTTTGAATCCCGCTCCCCTGCCTGGGCGCCTTGTTCCTGCTCACTCAGGGAGGGCCTCCGCCGTCTCCCCGCAAGCCTAGGTCACAGGCGCGGGGACCTGGGCAGCTGCGATCCGGTCCGGATCCGCGCTGCTTTCCGCACGCAACCTTACCGGGCGGCCGGGGCTGTGTGCTGGTGCTGGTCTCCTCCTGGGGGGCGTGGCTCTCTTTAATGGCGCCTGGAGCTCACCTCCGCGGCGGATCCTGCAGGGTTCGCCTCTCCCGTTCACGGGGTGTGGTGGCTGCAATAGTTCCTTTCCACTCACAGTCCCACTTGCTGCGTCCGTTTTTCTTGTTGGCCGTTTTGGTTTGTTGTTTCCCTGGTCTCTGCCGGTCGGAGAGTGCCGCCTCTGTGGGCGGGGGAGGGGAGCAGGGTTCTGCGCTTCCCTCCCTTCTCGTCCTCTTTTATGGCAACTTTCTTCTTCGGGCAGTTTGCTGGAGTCGTCCGTTTATCTTCCGTGTCCCAGTTCTCACTGGGACCTGCCGCTTTTCCTCCCTATTAACTTTTTTTAATGGGAGATCTTACTCGCAGCGTCTCCTCGCCGCCATGTTGCTCCGGACATTACCAGGACTAATATATTTTTTAATTTGGTGAAGATAATAATGAATTCAATATATCAAGTTTGAATTTGAATTATCTGCATGAGTTGATCAGGTACTACACATGTTCCATTTGGGGAGATAGGGCAATGTAGAATAAGATTTAACCAAACTTGGCAGAAAGAAGATTCCATTTTACATTCACTTTCTTGATGCATTTGAGCAGGTAGTTAAAAGCTTCAGGATTTGTGAGGGGATTAGCCACCAAGAGTTATCATCACTCTGTAATGAACAATAAATGTTAAAAATAGAAAACTTAATTCAAAATATGGGTTCAAATTTACATGTAAATACCTTCTATAATATAAAATAATCCTATCATATATCTGACATATATTACTCCATCTAAATTATTTATATTTTTCTCACAAACAGTCCATATTCATAAATATTATGTTTGGATTGATTTATTTTTGTCTTTACATACAGTCTGTTCTCCAAGCTCCCAGCCTTTTAATTAATCTGGATTTGGGGTATAAATTCTTTGTGCTTTGATTAATACCAAACAGGCCTTATTTAATTAAAGAGACAGACTGGTGAGAGACATTTTAATCAAAAATTTCATATGCATATATAGTACATCTGTATTTAATACTTACAAAGGGAAAAAAAACGATTTATTATTTTTACTTTTTAAATGTTTTGAATGAAGCAATAGTTCTAGTCTTGTGATGAATGTCTCCATGCACCTTCTTCATCTGAGGCCTGTACCAAGGAGTTCAGATAAAGCAGTAGGGTATGGGAAAGCCCCCTATGCCAGTGACATGCATCCCTTAAATGAAGATACAAAAACATCAGCGACTCTTTTATGTTTTCCTTGTCAGTACATTGTGTATCAAGATTCCAGGAGCTATTAATCTTCAAAAACTGTATCTGGATGAGTAGAACATAAGTTAAAGTTTAAGAGATTCAGTAAAATTTTGATTTATGCTGTTGAAAATGAGCAACTTTTAAAATCAGTATTTTAGTCATAGATATTTTGATAGAAAGGCATTTCTATGATTACATTTAAATTCAAAGATTTTTTTTAGGATTTGTCATAGTCTGTACATCCATTACCTCACTGATAGAAATTTAGACTCTTTCTGATTTTCACTCAAAAAACATGGGGTCAAAATTCCCATATATATCTTAGACATGAATTTTTATTTATGTAGCTGGCAATTGCTTTAGGGTAGAGTCCTAGAAGAAAAAGTCCAAAGGAGAAATTATTTTATAGCTTCTTACTATGTTTTGAAAGTGCCTCCTGAAAAGTGGTTTATTCCCTCTGCTGATGAGTCTTCCTATGTCCTTTTCATGCTCATGCATTTCATGTGTTGTATTCTGTTTCTATTAAATGCCAATTTTAACAAGTGAATTAAGAATGCATCTGCTATAAACACACCAAGAAAATTTTAAAAGTCCAGAGCATAATTTAAATATTTCATTCATCAAGGTCCCTTGTAAATTCACAGAATCAATGGAAACTGCACTCTTGGTTTTCCAAGGATGGCTCCTGGACCAGCATCATTAGAACATGCTAGAAAGGCAGATCCCTGATGCACCCCAGTCCTGCTAGAATCAGAACTCCAGACAAGATGAGTATTCTGTGGTAGATGATTCTAATTCATGCCAGTCTAGAGACTTTTAAGAGAAGAAAACAAATCTAAATTCAACTTGACGCTGCTTGAAGTGAATCTCCAACTATAACCAGAGTTAAAAATAGCAGGTGTGTATTGGAGACCAGGAGAATTGTGCTTTCACAAGGCTGGAGCTATTTCTGAGCAGGTGGGAAGGTGTGTGAAAGCATTAGGCATATTGGTCCCCCCATCAGCTCCAATTCCTGGAGATGTCTTCCCCATTAGGTTTTGGTTGTGGAAGAATAGATGTAGCACTTACAACTCACCCACGTACCCACTCCATGATTCACAAGGACCCAGTCATTCTGGAGCTAACACTCAAAAGCAAAATGTTCTACATGTTACATGCACAGTCCATCAGAGTGACCTGCAAATTGTTGGCAAAGTAACATTTAATCTCGTGAAAATATCAATATCTATTGCTGGTGGGAGGCAAGAAACAGTCATAAAAGGTACAGGTTGTAAGTAATCAGCAAAGCCTTCCTGCTAACAGCTCAGAAGTTACATTCTTTATAGCTAAAAGCAGTGAGTTCAATAATAGCAATAAGATGTTTACAGCAATTTTGTGGAAGAAATCTACTACTTTTTTTTTGTTTTTTGACAGCCTATGCTAGAGATACTTAGAGCTGAGAATGACAACAGTTTGTCGGAGTCACTACATTTCTCCATGTTGTTTCCAAGCCAATAGAAACAAATACCTAACACAGCAACAATAGAGCTGAAGAAATTAAGTAATAGAAAATACTAGCTTTTTTAAAAAATGAATTAACGTAAAATAACCATACTGGCAATTGAGAAACCAAAAAATCAACAGGGAGTTTAAGAAATGCCAATGTCAATTTATAAATGTGTGACCACTAAGAACTGTAAAAGCATGTTACCGTATGTAAACTAGAAGTGAAAACTTTGTAAATTACCAAAGCAATATGACTTTGCAACTCATAGATCTATGATTGAAACTACGATGTTAAAGCGTCTTGTAAAGTGTCTTTGTGCAGCCATAGATTTTAACATATTTAACCATAGACAGTTCTTATAACATAGGTTCAATCTTTCTGTCCTAATAATGTTTTAAGAAACCTCTGAAGGTGCTTTAGGTAAATGTACCCAATCAGATGTTCATTTTAGTTATGACCCAGCTACCTGTCTGGGGTGACTACAAAACCAGCTTCACAGGAAGCGGCCCCAGAGCAAATACATGTTGTAGACACTTATAGACACCTCATTCCCAACCTTTGCTTTTATAGTACAAAGTGCAGGGGCAGCTGGAACAAAACCTTGGGAACTTTTAGAGTATTTTAGTTTACATATTTCTAAAAGGCACATTATATGTCATTTGTTATATGATCAAAAGCATGGTTTGGGAAATAAAATGGTGTTTATCAATGGAATGGTTTGTAAGTCTTTTCTGATAGTTTGCAGTAAGTGTAGAAAGAAGGAACCACTGGGGAGACAGACAGGGGCTTGAATCAGGACCCAGGCAGGGCCATCAGGTCTTAGGTAGGTTGGGGAAGACAGATGAAGAAACACAAAGCACATGTATCTCTAGAATTTGTGGGACAAAAGTCTACCAGTGGCACACATCACTTCCACTCTGTTTAGATGCCATTATCTCTAATCTAGTTGCACACATAATCTATCTACAGAGACAAATGGCATCTGGATTACTACCTCTGTGCATGGAGGAGAGGGCACAGTCTGATCATACTCACAACTGCATGCATGTTGATGGCATGAGGACACACCACCTGTGTCTGGAGTCATGGTGCTTGAAGCCAACAGGAGGGGCTAAGTTGGAAGGCCAACATTCAAAGAGCGGTAGAGGAGCCCAACTATGCACATCTGGGTTTGAGAGATTATAGGTATGCCACTCTCTACCTCCTAGATGGAGCACCAGTCATTTATTCCTCAAGACAGTAGAGGAATGCAGGCTGTATCACATCCTTGCTGTTCAGTTGGTTTTCTTTCTATTTTATCTTTGCCATATACTTGTCTTAGTCCATTCAAGTTTCTATAACAAAGATACCGTAGATTAGGGTGCCTCATAAACCACAGGCAATCATTTCTCGCAGTTCTGGAGGCTGGAAACCCAAACAAGGTTTTGGCAGATTTGGTGTCTAGGGAGGCCTGGCTTTCGGGTTCATAGGTCCTCTTGCTGTGTACTCATGTGGTAGAAGGGTCAAGGGAGCTCCCTGGGGTGTCTATTACTAAAGCATTAATCCCATTCATAGAAGTGGTATCCTCACGACCTAGTCACCTCTCAAAGTCCCACCTCCTAACACCAGTGCATTGGGGGTTACGTTTCAATATGAATTTTGGGGGAGGGGTCATAAACATTAAGACCATAGTGATATTTAAGTCAGATTGTAGTATTTGATTGGTTTGTTATAGTTCTCTATTTTTGCCATTCAGATACTCTTTACAGCGTACAATCTAATAAAGTGTGTGTGTCTACATGTACACACACACATATATGTGTGTGCTTCTCCTAATCTACTTATTTGAGAAGATTAACAGGATGCATGAAACATGTGAAGATGGAAAATAGGTGTTTGGGGCTTGTTTTTCAATGCCTTGTGGGTTGGTCCTGACTTTGCATGCTGCATATCATCCTCTTGGTCACTCCTGCAATTTTTGAACCCAGCCTGCTCACCAGGAATTTAGCAGTATGCACAAAAGCAGGGCAGGTTTGAAGAGTCAACAGCCAGAGTGGGAAGTCAGACACAAATGAGAAGCCCTTTGCTCTGAACTACAGATCAATGGGCTCCCTGCATCCTCTTCAGAGGGCATGTGAAGTTTCCACTGTAGAAATGCTGCTGGCACACACATAAACCTTACAGGAGTAAAAAGAGAGCAAATTGTAAGCTGGAGGCAAGAGATGAGCTGTTGTTAGAATCTCCCAGAGGACCTCCAGGCAGACGGTGCTCTTGCCCAAACAAAGAGGCTTAACTTACTGTTTAACCAAAAGGATTGTGTCTGCTGTTAGCTCAAGCAGTGACCAGGGATGGAAAAGCCTGAAGTTGTTGTCCAAACAGCTTAAAGTCACAGACAGTCACACATGGCTTCCTACTCAAATCCTGATTGTGAAGAATGCTACAGGAAAGGGCAACAGGAGCTCACAGATCATGCTGAGAGTTTTCAAATCCCCCTACATTCCCATGTAACACCCTAGCAGCTGGGATTGCTGTTAGGGGGATCATACTCCCACCATGGCGTATACTCAACCAGAGGCTAGGCACACACTTTTAACATTTTCTCAGTCATATCACTATCTCATCCATAAATTCTTAAATTTATGGATCTGCTTAAATTCAAAGCAGGTGTGTGTCTTACAAATCATGGAAATATGCAACTTTACCCAATGTGCTTACTGCCATTAAGAACTCAGTGGAAGTTCTTTATGGAAAGCTATGACTTTATGATTCATTCTTATGTAATCAGGTACTACAAGAACATTGTGAAAATCAGTTGTACACCCTAGAGTATGCAAGGTAAAAACTGGTACCCTGAAAATATCTTGCCCCAGGAGAAAGATAATAATTATCTGATAACGTTGTTAGAATATTTTAGAGGGATTATTATTCACCACTGGATCTACCTTGAAAAAAAATATGACAATTAATGCAACATTGCTGTGACTATATGAGTTTGTTTTGAAATTTAGTGATTATAGTTTGTTTATCATTAGGAATTACTGAGATTATAAGAGAACTGGATGACAAAAGAGAGAGTGAAATGTCCTTGAAATTGGTGATATTCCAGATGGTGTCAAGTGTGAAGGGAGGACTTGACCTTAGACAATTGCCAAATGGAAATCATGTATAAATGTAGCCAAATGGATATGAAAGGCTGTGAAATTTTCTCTACTGCTTTTATTTTCTAAATGAGAAATTCCGAGATGATTAGCCAAAAGTGAGCCTGGAGGAAAGGGCATCAGAAGCTTGAGAAAGATGGAGAAAAATTGCCACCAGATTACTCTGTGGTTGGCAGCCTGTGCTCAGTGTGAGAACACTCAGTAGTATGGTGTTTCTCTTCAGTCTTACACACTTGCAAGCGCAGTATAATTGTAGACCTAGATTTAACTAGGGCAACAACTTTGGCTAGGTGTGGGCCAAAAAATAAATGGTGTGGGAGTGACAAGGTGAAGCAACTGGATGAATCGGATGACAAACCATGAAAGGTAGCTGGTCAGAAAGGAAGAAGCAAAGGGATGAGTTTACACATTGCTGAGCCCATCTCTATTGTGGTCAAACTCTACGGAGCACATGAGACACTGGTAAGTGTGTGAAAATGAAAGGGGATAATGGCATCAGGAGGCACAGATGGCCTCCTACCACTGGCTCCATCTCTTGAATGTAGATGCATCATGGGAGGCCTCCACGAAGAGTCTCTAAATTAGAACAGAGAAAAGGAGGTGAGAAAGGCTTGGGTATAGGGAACACATATTCCTATGTTGCCCTGTTAGTTTGATGCATATTTTCAAATGATCAGGAACTTTGCATGGTTTCAAAACAATAGATATCTCTTGCAGACTTCTAAGCCAATAATACATTTCCAGTTTTCTGGCACAGTAACTACAACATGTCCCTAAAAAGCACAGACGCATGCCTTTCTGTAGTCTAACATGTGAAGATAGGATGCACAATGCTAGCAATTGATGTTATTAATAAAATAGCAGTGCAGGCCACAGTTACATCATAGCAAACAGCAAGGAGGTAATATATGTACACATTTAGGTGTGAAATTTTACTCTGGAAACTTATACTGTAAACCAAAGTTATATCAATAAAAATATTTAAAATTAAAAAAAAATTAAAAATAAAAGCTCATCCTTTTCAGTCAAGCATACCCAAGAAAACATCTGATCAACTCTACCAGACTGTGATAAATGCGTACATTTATTTTCTTTGATTATCTTTGTCTTGCTTTAACACCAAGGAATACCCATACCATAAAAAGAGTTATAGAAAAGTGTCTCATTTTCTTTGTTGTAAAATAGTATTTAATGACATAGGTTATTATGAGCATCTATCATTTAGCAATTATAGAATCCAATGAAGTATTAGTATGTAATAATGTAAAGTATACACTACTTTAAAAGTGTGTTATGAGAGTCCCTTTAGTGATCTTGACTAACTTGTCCAGGACCTCAGGAAAAACCAGAACAACATGTAGTGACAAAGAATTTGGCCAGAAAATCTTTATGTTGCGATAAAGAATATTAGAATTAAGAAATAAATAAATTTAAACCATGTTAGAACAGATAGCTGACTGATTAAAATGATAAATCATTGTTTAAAATCTCATGATTAAATATTACATTTTAATTGGTTAATCTTAAAACACAAATATATATATAACGTTTGTCAATTTCTTTAAATTCATTTTTATAAACACTGTTGGTTTTTTTTTTTTTTTTGGTATATTCACTATTCCAATAAGACCTAGAGGCTAGTGCACTTTGGCTACATTGGCAAGGGGCTTACAGTAAACTGGGCACGGATTGCAAGGGTCAGAGAGCTGAAAGGAAGCCCTTATCTCCATGGGGTGCATTAGTGGTCTGGGTTTACAAAGACAAAGGGCACAATTCAGCAGCAAATAAAAAGCAAAGATGGCCATTAAGGGGCTAAGGCTTCGGACACAGGCCCCCATCCTCTCAGACCACAGGACTCACTTGTTGGTACGAGGCTCTTTGAGGTATCTTGGTTTCAGAGCAGCCAAGAGAAGAATGTTGGGTGAGATCTTTTTATAATGTTCTGTCCAGAAGCAAGACCAGGCTGTGTACTAGTTACATCAGGTATAAACATACATTCACATATCCCTAAATAATGAGGTTCACTAGCTCAGGGAATAACCAGGGAAGCTCAATGGATACACACAACCTGACCCTCAGGTCAGGGCACACTGAGCCAGGTGTGGACACTAAACACTAACTGTATGATGGTTGAATTTGTGTGTAATTGGTTGGAGCATGGGATGCCAAGAGATTTCACTAAATATTATTTCTGGTGTGTCTATCAAGGTGTTTCTGGATGAGTTTCCTCTAACTCACATTCTTTACCTGTGCGACTAACCAGGTAAAGCATACACCACTTCCTCCAATACCACCTGCCTCCCTGAGGCCTGAGTCACAGGGACCAAAGCACAGAGCAGTACAGGAGTTACCTCTAAGAGACTACTGGGGAGGCCTGACTTTTTCTAAGAGGGAGGCTTCATTTGAAACTGCTTTATCTCTTGCATTCTTCAAAGTTCATCAGTGAAAAAAACTGGTGCTAATTGATATCAACACTTAATGAGAGTTTGTCTAGCATTTTAGACAAATTTTATGAACCAAGTTAATCTAATGAAGATGTGGTGTTAAGTGATGACTTTCAGTATTTTACAAACTGAAAATCACAGAGGTCATACCTTCCCCACCTCTCTGAGTATATTACGTTCCCGGTAGGAGCAACTATGAGTAAGGCTATATATTCCTATGGAATGGGAAGTTGTAATTTGCAGAATACATGAAAATACAGTATGGTGCTTACTAGATGCATATCTAAGTAGGTTCACATAAGAATCGCATTTTAGTCACACACATCAATGAAATAGTATGTCTTAATGGTGCTTCATAGAATAAATGTTGTCATATATGTAGCATTTAATGGATTGAGGATGACTGTGGACACTGTAGAAGTAACATATGGAAGTGTTAGCTCATCTAAACTCTGTGAAAATGACTGAGGTGAAAATATTTTTTTTCTTCCTACCTCATCATGTACACAATTCTTTTTTCCTATCACCCTTTCTAATAACTATGAATGTCAAAAAAGCAGAAAATATGTTGCATCTACTTGAGCAACATTTAAATGATATTTCCACCTTTCCATCCATGAAATACGCAGGACAAATAAAGGTGCAAATTCAGGGGATGCTGCTCAGGCATCCACCTGCTGTCTATTAAGTGCCAGCAACATGCCACTTATAGTGTCAACCTTTGGAGTTAGGCTTAAATAATTAAGCCAGATACAGCCTCTAAAATCAAAGTAATTACAGTGAAGGGGGGGTCCAAGACCCATAAGTGGTTTTTTTTTGGGTTAAGAGTTAGCTGCATTTGGTGACAAAGCCCAGCATAAAAGTAAGTGCATCACACATTTGCTGATAAAGCTCAGCATGGGATGCTAAAGGGAGAAGCTGAAGGGGCTGCAGTCCAGGCTGTGCAGTGAGGGGGTGACCAGTAAAGTGCAGCTGAGGGAGTCTTCAGCTTGTTTAAAATCCAGCCAGGAAAAAAGAAAGAGAGGGCACGCAGAAATAAGAAACATTTTCTGCAGAAAACTCCCTTTTCTTAATGGAAGCCTCCCATCCTTGCAGACAGGCAGCTTCCAGATAAAAAGATGTTTGTTTCATCCATAGAGGGGCAGCTGAAATCATCTCTCGACCCTCAACCACAGGAAAAATAATGAGAGCATGTTACCATGAGAGTAAATGACAGTTACTTAAGTAGGCACCAGAGAGTTCTACATGGGTCTGAACACATGGAGGTTGAGAGAATTACTGCATGGATTTATTTTATTTTATTTTAAAGATTTATTTATTTATGCATACAAGAACTGGGGTACAGGCCAGAGTTGTGGGTGGGTGAGGATTCACCAGAGACAGAGTGGGGAGCAGAACAGGCAGATCGACTGAAATACACTGCTGAGGGGAGCAGCGGGTGAGACAGGAGAGGTCTGCAGCTCCATGTGGGTCACCTCCTTGGCCAGAGATCAAACTCAGCTCTGAGTGGTGGTAGTGCTGAGCCTTATCCCCTAGGCCACAAAGGGAGGCCCAAGGTAATGTATTTTTGAAAGACACATTGTTCCTTTACTATATTTGATAAATTTGAATATATTTAAAGTATGTAACTACAAAGTTGTATCTATGATTTTCCCTATAAATGTGAGAATCCCAGCTCATAGTGTTTTCTCTATTCCATTTTATTTCTCCCGAAGTTCAGTCCTAGTCAAACGAGAGCTACCGCTATATTTTAAGTATATCTGCAGTCTCTGTCTAAAATATTTACACTTGCTCCTTAAACCAAACAGTAACTTACATATTAATGGTTGCCAAGCTATATTTGCTAACCTGAATGTATGATAAAAAATACTTATTTTCAGCTTTAAGAGATGTTACATTAGGGCCTCCCCGGTGGCACAGCGCTTGAGCACTGGGTTGCGAAGCTGCCCGCAGCCTCTGTGGCGCCAGTTCGATCCCCGGCTGCTCCCTGGCCACCAGAGGAGGGTCCCACATGGCGCGCAGACCTCTCCTGCCACCCGCTGCTCCCCTCAGCAGTGTACTTCGGTCCTTCTGCCTGCTCTGCTCCCTGCTCTGGCTCTGGTGAATTCTCTCACCTTCCTGCGCTTCTGACTGTACCCAGTGCTAGTATAAACAAACAGACAAACAAATAAATAAATAAAATACATGCCTCTTTAAAAAAGAAAAAAGAGATGTTACATTAGAGTTTAGCTATGGATAAAACTTGTGTATCTATTGGCAGACATTTACATAAACTATTGCCTTCATATAACCTCCAGAAAATCTCCATAAAACGGGCTTTCCATACGGTGATCACACATCTTATGAGACAAAATGTGACACTGTAAGATATAAATGCAATTACATAACTTTAAAATCTCTTGATTAGCCAAATATATCATTGTGTTTTGTTGGTGAAACATAAACATTTTTACAAGTAAAATTTTTCCTAAGATATATTCCTGTGTAATTAAACTATATGAAATTTCTTGTTTTAATTAAACACCTATTAAACTTACAAGTGAAGCAAAAAGTGTCATGCTAAATATTCATTTTATTGTATTCTAAGTGATATCTGCCTCTAATCACGTGTCATAAGAAACGTGAAGATATTTTTTCAATATAAACCCATAACTGACCAATCACAAAAGATGTTGGAATTTCAAAATCAAATATTTCACACATTTGAGTTTCCATCACCAAAAGTTTAAACAAAATTTTATTTGTATAAATTATAATATTATATTTTTGTAAGCATTCATTTCAGGTTTACCATTTTTAAAAGCTTTAATCACTAAAGTTTTTTGGAGTCAGGTCATTGAATATTTTGATTGAAGAATTCCA
This sequence comes from Talpa europaea, assembly GCF_964194135.1. NCBI lineage: Eukaryota > Metazoa > Chordata > Mammalia > Eulipotyphla > Talpidae > Talpa > Talpa europaea. Next base: position 38,022,631 of record NC_140082.1, read on the forward strand.
GTTTTTACATAGAAATGCAACAAAATTGGGTAATAATGACAGTAAAGAAAATGATGATATTGTAGGAAATTTGGAGAGCTGTGTTTTTTATTTACATATATGGATATGTATATGCATATATAATTTACACAATGTATCCAGGTAGTTTGTAGACAGCCACCTATAATTTCAGATTCCCATGGATGCTATGCTCTGCTGCATAAGCCTAGAAAAGATTCCTGAATCTTGTACAACTCACGTGGTAGCCAGCAGAGCATTTGCATGGAATCCTTCCTGTCCCACAGAGGCCAAGACTGCTTAGTAGTAAAACATTTTGTTTTATTAGCAAACATTTTATTTACTCTTCTCAAATGCTGGTGGTTTTTATTCTGAATCAGCATAAATATAGAACAGAGAAATTGGCTATTGATGCCTTCCATATGGATTTACTCATGTGCTAAAACATCAAATCAGACGGCCATAGCAAAATACCACAAAGGGGAGGCTTAACCAACAAACATTATTTCTCACAATTATGAGGTCTGAGAAGTCCAAAGGGAAGGTGCTGATAGGTTCATGGTGAGGACTTCCTGGTTTGCAAAGAACTACCTGCTCACTGTGTCTTAATTTGGAAGGGAGAGTGAGCTCCAGTGGCCTCCTCTTCTTATGACACTAATCCCAACATGAAGGTTCCTCCTTCACGAAATAATCACCTCCTAAGGCCTCACTTCCTAATATTATCCTACTGCGGGGAGGGGAGATTAGACCTTCAATATACGAATTTGAGAGGACACAAACATTCAGTTAAAAAAAGTGAGAACATTGTTCTTGCACATGGATTTCAATGGTAAGATTTAGGAAGAAAAATCAGGAGGTTTGCCAAACGCTTTCTAGATTATTATAACACAACTGTCAATATTTAGAGTAAATAAATTTGCAAGATCATGTTAAAATGAAAGGCATGCCACTGCAAGGAGAGTCAAGGGGGAATGTACCAGAAAACCCAGAAGGTGTGGTCACCATGGACCAACTTTCTTAGTGAGGGATCTGCACCCTGAGTAAAACCAGGCACAGTAAATGGCACATGTGCTGTTTCCAAATATAAGACTAACTTCAAACTTTCTAAAGTAACAACTTCTATGTTTAAATATATAACTTTGCTACCTCTCAAATTAAAAAAAATGCAAATCATAATTAACATGTATTTAAATGTAAATAAATAAATAGTAAATAAAGATTTCATTACATAGATGATTTGAAAATTTCCAGGAAAATGCAATAAAAATTAGGGTAAATGTTTCAGTTGATTTCACTCTCACTTTCAATACTATCATACCTCTATTCCCTAATGGAAAAAAATGCCACAAATTTACAAATTCTGTTCATTCGGGTTGAGAAAGATAGGAAGACACTACAAATTAGATTTCAAGGGTGATTAGTGCATCATGAAGCATCTGGATAAACCACATAAAAGTGTGGATAACCTGTGGCAGTAGATCTGCCTAGGCTTTTGCTATTCCAACCATACAAATAATTTAAAGATTCTGTTAATGCTTCTAAATCCCCAACCAACAAATGTCCACAGTTGCTGCTCCTAATACCAACCTGCTATCCTTACCTTCATAATCATGTAAGGATTCTTATTTATTTTTATTTTTTTAAAGATTATGTATGCATACAAGAACTGGGGTGTAAGCCAGAGGTGCAGTGGGTGGGGGATGAGAGGTTTCAACAGAGACAGAGTGTGGAGCAGAACAGACAGATCCACTGAAATACACTGCTAAGACAGGGAGCAGCGGGCAATGCAGGAAAAGTCTGCTGCACCATGTGGGTCACCTCCCTGGCCACCCGGGGATAGAACATGTGCTGCAGTAGCTGGCTACAGTTTGATAGCACTGCCTTTAACTCCTGTGCCACCAGAGAGACCCCATTTAAGGATTTTTAAATAAACTTTATTTTGGAAGAGTTTTAGATTCACAAACAATGTGAAGATAGTACAGAGTCCTCATATACCCCACACTATTTCCTGTATTATAAATTCATTTTAATATGGTACATTTGTCAAGTTAATGAACTAAAATTAAAACATTATTAATAAATAAGGTCGATGATTTATTCATATTTTCTCAGTTTATTCTTAATGGTATTTTTTGTTTAAGGATCCACCTGGGATATCACATAACATTAAGAAGTCACATGACAGTTTCTCAGACTTTATTTTTGATGACCTTGATAGATTTGAGAAATAGTCAGGGATTTCATAAAATGGCCCTCCATAAGAATTTGCCTGATGTTTTTCTCTGGTTAGATTAGGGTAATGTGTTCTAGGGGATGTCTGCAGTGATAAAGGGAAAATGTCTTCTTGTGCATTTATTTTCCCAGCTTCAGTCATTCCTGCTCAGAGCCCTGGTTCTTTTCTTTGGAGAACAGTAATAGAAACCACATTGCAGAAGCTGGTTGCTTGTTGCTAAGGGTGTCACTACTATAGACTCCCTCAACTAACAGAGCAGGGTGGTAGATATGCTTATAGAATCCCTGCACATTATCTGATTATTTAGATATGCAAACACTTGAATCTATGATAAGTTAATGAGAATTCATATCCATACTCATCACCATCATTCCAGTCTCTTTCCCTTCAATGTCAACCCCAACTCTAACAAGTGAAATATTGAGAAATTTGACTCCCAACATCCACCACCCATTTCTTTCGCTGTTCAATTTCAGTATAGTCATAGTGTCTTCAGAATTGTTAATTCTTATTCTCACGAGGAAGAACTTTATCAAACAGATTGCAGTATCTCCATAGCTCTCTCCACCTTTGTTCTTACCAGTGCCACCCTTCCAAAGTTACTTAGGTCAGAACTCATTTCTTCTACTCTCTTAATGATGCTGCTTCATACATTTATGATACAACATAAAACAATTAAATTGACTTGCTAACATTCAATCTCTTCCCTACATCTAATCCTGTTCTCCAAATCTCAAAAAACAACAACAACAAAAAAAAACAAACAACTCCTTCCACTTAGTAAAATGCAATTAATGTTCATAATTTTCTTTTCAAAGTTTACTAGGCCATTTCTTTCCATCCCTGAATAATAACATTGTCTAGCCATAACACAGATTGAAATGAACTCACCTATTGAAAGTTATTTGTTTTTTTATTATTAATGATTTATTTTATTTTTTGATAACATAGTCAATTATTTTCTTTCTTTTTTTTTATTTTTACATCATTTTTCATTTTTAAACAATATATGATTCCCCACCCCCTTCAGGTGTAGTCCCCATAGAGTTTCCTTCACCAATGCACCCGTGCACCATCACCTCAGTCCTCTGTGCCCCTCCCTCCCTCCCTCCCTCTAATTCCTCTCCCTCCTCCCCCCCACCCCTGCAGGATGTCTCTATGTTTATTGCAGCACTATTTACAATAGGTAAAACCTGGGAACAACCCAAATGCCCCAAAATAGATGACTGGATCAAGAAGATGTGGTATATATACACAATGGAATATTATTCAGCAATCAAAAAAGATAAACTCATGGCATTTGCAGCAATGTGGGTGGAACTAGAAGGAATTATGCTTGGTGAAATAAGTCAGAAGGAAGAAGAAAAATATCAGATGGTTTCACTTATAGCAGGAATATAGGGGAACCAAATAAAACACCAGTGTAAAAAAATAATAACATTACAAAACACAACAAAGCAAAAACAGAAAGTTATTTGTTTCTTGTTTCTGACTATGACAAAGGCTACAATAAATATTAATGCACAGGCTTTTATGTAGCTGTAAATTCTCAAATCAGTTAGACAGATACCTAAGGGACCCAGAAATAGACCATATAAGACAATGTTTAATTTTGTAAGAAACTGCAAAACTGCCTTCTAAAGTAACTGTACTGTTTTGTATTTCCTGTACCAACAAATGAGGCTTCTTGTTGCTCCACATCTAGGATAACAGGTTTTTTTATTTTTGTTTTGTTTTTGTAGTTTTATTTTTAAATTTTAGCCTTTGCAATAGCTATGCCATTGTTTCATTGATTTGGTATTTCTAATGACAAATAATGTCGATTACTTCTTCGTGGGCTTATTTTCCATCTGTTCATATGCTTTAGTAAGGCATCTGTTCAGATCTTTTGCCCCTTTTAATGGGATTGTTTGTTACATTACATTTGGTTGAAGTTTAAGAGTTACTTACTTTTATCATTTGGATATGTCCTTTATCAGATTTTTCCTTACCAAATATTATCTCTGTTTCTTGTTGTCTTATCATTCTCTTAATCCTGACTTTACAGAACAGAAATATCTTAATTTTAATGCAGCAGAAATAATTAATGTTTTCTTTCATAAATCGAGCTTTTGATAATATTCCTGAAAACTTCTCACCATATCCAAGCTCACTTAGATTTTCTTCTATAATTTCTCCTACAACTTTTATAACTTTACACTTTAGTCTTGGTCTACTTTGAGTTTTTTTTTTTTAATGAAGGGTATAGATTCATTTTTCATACATATAGATGTACCATTTTCCCAGTACCTTTTGTTAAAAACACTCTTTTCATTTAAATTGTTAATTTTCTTTTGCAACTTCAGAGGTCAGTAGATTACTGACTAGAAGGGGAGGTTCTATTTGTAGACTGTTTTGTAACATTGCTCTCTTGTCCATTATTACCATGTTGTTCTGATTATAGAAACTTCATAGTGAATCTTGAAATTGACTTTTCCAGTTTTGGAGTCCTAGAACTTTGTTTTAATATGTTGGCCATTCTAGGTGACACAGTAAAAACATTTTCAAATTTAATTCTATGACTTCTCATAATATTTTACCAAAATTTTTCTCCTCTTGGATTGCAACAGAAAGGCTGAATTACAAAAAGGAAACACTGTGTTGATTCACCTCAATGGCTATGGTGATTTATTAAAGAAGCTCAAATTTCTCCTTAAAAGTAAGCAAGTCAGATCCCACCTCTTCCATTATGTTAAGAACTGGCTTAATTAATCACAAGTCACTTTTATCTTGTGACCAAACTGATAAAAGTCAGTACTTATCAGGGGGGTGGTTATATGCCAATTACTATAAAATATTACTAGCCCCTAATTAAGTTGTTTGCTTTGAATAAGCTCAGTTTGGTCTCTAGATTTTTCTCATAAATTAGTTGCACAATTTGAATTATGGAAAATATAATTGTCATTGCAACACTCAAAGATTATACTCTCTCAATACTGTAAATGTTGAAATACAGACTTTAGTTTTGTGTATTAAATTATTGCAGTTGCAAGAATTAGGATGTAACATTTATTTAATGTGTTTCTTCTAATGAAAACTTAGAGCCCATTAATAACTTAAGTAATGTAATTTTTAGAAACTTGTGTTCAGAATGTTATATTTTAATTAGTATCTCATTGTTTTTATGCTTATTGTCTGGAGAAAACCACATTCATTATTTGAAGAATAATGAATTATATTGCATCCCAAAGTGCTGGTATACTTATTATCATTCCTTGAGTTTCTTTTTCTAGTAAACTACTATAATTTTAAATTTGGTAAACCAATAATGAAAGTTTGCTTTTGCTTATCCATTATAGTATGAACTTATTCCAAACTGTTTTTTTACATAAATAATATATTAAACAAAATTATTTTGTACGCAGATATACATTTATCACTTATATTCTATAAACACATTGAATGCACCTTAAATGAACAAAAGTAATATTAAACAAATTTATAGCTCCATATTTTTTATTTATGGTTTTGGGACTTGAAGGAACTATGACTCTGAGTGATAACTGCCTAAATTAGAAAAATGTACAATAACAATAACATCACCTATCTCATTTTGTAGTTTAAAATTAAATGTTATGTGCACTACCATGCAGTTTCCAGCCAGAAGAAATGACAAATGCATATGCGGTAGTCATCTAAATTGTCATTGTTAATACTGAAAGTAATAGCACTTTTACTTTTTCCTTATTTTTGACAATGTCTTCAATATATTTTTTACAGTGAAGAAATTAAGATTTTGAGAGACAAAAGATGGCAAGTGACTTTCTGCATAGGCAGGCAGAGCTGGGAAGAAGGTCACTCTAAAAATTACAGTGAAAAAGCGCTAAACAATAAGTTTGTGGTTTTTCTAGAACTCATTTGAGTATCGAATTTGGAAAGCCAACTACTTGCCCCATTCAAGTAGTTCATATGCATCATCTTACAGGTTTTGTCCTCCAGAGATAAAAGAGGGCATTGCCACAAAAATTATAAGAGCGCTGAGAAAGTTGCCCCCTTTGCTAACTTTGGGGAGGGAAGCAACCGCTCCTGCAGGAAGGCTGTGGAAACCCACCCCTGCACTTTTATCTCCTCTATGGAGACCAGCTCTGTGTGTGTGTGTGTGTGTGTGTGTAGTTACCTATCTACCTAGTAATTTTTGAAACTATGATCTATGGATATAAACATAACACCCTTAGGACATGATGAAAACCCATTGCAGCTAGAGAATGGAGCTGTAAATAACTCCTCAACCCTTGGAAGAAGGGCAGAAATACATGTTGAGCCCAGACTAGAACTGACAGAAGTATAAAGATTCATAATCTGGGAAACCCAATGCCTGCCTAAAATGGATAATTAATCAGAACAGCACCCCTCACAAGTATTTAATGAAAAAAAAAGAAATATTATGATTAAAAACAAAAAGAAAACTATGGCTAAAAATGTGACACTTAGAGGAAACAGAGCAACTAGAAAGACACAACTATCAACTATCAAACTCACTCTAGAGGAGAAAAAAATCACAAAAATAGTCCTATACCTATTTAAAAATTGAATTTGTGGTTCATATCCAATAAAGAAAATCCCAGCTCAAATGGTATTACTAGTGAAGTATATAAATACATGTATTAGAATTGTTAACAATTCTTCACAATCTCTTCTAAAATATAGGAAGAAAGGAAAAATACAAAATAAGACCAATATTAACCTAATAAAGAATAAATCAAAGGAAAAACAAAAGAAGTCAACTAAAGAATGATATCTCTCACAAATATAGACACAACTATACTCAACCAATTATTGGCAGATCAAATTGCACAAAATATAAAGAGTATGATATATTACTAGAAAGTGAAGTTTATACCAGAAGTTAAGACTTAGTCAACATCAGGATAACAATTAGACTAATTCACCTTGTTAATGAGCTAAGTCACAATAGATTCAGGAAAAATATTTGACAAAATAATATAATCTTCATTCATGATAAAAATCCTTACTAGAGGTAGGGAGGGAGGAGCACAGGGGACTGTGATGATGGTGCACGGGTGTATTGGTGAAGGAAACTCTATGGGGACTAGACCTGAGGGGGTGGGGGGAAGCAAATATTGTTTAAAAATGAATAATGATCTAAAAAATAAATTAAAAAAATATTTAGTACATTAGACACAGAAGGGAACTTTCTCTAAATACGTTAAGCGCCACCCATGGAAAACTAAAAATTAATATAATTAATAATGGAAGCCTGAATGAGTACCTGTTAAATGGCATACTGGACAAAGATGCCTACACTCACGCTACTTAACATTGCTCTGGAAACTGAGGGATTTTTATAATAAAGGAGACAAGGGCCTCCCTGGTGGCACAAGGGGTTAAGCACCGCACTATGAATCAATCCAAAGCCTCTGCAGCACGAGTTCAATTCCCGACTGGCCAGGGAGCAACCCACATGGTGCAGCAGACCTCTCCTGTCTCGCCCGCTGCTCCTCTCAGCAGAGTATTTCACTCAGTCTGCCTGTTCTGTTCCCCACTCAGTCTGTGGTTAATCCTCTCACCCCCTGCATCTCTGGCCTGTAAATTAATCTTTAAAAAAAAATAAAGGAGACAATAAGCCCATTACCCTCAGAGTGGATTTCATAGTCTCCTTTCATGAACTGGGCAGTTTTCTGGAGAAACACCCTGGGAATGCATACACAACACAGTGAGGGAGGACCTGCATGTGTGGACATAGAGCAGATCAGCCCACATGGTGATGTTCATTAGCTTTGTGATTTGAGTAGAAGAAAATTGAAGTGGCTTCCCTGAGCATTTGTCCAGTCAGTTCACACCTTTCTAGCTGCATTCACTTCTTCTTCACCCCCTTCTCACCATGAGAAAGGGTCACTCCAGGGGAAGCCTTTAAACTAAGAGCATTGCTGTCTTCTGCACCACCTCCCAGCCGCAGCACCTCACAGTGTTGCATGAATGAGATTGTGTAAGAGAGAGATGCTCATTAATCAAGTCTCAGTTCATGATGAAATAATTATTCATGTGGTAACTGAGGTTATAGTGGGCTATAGACTAGATTAGACTGGACTAGGTTAGACTAGGTGAAGTTAGATTAGATACTCTCTTATCTAAGCCTAAAAGCAAATGCCATATTTTCAGGCACAGTCCTACCATTGAGAAAATATTTATAAAAGAGCTAAGTCAACCCCCAAGGCCATTGGATGGCAGGGGCTAAGCCAGTATTAGAAACAGGCTGTCTGATTCTGCACATGCATAGTGTTCTCTCCATAGACCAGGATCCCTTAGGGGCAGTAAAGGATGAGTCACCAAATCCTGCCAAATGCATGTGTGAATGTCTCTTTACCAAGGAAGGAGCAACCACGAATTCTCTTGAATCCTTCCTTCAAGTAACCTGACCCTAAGTGTCAAGGCAAACCTTGGGGTACACGATGTTCTCAGCACACTTTTGTACCTATGTAACTTGTCAGAATTTTGAAATCACAAAGAAAGGAAACCAACTTTAAAAAAGTTTAGTGAGTGAGTCTCCATAGTGAGAAAGAAAAAAGACAAAGAGCTTAGGTATCTGACTTAAATGTCCAAGTGACATTTACTAAATGTGATGCAAACTTTCAATCCTAGAAAATAAAGCCTGGGACTGGCTCAGCGAGGAAGCGGTGGCAGTGTGGCCTGCGGGTGGCTTGCGGTATCTTCAGGGCCCAAACATGTATCTGGGTTACAAGAAATCTCAATCGCTGTCCTTTCAATGCTGCTCAGTATCACTCATAAATTCCCTTTTCATATCCTTCGATAGCAAAGGAGATAGTGAGCAGGTGAGCTGTGAGGAGATGAAAGGGAAGGGGAAAAGTCAGCCTCACAAAGCTCTGGCACTGGAAAGAAAGCAGACAAATTATCTGATAACACCAAAGAGCCAGGCACAGGCAATGCTGATCTTATCAATAAGAGAATTTGATAACCATTTTTCTCCTTAAAAGAGAAGACAGCTACTTTGAAGTCACCTTAACATGAACCTTTCATCTGAGTTTTCACTCACTAAACCCCAAATTAAAAATTGTTTTCAAAAACTCAAGGTTTCTTTTGTGAACATCGTGTTTGGATTTTTAATTACCTGCCCTATTTTGGGGTTTGTTATCTATAAATAGACAAGTGTGACCAAGATGAAATTTCCCTTAAGAGGCCCCGGTCCTGGCAGAGACCATTTAGGTGCCAAGAGACACATCCCCAGTTAGCAGTGGGTCTCCATGCTGCCAGCTACTCTGTCTTTATTTTTAGCTTTCCATTTTCCTGGATCTGGGCCTCTACTTTAAGTACCTCAATCCTTGAAAAGTTCTGATGTCTGCACATTCTTGTGCTATGATTCTAGAAACATCTGGGTAAACAAATTCATGTCTCTTCGAGTCAGACATGAAGGACATAAGTATCCAGGCCTTTGAAAACTGGCAGGGTGAAGCTTTTTTGTTGGGGGGGGGGCAAAACCATTAAAAAATTATATTTAAGTAATTGTATAACATCCCAGAATTCAGTGCAGGAGGCATCTGTTAGTCTCACTCAAAAAGAACCTTTAATGCCAGGACAGGGGCCTCTAACATAAATCGTTTAATAAACATTTTTCTTTCTTTTTTAAGGATAGATGAAAAATCTTGGGGATGAAAAGTATACATAGTGCATGATTCCAACCATGTGACATTGTGGGAAAAGCAAAACCATGAGACTAGAACACCACCAGGGTGGCCAGGGGTTAGGTGGGGGAGGCATGAATAGGTAAACAAGGGAATTTACCCTATGATACTGTAATGGTGGAACCATGTCATTATGCATTTGTTCAAACCCATAGACTATACAACACCAAGAGAGAACGCTCATGTAAACTATGAAATTTAGGTGATGATGATGCAGGGTCATCCTTAATAACAAGTGCACCATCCACTGGGAATGTTGATAATGGGAGACTGTGTTTGGGGTAAGTGAGGTATATGGGAAATCTTTGCACCATCCCCTTATTTTTATATGAATCTAAAACTGCTCTAAAAATTATTTTATAAAAAATATTTATTTATATATTTTTACATCATTGTTCATTTTTGTACAATGTTTGATTTCTCCTCTTAGGGGCAGTAAAGGATGAGTCACCAAACCCTGCCAAATGCATGTGTCATCCCCATAAAATTATCACTACCGAGACACGTGGGTACCATCCCCATAAAATTATCACTACCGAGACACGTGGGTACCATCACCACAGGCTCTCATGCTCCTCCCTCTAGTCCTGATCCATCCCCCTCCCCCTCCCCCGATGCCGGTCTCCAATTTATAGTTTGACTGCTAGTTTTGTCTTTTTTTATTTCCCCCCTGGATCCCTTGTATGGTTCATCCGATATTTTTCTTTTCCCTTCTGACTTATTTCACTGAGCATAATGCCTTCCAGCTCCATCTATGTTGCTGCAAATGGAGTAAGTGTATCTTTTCTAAAAAATTCTTAATATAATAAAGCAGGAAAAATAGGAAAATAAAGAAGGTAAGAAAGCCCCATCTGGATACTAAGCATTAAAAAAATCCTAAGGGCCTCCCTTGGTGGTGCAGGCAGTTGAGTGTCATGCTGTGAAGCTATCCCCAGCCTCTGCAGCGCCCGTTCAATCCGGCCAGCCGGCGAGGGTCCCACATGGCGCATCAGACATCTCCTGTTTTGCCCGCTGCTCCCCTCAGCAGTGTATTTTGTCAGTCTGCCTGTTCTGTTCCCCGCTCTGGCTCTGGGGAATCCTCTCACACTCCCACTCATCTGGCCTGTACCCCGGTTCTTGTATAAATAAATAAATAAATATTTAAAAAAAAACCCTAAAGCTGTGGTCATAGGTTTTAGTTTTGAGGCCTAGTTTTAATCACAAACTATATAATATATATACTTTGTATATTTGTATATATATGTATATATGTGTGTGTGTATAGTAATTATTTTGTAATAATGGAAAGTTAAGATATCTTGAAAAATTAACACATGAGAAAAAAAAGAAGAAGAGCTTAGCACCACTCATGAGCCTCCCTACCTTCCCTGCTGGAGTGGAAGCTTCAGGGTAAGAAAATCAGAAGTGCTATCTGGAGAGGACAGGATTTAGTTATCATAACCATCCTTTGGCCAGAGGGAAAAAATAGACCTATTTTGCTTTGGGTCTAGAATGCACAATTGAGTTGGTTCTTCTTCTAATGTTAGGGAGTGAGGCCGTTCCCATGATTCCTAGGACAAAAGTTCTCAAATTGTTCAGATAGCCTGCAAACTAGAACACAAGGTACTTTTACAACTTTTCATACTTTAAAATGCTCTGGGAACTGATGATGTAGTCCATCACATCTTGGCAACCAAATGACCAACACATTTATCCATAAAAAAAGGGAGCTGTCAAACTCTACAAGGAGTTTGTTTTTCTCTGACATACATTTGCTATTTGTGCACCAATTTTGTTTTTGGAGAAAGCTCAATGAAAGAAAGGGGATGGTAGATAACAGAGATTTAAGGAAACTTTACAAAAAGAACAAATATCTGATGAAGAAAATCACCCATTAAATTTCCTGTGAAATGGGATAAAGACTACTATTATTCAATTTTAGTAGCAGAACACCTTTAGTCCTGCTCTTAGAAATCCATGTTCCCTAGGAGTTCAATTTGAGAACCACAGAGGGAAAGTATGTGTCCTGGTTGTACGGGCCACACAGAAGACTTAGGAAGGATTAGAGAAATTCAAGGACTACAGATGCTGCTTTGTGTACTCAGTCTCTTGCCTAGCAGTTGGACCCTTTCCATGTGTTACCCTTCTCTGTGTGTGTGTGTGTGTGTGTATTTAGGGGAATATGGGTGGTTATAAGCTGTTCCCAAATCAATCTTTTTCACCTTTTCTTCTTTTAACTTAGATGAAAATGTCTAGGATAGCGGGGCCTCCCTGGTGGCGCAAGGGGTGAAGCACCGCACTATGAAGCAATCAGAAGCCTCTGCAGCATGAATTCAATCCCCGCCTGGCCAGGGAGCAACTCACATGGTGTGTCAGACCTCTCCTGTCTCGCCCACTGCTCCCCTCAGCAGTGTATTTCACTCAGGCTGCCTGTTCTGTTCCCCTTTCTGTCTCTGGTGAATCCTGTCACCCCCCTGCATCTCTAGTCTGTACCCCAGCTCTTGCATGCATGCATAAATAAATCTTAAAAAAAAAGAAAATGTCTAGGATAGCAAACATACAGTAAAGCACTTAAGTGTGCATCTCAATGAGTTTTTCACAATGTTTGCACCCTTATAACTGCTACAAGTCAAGACACAAAAATCTTTCACAAAGGATCCCTGCATTCTCCTCTGCTCCCTCCCAGACTACTCCCATACCCACTGATAACCACTTTCCCTGATTTCTATCTTGGTGGACTACCTCCATCAGCTTTGAACTTCATCCAATTGGAATCACACAACATCTCCTCTTTGTGGCTTACTTCCCTCATTCAACAATGAATTCTTTTTTTTTTAAGATTTATTTATTTATGCATACAAGAAGTGGGGTACAGGCCAGAGGCGTGGGGGGTGGGAGGATCCACCAGAGATACAGTGGGGAACAGAACAGGCAGATCCACTGAAACACACTGCTGACGGGAGCAGCAGGCGAGTCAGGAAAGGTCTGCTGCACCACGTGGGTTGCTCCCTGGCCGGGGATCGAACTCGTGCTGCAGTGGCTGCAGATTGCTTCATAGGTTGCATCCCAACCCCTTGCGTCACCAGGGAAGCCCCCTCAACAATGAATTCTTAGGGTATTTTTAACATAGGAATGAATAATTCTGAACTTTTCCATATTAAGGAATGCTTAACTGAGAGCACCAATGTCTGACTCTGTTCTGGCATCTAAGATTTAGAGAGCAGAGGCCAATGTGTAGATGATAATGGAGAGGAAAAACAATGAACATTATCCCTGATGATTTACACTTCTTAGCCATTGTTGACCCTGTCCTGGGTCCCGCTGGCTAGCACATTACCTTCTCTTTTTTATCTTTAATACAATACACAGTGCACCTAGTAACAAATTCAAGCACTCAGGATCCAATCGCATGCCTATGGTACAATTGTTTTCATTATTGTTTATTTGATTGTTAATAGGGTTATTAATTGTCCTCGTCCTTAGTCATGGGAGAGCAGCGTTCATCCAAGGTAACAGAGTCATCTTCTGGGAACTATTACAAGGAAAGTTGAATAGGATAGCTAATTTGACTTTATTTTAACTTTTGGGAATATAAACAATAATTTGGAAAAGAACAAGAAAAAGTAATCCTACACTGAATGACTTCTTGTTTCATGCACACAAGGGCCTGCAGGAATGTGCCACAGAGCGATTCTGGGTCAGAATAAATTAGAGTTTGTAATGCATTTGCCTATATTGAGAAAGCATAAAAAAGAAATGAGGTAATTTTGTCAGGGTTTGATGCTCATTGTTCACTGAAACATAATGCAAGTTATGTCTTTGGCTATAAAATACAATAATGAGGCGATATATTCCAAGTCGTTCTCATAGATTATAAGCTCAATATTCCAATTGTGTATATTTAATGACTCCACAGTGCTGATCACTTATTTTCAAATGGTATTTGGAGATAATAAGCTCAAGTCTTTGCAGTGTGCTGAGAAATTTACTTTCCAAAAATGAAGGGTAAAAAGAAATCTCTATAAAACTGGATTCAGTGAGTTCCCCTGACAGAACCAGCTCCCCAGAGCTGTCTGCGGTCCTCACATCCAGCCAAGCAAGCCCTGCAGCTTTCAAAACAGCGAGTACAATTTGTAAAATCAAACTCATTAATTGCTCGTAATTGTTGAACAGTAATTTGCTCCTGAACCTGACAAAAAACCAGACTCTATGACAACGTCCACGACAAACAAAAAATAATGATTTATTTGATGTATGACAAATGTCGTAGCACTGAAATACTATTTATAACAAAGAAAGGTCAGGAAAAGGGTACATTTTTAATGTTCTGAATCTAGTAGAAATGATGATTGTCTTTAGTTCTACAAAATTTGCGATATGTGGATTTATTTTTCAGAATTACTTGTGCTTTTTCTATGTCATTGTTCAGATACAGACAAATGACAAGACTTGATCCCCAAGGGTATCTTCAGAGTGGGAGACAGAATGGATAAGAAAGTCTTCTAGATGGAAGGAAGGAGTTTGTGAAAACAATATATAGACAAGAATAGTGAGGAACTCAGTATGCCTGGTCTAGAGGGATATTTGGAATTAGATCATGGGGTCAGATGAACAGACCTGCTTCACCCCTACTTTACAGTCTTCCTATGACTGTGAAGCTGCATTGTCACAGCAGTCTCTCTGAGCATCTGTGCATCCTCTCCCTGTCACTACTGCCAGAGTCACATCCTTCCAGAGAGAGCTGCACCTGGAGGGAGGGAAGTTTATGGACAGCAGAGATTTTATCTCATCCCTGTTATACCTGCTCACCCAAAAGTCCCATAGAAGATGACTCATTATTTTTCTAAATTTCATGCTCTGCATAATTTAATCATATCTGGGCATGAGGCTTTTCTCAATTTTCATAGCTCTCCAAATCCCACTGCTATCAACCCAGTCATCTACTAAGTCCAGAATGACATTTTCTACTCCAGTGTTTTCTGTCAATAACTTGTTTCTATGAAAATAAATGGATCCCAGGTATGAATTGTTCTGTATTTACTTGTTTTTCATAGCATGCTAATGTGAGCTAGAATTTAATATTAATATTTTATTTTTTGAGCCCCCAAAACTCAAGGAACAGATCGTTTTGGTCAAGAGGAATTGCAAAGAACATTTAAATTCTCCCTTTGAGGAATTTACCTATCACATTGATCAAATTTAACAGAAACAGGTGACTTTTTTATGTGTTGTTTGCATCTAGGTATTGCGCCTAATATCAACCTCAACTATCTTGTTCCTATTTTCAAAAAATCTCTAAGCAGTCTGATTTTCTTTAGAGCACATTATAATTTCCCCAACATATGTTTTTTCTTTAGTTTTTGATACATTCTTTAAAATGATGACAGCCATATTTCCAAGACATTCCTTTGAATATTCCTTTTCCAAAGTTCTTTCTGTGTCTCTTTGAAGTCTTCCATCAAATGTTGATTTAAAAGCCCTGCAGGCCCACATTCGTTTGAGGCTGACTGTTCTGACAAAGGGCGCCCGCCCTAAGGTGTCCAGCGTGGCGAGGACAGGGTGTTGGGAACAGATCACTTTGGTACTGCAGGGTACCACAGCACGTGTTAGGCTGAGCTCAGCTTGTGGAACTGATTGGTGCCCAGACCCTGGTTCTCACACTGCAGGCACTTATTAGTGCTGCAAACAGCAGCTCAGGCCCAGCCCCACCTCGTGGGATGCTGAGAGCAGTACCCCAGCCTATGCTGACTAAGCCCCCTGGAGATAGCCATGCAGGTTCAGTTTGAGAACCATTGATCTAGATAATTACATTTTTTGCCCCACTCAGTCTCCATTTCACAAAGGGCACACATTTATGGAGAGAAACATAACATTGCTCTGACAGCACGTATTGTCAGAAAAGAAAGCTGTTTAGAAAATAAAACAAAAATAAGAACAGTTCTTCCAAAGTCATCCATTCCGCAGAGGAATTTATCTTCTTTTCTTCTCTAGAGTATGACAAAATGCCCCTTGTTGTCATCTCAGTAACATAATTTTTGATTAAAAACCAAAAGTTGTTTTTTCCTCTTAGATTTAGATAATGGCCACTCTTCAGAAAGGTAAGTGGAAGTATTGAGAAATAACTTTACTAATATTTATTGCAAGAATATTGAGAAATAATGTTACAGGATTTTTAAACTTTTTTTTTGAAAAATGAAAGTCTTGGGGCAAAAATTGCTAATACAATAATTAAGATTATAAAATAATATTATTATCCTTTTAACATACTTAAATAAACATCATTGATATGACCTATTTTAGTGTCTGCATTTGGAATACATAATACAGAAATTGTATTGCTATCTACATTTCTTTTCTAGACTATTTCTTACAAAAAAGTCTGAATAAGTACATCATAATTGCAAATGTGCATATACTTAACAAGGATGACTGATTTTAAATGTAGGGCCATACATACAAATAGATTCCTCTAAGTGGAGATAAGTAGCTTATCATAAGAGAAAAAAGCTTATCACAGGAGAAAAATGTGGCTTAATGATAAAGTCTATGTAATTTTTGATTTGGCATTTTTAGATTCAGACAAATACATGATTATTAATCACTCTCATAGCAACATGCTTTCTATGCTATGGGTTTTGAAATTGTGACTGTTGCACAATGAAAGAGAAAGTACAAGAGACACATTCACATGCTTACCTCTCAAATCAAGTTTGAAGTTTGTCTTAAATATTTGATTAATCATGAAATTAGAATAGTGCCTTTGTGACACAGAACATTTATCATATGGTTTGGAAAATGATAAAATGCCTTTTATTTTCTGCAGATTTGTCTAGAGGAAAATAAAGAGAGGATCCTGAAATTCTCAAACAAGAGAAGAATGTCTTATATAATTAGTCTTTCAGTATGCATGTTCTTTAAGCTAGTCCTGTACATGCTTTCCCTTGTGAATGGAAATATTAATTCATGGCTATTTCAGTCTCCAAAATTAAGGTATGGCTTCTTGGAGTCTGTTCCAAATTGGGGACTTTCCAACCCAGAATAGAAGTAAGATTCCCTTCAATCAACAGGAGAGAGAAATGCTACCATTTTATCTATCTAGAATTCATAGTAAGTGAAAGTCAAGATTCACGTGTGAGATTCAAGTAAACTCAAAAACTGCATTAACTAATATTATAATATCCCACTCTTCCTGACCAATTGAATATTTCCTTTATCTTAAATGTTCTAAAATATATAAACCATAAGTCATTCTCAATTTGATCATCTTCAGTTACAATATTTTTGTTACTATCTGCAAAAGAGTAACACACTCACAGATCCTTTATGCAAATTTGAATATTATCAAAGTGTCATTCTCAAAGTCAGCCGACCAAGTGCAAATGATGCCAAGATATTAAATTGCTTACAGAGACAATATGCTACCCTCATATTTTAGGGCATTAAAAATGATGACTCTGTTTTTAGATGTCAAAAGGAGAATGATAAGAGGCCAAAGCCTGTTACTTGGGCTTCTTACAGAGAAGAGATGTTCCCTGAAACTTTTATCTTAATTTAACATAGTTTTAAGATACTGGTTTAGGGTCTGTGTGTGAATATGCCTTCCAGGTACATCCAGACCATAGAAGACTATTCAATAAAAATGCATTTATCAAAACTCACAGAAACCATATACCAATAAGGATGAGTTTTGTTATTAGCAAATTATAGCTTAATTTAAAAAAAATCAACTATAACCGGTTATAGTGCTACAAAGTGAGTAAAATAGTAAATTTCTAAAAGTATTATCAAATGAATTGTAGTTCATTATTTAACGTGATAATTCATAATATGTGTTAGTATGCTAGTCAGTGATATTTCCTAACCTATGAAAAGAAAGTAGGTTTACACCTATTTTTACATGTTACCTTCTATGAAGAAACCAAAGACAATTGTTTAATTCTATATTTGGAAACAGACAATGAAGAAAGTAATGGGTTTGACAGGATGGTTTTGTTACCTTCATTAAATAATTGTGCTATGTTTTTGTTAAATAATTGAAATAAAATGTATGGCCTCTGTCAATGAAATGGCTTCAGAGGAAAAAAAATACATATTATCTATAAATTCACATATATAAATAAATTATATATAAAATATATACCATGTATACACACACAAACACACACACACAAGGAAAATAAGGAGAAATTTTTCACAGTTTTCAGCAATCATTATTTTCAATATTTCTTGCTATGTCCCTGATGTCTCCAAAACCTTACACATGCATAATTGTTCTTGAAAGGAGGGAGAGAGTTCTGTTTGAGAAGTTGTGTGCATTATTTTGCCTGAGAAGTATGTTCTACACAAAAGATGAGCCAAAGTGAACACTAGTGCTGAAACCTGTTCTAGAAAAGATATATTATGCTTCTATTAAAAAGAATTATCCTAATTTTCCTACTGGAAAATCTATCCTGAACTGTATTCTTTAAATATAAATTCCTGGCAATTCTGACAGCATAGTCGCAGAAAATAATGTCAGAGCACAGTCTTCAGAGATGTTCTGCTCTTGTCCAGTCATTTATTCCTGTATCCAGCACACATTACAGTGGGAGTCATGTGTTAGGAAAGACCTAATTATTGGGGTGCAACACTAATGAGCACATGTGCCCCTTGTCCACCTGGAGGTAGGATCAGGACCTGGCCCTCAAGTCTGCCGTTTGTTCCAGAACGATAGTTTTTAAGACAAAATAATCAAGTTTTCCTTCAAAGCAGCAATGCCTTTCCAACTTGAGATAGTGCAGGAGCAGCTTCCATGACCCTCCCCCAAAGTTAAACTACCTGCAGTTTACTGCTCTTTGCAACTCTATAGCTGGGCTTTGCCAACACTGCGGCATTATAAGAATTCATCATTTCACCAAAGAGTTTCACTTAATTCTGTAACTAATATATGGAGAGAAATCTGGAACATGCACTATTTTTTTTTCCTAATGTGATATTATCAGTTTCAGATAATGGATTTTTTTTTGTAAGACAAATGCCATATATATAGAAAACACATGAAGATAATTTAGTTCTTTTATTCCATTAGTCTCTCCACATAATAACTATGATTACCAAGATTTTCTTATACTCTAAAACATGTTTAACTTCCTGGAATAAGCCCTATTTTACAATGTTGTCTTATTTCTATATTCCTAAGTAAAATCTACTGATGATTTTGTCCCAAAGAACAAAATGTCCCCTATTGAGGGATGAAACTATGATTCTGAGTAAGAGATAGACTGAAATATTAGCTGGGATCCTAGATATGTTGTGATGTTATTTTTGTTTCTATATGCTCAGAACTATTTACAATAAAAGATGCATATTTAGTGGGAAGAGGATAAAAGAGTCAGGTCTGGCAACACTCTTCCTAATGTGTTGTTTCAGGACTGATATGTTAACATGGCAACAGTTTTTGATACATATTAGAAAAAGGGGAAAAATGGTCACAAAGCAACAAGTAAAGAAAGGTCGAACTGTATTTAAAACTCTCTGGGTGACATGCACTCAGAATTCAGTGAAACTGTCAAGAGAATAGTCTGTTTCTTTTTCATCTGCCTTCCTTCCCGTCTTTTCATTACTGCTCACCCTCACACATAAATCTTGAAATGCCTCATTCATGGTGTTCTTCCTGTGTGCTCACTCCACACAATGGATAACCTGCCATTTTCCTCCTCTCAAGATGATCAGAACAAGGTCTATTCATTTACTTAGTGATTTTCTTCTTTGATTAATATAATTTGAGCAGCTATTTAGCTCTAGACACTGTTCTCAGCACTGACCATCCAGCAGTAAAGAAAATATGCAGAAATCAGCTGTCTCAGTCTGGATCTTGGTGATAATTGTTATAGAAAAATAAGGAGGTGTGAAGAATGTGTTGCTGAGCTACATTGTTCAATGGTAGGGAGCAGATAAGGCTAAAAGAAAGTGTCATTTAAGAAGAGTCTGCAGGAGTGAGAAAGGAAGTAGGGAATAAATACAATAGAACAACCCAGATGACCAGGATGCAGACTTCAAGCTTTGGAGAATGACAGGTGTGTGAGGAAAACAGGAGGCCTGTGTGGTGGAAGTTCAGTGGACACAGGAGAACAGTGGGGAATGAAATCCCCACAAATTGATCTGTTAAAGTCCTAAATCCACTGTAATGGTATTGTGAGATGGATCTTTGGAAGGCTCTTAGGATCAGATGAGGTTGTGAGGATGGGTGGGTGTTTATGACAGGATGGGTGTTCTTTTAAGAAACACTGGAAATCTCCCTCCCTTCCCCATTACCCTGTGAGGGCACAGCAAAAAGGTGCCATCTGCTACACAGAAGAGGGTCCTCCCCAGACCTTGACTTCACTGGCATCTCAATCTCCAACTTCCAACCTCAAAGCAGTGAGAAATAATCCCAGGCTGTGGTGTTGTGTATGGCTGCCCCAGTTGACTCGCACAAGATGAAGTTAATGAGTTGATTTGTGTGGAGCTTAGAGATAGATGACCACAGACCCAATATGCTTGGGCATTTCCAGCTCAACTTGACTTTCACCCATAATTATTGATGCCTCCCCATTTTGTTCTCAAAATCAAACCAATCTGTATCCTAAAGCATGTGGTCATCTTCCACTCTGGCTATTGAGAGTTGTCTTTTTCTGGAGTCATGTGAGTGATGAATGGTTCTGAGAAGATAAGGGGGACTTGTGCTTACTTTTTTAATAGGATCATTCTTCATCAAACAATAGATAGGAAAGACATCTATCTATATAGATATAAACAAAAAAAATGAAACAAGTTGAGGAGACAAAGCATTATCAGCGAACATCTCTTCCACATTTTAACAAGAGCTAAGGAGCAAATTTGACTATGGCTTCTGTCACATCACTTCAAGGTTGTTCTGCAGCTGGAACAGCAACTATAGGTCATATGTCAACATGGATGGGGTTGTGTTTCAATAAAAATGAACTTTTAGACATCACAATTTCAATTTCATATAAATGTATGTGTCAAATGTATTTTTCTTTTGACATTTTTCAAGTGTTTAGAAATATATAATAAAATAATTTTTAGCTCCAGGGCCAAGCAAAGGTGGACAGTGCAATGGATTTGGTCAAGGGCCATAGATTGTTGTAGGGGAGAAAAAATATATATCTTCTACCCTCTTAGATTCAGTAGATGGGTCCTGCTAATTAAATTAACGAAATGCAGATTAACAGGATAAAAATATTTCCTTTATGTGCATATCTGGTTCATTGAAATATTAATCCAAAATGTATATACACCCAAATTTACACAAATACACACACACACACACATATGGGGATGTGAGGGTGGGGGAATGATTTCCATGGGAAAAACAAATAGTCTTTTTTTAAAAGACTAAATAAATGGAGTTATAAGGGGAATAGACAGGAGATAAGAAAGGTTTGATAATGTTTGGGTATAGTATAAGTAGTCTTTCCATCTTCTTCAGGGGCATATATTTGTCCTCAAGATTTGGACAGCTTTATTTTCCAAAAAATGCTACTTTTAGGCAGATAAGAAAACTCTAAATAATTTGTATTTTTCCACCCTGCATTTGCTGAATCCCAAAAGTGTTCAACTTAAAATAATTTTCAGTTCTGGATTTTAGGAGGTCCACACAGTGCTTTTGGCCTCTTTATCTTTTCTATATATCTATGTATTCACTGATGTAAGGGCCTCAGTCTGTTGATCCTGTATGGGGTATAACACCCTTCTTTGAAAGGATAACTGGGATAGTATTAGAAGTCAATGTCATGAACAGATCATTACATTCATATTCCAAATATTTCTAATGATACAAAGTAAATTCAAGGTTTTGGGGGTATTTGATATACCTGAGATATATACCTTCTTAATTAGAGACAAGTTACTTTTTTAATTTTTAATTGCTTGCTTTTTTGTTTAGTTTTTTTTTTCTAATTTTGATCTTCCATCTAGATTTTTATATTCATATTTAGTTAATAAAATATTTTATGAAGAATTTGTGGTTAGGTATTTGAATTTATTTTAATTGCTATTATGAATGGAATTTTTTTCCTTTATTATAATTTTTAATTATCAGACTATACAGAAATACTTGAGTATATACTCTATTTACTTTATCTTTTTCATGTTTGCATATTGCTTGCGAATGTTTTTCAGTCATTACTCTAAATACTAGAGCTCAAATTTATTCTCAGAAATAGAATTAATGCAATTTGTGTTCTCCTTTCTGATTGTTTATTTATTCTGTCTTTTAAGATTGGTTGCCTGTAACTTATCAAATACCATTGGTTTTGGTAACAATATCATATTTTTACTACCATGAGTAAAGACGAGGTCAACATTTAAGTAAAGATGAGGTCAACATTTAAGAATAATGAAAATTTAGTTTGGGAAATATATTTTTACCTGGTACTACAATAAAACAGATAGCCACTAAGTGCCCAGAACACACAGGAAATGCACTCCTTCTCCAAGAACAGATGACACAGAAAGACACCTGCATTGACAGAGTATAATGTAGAAGGAGGATAGCACAGTGACATCATTTTAATATTTAGAAGAATGTGATGCCTAATCAAAGGACACTGGGTAGTTCAGTAAATGAAGGCCATAAAGAACTGACAGAGCCAGGGAAGGCTGTATCTAATGTACTTGCAGAAATGTAAAATCTCCATCAGGCAGAAAGGGACTGAAGGACAGCTCTATGCATATTTTAGGAGAAAGATGGTGGCCATCATTCCACAAGGAAGTTGTTTAGGATTGTGTTTGGTAATAGGACATAATTCAACTTGGTTAGAGATCAGTGATAGATGGATTAAAACACTATAGTGAGGTCATTTTCTGGCATCTTTAAGAAGCAGTTAAGTTTTACCTTATTTAGAAGTTGGCTGGACATTACTGACTGTTTGACAGTCTGCTCATATCCATGCCACACTCACAATTTTAATATTTTCAATAACTGTTTTAACCCATTTGGTTAAAAAAGAAAAGAAATATCAAAAGATGCCATGGACCCTAAGTCTATGCTTTGTACATCTGATTGTCTGAATGAGCTTCAGAATGATGGCAATTCAGAATGAGTCAATAAGATATTGATTCATCAAACCATGGTAGTTAACATTATTCTAAAACCAAAAGAAAAATGTCCTTTTTTTGACACTCCTCAAATCTATTTTTTACTTAACAAAACACTGTATTCATTTTATTCTTAGATCTTTTAATAATGAACTTCTTAGAAACATTTACTCAGAAAGATCCCTTTGTTTAGAAAGGATTTTAAAAAGGCTGCAGTTGAGATGAGGTATTGTGATCTGCGTAGCAGCAAGAAAATGAAATAGATCATTACTCTTTAGAGAAGTCCAGTGTTAAGAAACAGAGGAGCCAGAGACGCTTCTATAGCCTCACTAGAGAAAGAATTTTCTCTCACCAGATAACCTGATATTAATGTATATAAACAAACTTAAGAATATTAATCTGAGAGTTAACAGTAAGGGTTAGCTGTCCTGAGATGATAGCCAATGACGATAATTAAAAACAATGCAAAACTCACTTCCACAGCATGTTTTGGAAATTTGCATTTAATTCACAGAAGTTCACAGATTTTATTACTATGGAGGGGGAGAATGTATTGTTGGGAGCCCATGCTAACAATTAAAGTGTTCTGTGCACTCTTTCCTTGGTGAATGGTATATTTATAGATTTCATAATGGGCTACATTTTTAGTTTTTGTTGTTTCCTTATGTGTTCAGACTTACATTTTAATGTGCTGGGAAGCTTCATCACCCAAGAAAGAACCAAATGCTTATATGCCTAATGAATAATATAGTTCTCTAAGAAAAGAAAAATCTCTAAACATTTCAATCAGACATAAAATTGCTTTAAACTTTAAATAGCGATGTATTGTTGTTGGAAACAATTGAATATCTATGTCAGTTGCAGTTTCACGTACATTACAGCATAAATTCACTAAAGTTTAGAATAACAATGTACTCTAACAAATGTATTAGCTTTTCGTGCAACAGTCTGAAATCCATATGGAGCATAATATTAAAATCATCTGGCAGTGTGGTTACATTTTCATCACAAAACTTCTAAATAATGATGCTTTAAAATGATTTTATACTCTAGAACATCGTATATATACATATATATATATATATGTACACACACATGCACACACATACACACCCTATAGACTAAGGAGAATGTTGGGAAGAATTACGTTAAAGTGATCATGTTATAGCTCTGCAGGTAATTATATACAAAGATGAAGCTGAAGAACATGGATTTTTCTTATCACATTGAAACCAGCCTCCAGGTTCTTTAATTTCAGAAATTGGGAAATGCTGGATCCTCTACAATGAGCAGTATTTTTAGTGAGATAATAAAAACACTATGTAATTACATACTGCTGTTTTGAAGCTGAGTGCTTGGCAAACATGGACTGGAAGCACACTTCTGAGCTGGCCATGCTTTTGTTTCACTTGGAAATGCTCATTGATATGTGGGAAACAGAATAATTTTTAGAACAGATGATAAAAGTAGGTGAGCCAAGGGTGTATATAAATCCTGGGGATTTTTTTCTAAGGAAGAACAAATGCTCAGCGAAGGAGTCACAGACAGTGGCTCATGTGTGCCAGTCATGTCTCCATATGTAGATTCAACAAACTTCAATTGCCTACTGCAAAATATAACTTTCATCAATGTATACAACAAACAAAACAACATGAAATGACAGCAAAAAACCCCACAAAAATCAAAAAACTTTATCTCAGTCTTATTATAATAAAAGTCATGTTTATCCTGACACATTCCAACATCCTGCAGGATAAGCTGGGGATTGGCTGTGCTCAAGGTCATTAACAGTCTTGGTCTCCTTCCAGCAATGAGTCTACCATCTCCAAGAGCCTCCAAATTTTCTTTCCTCGACAAGAGGACAGCTGTCTTACCCAAAAAGTCTAGTGCAACAAGTCAATGCACTCACACTAAGTTCTACCCCCAGGCCTGTAACCACTGTTACATCAGAGTAAAACAGGTTTGGATGCTGGGCTTGCTCACATGGTTTGGGTACAGTACCCCAAGTTGCTGTGGGAACAAGCCAGCATGTACCTGCAGTTGTGAAGAGAAAGGCAGAGAGCTGGAATCTGCTTTCACTGGTTCAAGTGAGGCAGACAAAAGGTCAGGTAAGGGGGAGTTAAGCATCTAGGAGCTTCTTTCAAGAAGCAGGTTTTAACCCCCAGGCAAGGACCTGGGATCATGCTAATGCTTTGTTTGCATGGCTCTGGGAACAGCAGAGAGCCCACAGGAAAAGTTAATTCAGCTTGCACTTCCCACCATGAAGATGACAGATCTCTCTGTGTTTGGAGGCAACATATTCCACACATAGAATACTGATTCCATATCCTCTATAAATGGCTTTCAGCTTCCAATGGAACCTAGTGTAAGGAAGTCTGTATGTGAACTCTGGGAATCACTGAAAAAACTCATGAGCCTGTGAAACTGAAACCAAGTACACTGTTTCATGGACCACATCCACACGGAGAGACACCCATATTCTGGAATTTACAAAAAGCTCCAAAAAGGTGATCTCAACATAGATCCATAGGATCTGGAATAAAACTATATAGTCTGCATAAGAGAATTATGTGCCTTTCAGAATATAGGATAAATAGAGACAGAACGCACAAGTAATGTATACTTAGAGGACCTACTTGTGTGTAGGTCATCACCTACCACTGTGATGCAAGTGCCCTACTCAGCCCACACCTGCAACTGCAATAAGAATCTTGAGGACTGGCTGACAAAGAAGAAAAATTTCTGGGCATGTTGAGCATATCAATTCAAACAAGCTGAATATGGACTATGACTACAACATATGCCCACTCAAAGGCTACTGTGAAAAACAGCAGTGAAGAGTCAATTATTGTGGGAAGAAATAGCCAGTAGAGTGTGTGCATATTTATCAATGGGCAGTGGCAGATGAGCCTGCCAGTGGATGAGGGCCTAGAAGGAGAAAGATTTTAGAAGGACATAGACATGAGGGTGATCTGCAGAGGGTCTGATTTTAAAGATTTTATAATGTGTATTAACAGCACAGAGAGAACATCTACTATGGAAAAGTAATTTAGCAACCCAGAAGACAAAATAATTGACTGCTTAGTAACAGTCAACCTCTATCATTGAAAACATGAGAGCAGGCACCATGGCTGCCATGAGGGACAACTAGGGTGGCAACAGTCTCTCTCTCTGAGGTAGATCTTTATTTCCACTACCAAACTTCCAAACTTGCAGCAACAGACTCAAGCTGAATTCATTAAGTGACTAAGTGCCAAGCAAGTACTTTCTACTATGGAAGGGACAGTAAATACTTTTGACTGAAAGAGGCAGATGTACCAGAAATTTCACCTTTCCTGTCCACTGAATCTCAAACTGCATCACTCTTAATAGTTTACAGAATGTTGGCTATCTACCAGAAAATTTCACAGATGATTCCATAAGAGTGAAGGACTCACTCTGACGTGAAAGATGAGTGGCAGCTTATACATGACTATGGACCCACTGGGCCCATCAGATACTGTATATTCCAGAAAGTTCCATCATGAAGGAGGGTTGGGATGTCCATTGACGGCATGACAGGGAAACCAAAGGTGATCTGAAACAATGAGACAGCATTCACAAGGAATTAAACTACACCCTACATCAAGGACTCATTAAATGTCACTGTGTCTAAAATATATATAAGAAACAGAATGTGAAGGAAAGCACGATGTATTTGCCATAACTCCTAGACACATTTCCAGAATGTATACTTACTGCCTTTTACAATTCTGGGCTTTGAAGATTTAGAAGTCCTGTTCCCCCACACCCAAGTGTTTTCATCACAACTAATATTACACGTGGGAGCCCTATCTCAAGGGTAAATAGCGTGTTACGTGTCCAACAGAATAACTACATTGAAATGCTTCCTCCCCAGAGTTCAACCACTGACTATGTGGCCCCATAAAAATATATTAGTCTTTCTGAGTCTGGTTACTTGACTGTTTTTAAATGTCATAAATTTTTTGTCCTTAACTTCCAGGGTTGATGGATGGGTAAAAAAAAAATGAGGTAATGTGTATAAAAGTGATCTATATAAGTAAACATACATATATAGTAAAAGAATTATATGTATAAGCTTCAAACAACTTAAGGTCACACTGTCAGAACCTTCATGAAATTTGGCCCTATTACAGTCAGCAAATTGGAAAGTAACATTAATGAAGTAATATTCTCATTATTACATTAATCTCTCTTACATTAAGCTTAGGGCATGCATTTGCTGTGGGGACAAAAGTATATTGTAATGACTTTCACAAGGAGAACAGCAAGGCAATGTGTGCAACGATGTTGACATAAAGAAAATGCATTCAGGCGCTGGGCCATTGTGAGCAGTGCTAACATCATGGAAATAGTTAAGTCGAGCTTCCCTGGTGGCCTAGGGGTTAAGTCTCAATGTTATCACACTGTGGCCTGAGTTCTATCTGGGCCAGATAGCTAATCCACATATAGTGCAGCAGAACTCTCCTATCTTGTCCATTGTCCTCCTCCACAGTGTATTTCAGTGGATCCTCCTATTCTGATCCCCACTCTGCCTCTAGTAAATCCTCTCACTCATCACACCTCTGACTTTTACCCCAGTTCTTTTTTTTTAAAGATTTATTTATTTATTTATATAATCACTGGGTACAGTCAGAAGCACGGGAGGGTGAGAGAATTCACCAGAGCCAGAGCGGGGAACAGAACAGGCAGACTGACAAAGTACACTGCTGAGGGGAGCAGCGGGTGGCAGGAGAGGTCTGCGCGCCATGTGGGACCCTTGCCGGTGGCCAGGGATCCAACCGGCACTGCAGAGGCTGCGGGCAGCTTCGCAACCCAGACCTCAACCACTGCGCCACCTGGGAGGCCCTACCCCAGTTCTTCTATGCATAAATAAATCTTTAAAAAATAATAAAAATAAAGAGTCAAGTCAACTTTCCTATCATATTTTTCAAGGTTTTAGTTATTTTTCCTTTCTATGAGAGTATATTCTTTTTTTTTTAAATAATAGATTTTATTTTTATATTCCCCACACAATTGCAACCCCCCATTTTGACCCCAATCCCTCCCCTCCCTCCTCCCACCCCCCAATAAGTGTCTCTGGTTCATAGTTTTTTGTTGATTTTGATTTTCACTTTCTTATAGTTATTCATTTTCCTGGTCCCTTATTTACATTTTCTAGATTCCTGCTATGCGTGAGACCATCCGGTATTTTTCTTTTTCTTTCTGGCTTATTTCGCTGAGCATGATCCCTTCCATCGCCATCCATGTTGCTGCAAATTGTATATTCTTTGACAATTTTGAGATACCATACCCTCTAGTTGGTCTTAATCACTGGTTATACTTGGGATTCTATCTTATTCATTTTGTAATCCTTCACTTGGAACTTGGGAAAATGAATAGCACAAGTGAATTCTGAACAACTTTCTGCTCATTTAAATTGAAAAAAAGCCATTAACAGAAATACTTCATTTTATTACAAAAGAAAAGAAGAATTATTTATAGTTAGTAAAGATGGGTAAATCAGTTCAGAATTGTCATTTCTCATTGAAGGAAATATTTGTGTCTTTTATTTGATTTTTCTACGTGGGGGAAATTAACTCCCCCTCCATATTTTCCATGGTAAGAAGGACAGATTTGCAGAGGAATTCCAGTCCATCCATTGCCCTGGGTGATGTTATCGTCACATAACATTTATTTTTTAAAAGCTTTTCATCTCAGCCATTCACTATGAGAAGGAAGTATAATGTTTTATGTGGCAGAAGGCATAAATACTTTGGTGAATTATCTTTTCAGAAGAGCTTGCCTTTTCCTGAAGCTCAGTGATTACCACTGAGGGATCTGAAATGAATGCTTTGTCTTGGTCATTAAGCCGGAAGGCTGGGTTACCTCAGTAATTAAAAAGCTCAATTCACTTGAGTCAAGCGGGCTGCCTGTCACCAGTGGTGCTGGCCAGACTGTGCTGAGCAGGAGGGAAAGTTCCAGCTGAGAGAGGTTTTTAAAGTTTAACTTGAAAACATGCTTGGAGCCTCTGATCCCATCAGGTGGCTACTTGTCAAATATGTTCTGCCACCATTAGCTGATCTGGGGAATAATGTCTGCCCTTCAAAAAAATTAAGTGAGAATTCAGTCTTTCCTAGGCAAGAAATAGCAGCCAGCAGGACTATTTGAAAGTATAACTGGATGGACCATGGAAAGAAAATTAACAACTGTCATAGCAGTTGTACTTCTTTTTCCTATATTCAAGAAAAAAAAAATCTTTATACTTTTGTTAAAATCAGTAGTTTTATTTCTGAGCTATTGAGTAGACATTGAACCTTGCTGGTCTGACACGAGGTTTCCAGGTTCTTAATTTGCTTTTTCAACTAGGATAGCCCAGGAGGTAGAAGACCTATATAATGAGTACTACAAGACGTTATTAAAGGACTAGATAGTGACATAAAGAGATGGGAGGTTATCCCATGCTCATGGATGAGGAGATCAGTATAATATAAAATGATATCTAAATTTAATAAAGTCCCCATCAAGATACCAAATACATTTTTTCAAAGAAATTAAACAAAAAAAATGAATTTATAAGGAACCATAAAAGGATTCATATTGCATAACAACTCTGGGGGCTGGGGTGGGAGTAGAGAAATGGAGGTATCACATTACCTAATTTCAAACTTTACTATAAAGCAACAGTAATAAAAACAATATGGTATTAGCACAAAAACAGATACATGGATCAACGGAATAGAATCAAAAGCCCAGATGCACCGAATCTGTGATAAAACAGCTATGATCATAAACAGGGAAAAAGACAGTCTCTCTAATAAATGGTGCTGTGAAAGTTAGAAATGCATACCTGATAAATGAAGTTGGATCACTTGCTAAACTCATAAACAAAAATAAACTCCAAATGGATTAAATATTTATGTATAAGACCAGCAAAAATAAAATAGGTAGAAGAAAATATTAGTAATACTTTCTACGACATCAATGAAAAAGGTATTTTTGGTGATTTGACCCCTGTGGCAAAGGGACTAAAAACAAAAGTAAACAAATGGGGTTACCTCAAGTGTAAATTTTTTTTAAAGATTATTTATTTATTTATTTATTTATTTATTTATTTATTTATAAAAGCACTGGGTACAGTCAGAAGTGCAGGAGGGTGAGAATTCACCAGAGCCAGAGAGGGGAACAGAACAGGCAGACTGATGAAACACACTGCCGAGGGGAGCAGTGGGCGGCAGGAGAGGTCTGTCGCGCCATGTGGGATCCTCGCCTGAGGCTAGGAATCAAACTGGTGCTGCAGAGGCTGCAGGCAGCTTTGCAGCGCAGCGCTCAACTGCTGCGCCACCAGGGGAGGCCCTCAAGTGTAAAACATTTTATAGTGAAAGAAAATACAAGATAATTAAAAATATAAGATAATTAAAACATAATTAAATGGGAAAATAATATTTACATAGTATATAATTGGTAAGAGATTAATATCCAAGACATATACAGAACTCATACAAGTCAACAAAAATAAACAACCAGTTAATAAATGGGCAACAGCTATGAACAGGTGATTCAAAAGAGAAGGCCAAAAGACATACGAGAAAATTCTCATCATTGCTCCCAATAAGAGAGATGCAGGTTAAAACTGCAAAGAGATACTATTTCTTGTGCCTGTGAGAATGGCTCATATCAAAAACACCTCCAACAAATGCTGAGAGCAAAAAGAACCCTATTACACTGTTGCTGGGAATGTAAACTGCAGAAAATATTATGGAAAGCAATTCTGATTTGCCTTAAAAAACTAAAAATGAAAATACCATACAACCCAGAAATCCCAGTCTTCATCATTTATCCAAAGAATATGAAATCAAGCCCTCTCTAGTGGCACAGGCAACTTTCAAGCTATCACCAGCACTTTCAAGCTATCACCAGCCATTGCAGCAGAAGTTTGATCTTCGGCCAGAGAACCAACCCACATGATGCAGTAAACCTCTCTGTCTCACTCTCAGCAGTGCATTTCAGTAGATCCACCTGTTCTTCCCCCACTCTATCTCTGGTGAATCCTCTCACCCACCCCCAACACCCTATACCTCTGGCCTATACCCCAGTTCTTGTATGGATAAATCAATCAATCAATCAATCAATAAACCTAAAAAAAAAAAAAGAACATAAACCATCAACACAAAATGCACATATTCTACAATGTTCATAGCAGCATTAAAGCTTGGACATAGAATCAGCCTAAATACCCATCAAAGGATGACTGAATCCAAAGATTTTGTATAGCCACACTGTGGTGTACTTTATCACTGTAAGAAAGTCTGCAATGCAGCCATTTTCAACAAAATAGAGGGAGTTTGAATCATATGCAGTAAAGCAAGTCAGAATGATGAAAACAAAAACATTTACACAGTATATAAACTTGATAATGTGAAGCACTTTTAAAAAACAGTGGACATCAATAACTACCACAAGGGCTCTGAGGTTAAAAGGGAAGGAAGAAGGATAGGGATAGGGTATAGAAATAAAAAGATTGTTAATATCTACCAGGCATAAGATAATTTCCTTTGTATGAAAATAACAATGCATTTTGGTTGATATTTTAATGCCCATATGAAGAGAGAAGAGAATAGCCACTGTTTAAAATCTATTGGGGGCCTCCTTGGTGGTGCAAAGGGGATAAGATGCAGCACTATGAGGCTATCCTCAGCCACTGCAATGTGAGTTCAATCCCTGGCCAGGGAAATACCCACATGGTGCAGCAGACCTCTCCCGACTTGCCTGCTGCTCCCCTCAGCAGTGTACTTTAGTAGATCTGCCTGTTCTGTTCCCCACTCTGACTCTGGGAATCCTCTCACTGCCCACACTACTGGCCTGTACTGCAGTTCTTGTATGCATAAATAAATCTTTAAAAAAATAAAATATATTATGATTCCTGCTGTGAGTGAGACCATCAGTATTTTTCTTTTTCTTTCTGGCTTATTTTGCTGAGCATGACACCTTCCAGCTCCATCCATGTTGCTGCAAATTGCATGAGTTTATATATTTTGATTGCTGAGTAATATTCCATTGTGTACATGTCAACAAGCAACTATAAACCAGAGACACACTATGTGGGGGCGGGAAGGAGAGATTAGGGTCAAAATAAGGGGGGTGGGAATTGTATGATGACTATATCAAGATGAAAATGCATACATTGTGCAAAAATGAAAAATGATGTAAAAATATATAAAATAAAATTTAAAAAATAAATATAAAATTTATAGACGATTGGGGACTTTAAACAGAGTTGCAAAATCTTGGGACTTTTCAATGGGTACTATTCACTATAAAAATGTGAAAATTTACTAGGACACTGACTGGCAGGACCCTATGTATTATGAACCTAATAAGCTGTTCTGTTATAGGAAAGAAACATAAATGTTTGGAGAAAGAAAAAAAATTGTATAACCCAAAAGAAAGGACTATTGGTTTTCAAAGAATTATTTCCTTGTTTTCGTTCACCTAGACTTTACCTAGTAGATACTACAAAATTACTCTTCAGCATGAAATATTTTGAAAGCTCATTTAGCTGACAATGATACCTAAATAAATTTAAAACTGGGAAATAGGACCACATGGGATATGTATGTTGATAATTAATAAATATTTATTGTATCTTGTGTCAGACAAAATGGAAAACCCAGATGCGCAAACTTTCCCTCCCTGGTGCTTACAAACTAGAGTAAAAGCTGAGTTCATGAACATAATACCAAGAATATGGCAAGGCTGGTGATACTGTGAGGATATGTCAATATTTTGCAGACTCTATAGATCTCTATAGACTCTAGAATCTGCCTCAGAGGAGGCAGCAGGTTTTCAGAGAAGACATGAAAATCTTTTCTTCACTTTCTAGAACATGGAAGTTGATCTTTGCCAATGAGTCTACTCTGTCTAGCTGGCCAGAGTCCCGGAGTTTTGATTGACTATGAAAGACTGTGCAAGCCCTAGAACTCCCTTAGTGGAGACACCCAATATTTTCAAGTAAAGGGGAAAAATAGCTTATGGAAACACAGTAGGAAAACATAAGAGTACCAAATGGCGACCACTCGTTTTTCTAAATAGATGACTTAGTAATCATCCCACTTTTTCTCCTACAATATTGTAAACTCTTTCTGATAGGTTTTGAAAAAAAAATAACATTATCTATCCTGGTGAAGCTCATGTAGAGCATTGAAACTATAAACATTCTATAAAAGGAACAAAATTACAGGAAGGGCAAGAATAAAAGAATGATTATTACCTTCATGGCACATCTAAAAGCTTCTCTGAGAATTAAACATTGCTCTATATTAATCACTTAATCAAAGAAGTGGCATTTCACTCAACATCTGTAGACAGAACAGGGAGCAGTTTGCAATCCCAGAGAATCTCTCAAAGCGTAGTAAATGTGAAACATTATCTCCCTAACATATGCAAATTCCCTTTTCCCTCATGATGTGTTGTTATCTTGTTGCGGTTATTACAGATGATGGAAGCCCATCATTCACCCCACCAATGAGCATTAACTAAGCCCTAGAAGACGTATGTTTACACTGGATGTGCAGTGCTCTCTTATGACCTTTATTTTCAATTGATACACATACCCACAAAGAGTCACTATAACATAAGCTAAATGTTTAAATCGATTTCAGAACTAGAGCACAAAAGAAAAATTTAAAAATACTTATAAAAATTTTCTCTGAGATTTACTTATTCAGACACAGCAGAGCCTGGATATTTATTGACTAACCTTTAGTGGAACCCCAAGGCATGGAATGAAGAGGCATAAATGCAGAAGAAAAGACTACCAACAGAAATTCAAAACTCCATTTAGCTGAAGAAAAGTCTCTTCATACTTCATGTACAAACTGCCCTGCAACTAGCCAATGCACATTTATTTAACCCTAACCCACTTCTTGGGTAAAATAAAATTAACTCCACTAAAAAGCTATGGAAACTCATTCTCTTTATTATTTAGAGAGGCAATTTTCAGTTTATCTCCTATTTCCTTGCCAATCAATTTGAAATAACGATTTCCTTTTCTTTTCTCAAAACCCTGGTGTCATAATCTATGGACATTGAGTGATGAGTCAGTCCATTGCTTGGTAACATTACCTTCTCACCAATGCTGCTTTGCAGAAGACTAATGCTGGATAGAATGTGCAAGACTGGTGAAGAATGAAATAGATGAGAGAGAAAATTACAGGACGTCATTTAAAAAATAACATTTTCAAATGATGCATCTATGGGCCTCCCCGGTGGCGCAGCAGTTGAGCGCTGGGTTGCGAAGCTGCCCGCAGCCTCTGCAGTGCTGGTTCGATCCCTGGCTGCCCCCAAGCCACTAGAGGAGGGTCCCGCATGGCGCGCAGACCTCTCCTGTGGCCCGCTGCTCCCCTCAGCAGTGTACTTTGGTCCTTCTGCCTGCTCTGCTCCCCGCTCTGTCTCTGGTGAATTCTCTCACCCTCCCGCGCTTCTGGCTGTACCCAGTGCTTGTATAAATAAATAAATAATAAATAAATCTTAAAAAAAAAACAAATTATGCATCTGTGCATATATTGACTAGTAACCACAAGAATTCAGCAGTATACAAAAATAAGCACTCATTCTTTTTTCCAGATGTTTGTGGATTAGCTGATCAAGTCTATTCAGGTGGCTTGGAGGAGGAGACAGTTCAGATCCACATGACTCATTCTTTTTCTAGCATTGTGAGCAGCATGGTGTGTTCTCCTGGTATGGCAGAAGTGATAAAGACACATATAATGAAAAGGGTTGGTATTGACTGGTTAGAGTTTCCTTTCATCCTACCCATCAAACTCAGTCACATGACTGATGGAATCATATGATGCATATATATATATATATATATATATATATATATATATACTCTGTACCCATTTGAAGAGTCACACAGAAAAGGGGATGAAGTTAAGAAAGGTGAAAAAGAGTGCAATACAGCATATCGTCTTTGTGCCAAACAATCTGAATCAAAGACTCAAGGTAAATGCCAAATCACTTTTAACTCCTTCAACATCTCAACAAATTTATTTTTAACCAATAGCAAAGCCTTATCACTAACAATGAAATGGTGGTAACAGAGGATCTACCAGCATTAAACAATGCATAAAACCTCCCCAGAGTGCATTTGTGTAAAGAATAACCAGTAGACACTGTAACAAACACCAGTAAAATCGGATGGGATAGGGTGAATCTCATGGACAATGCAGGTTTGATGAGTCTCTGAAACAGAAGATAAAATTTGCTCTCAGCTCATGGAACAGAAAGTTAAAGATATTTCAATCAGCTATAGATTTTGATGTGTTTGACTATCAGCATTTTCATGTCTTTGTGCACAGACTGGAGAATACACAGCATAGTTTCAACAAATGCATGTGGTCAAAAGTAGAGAGTCCTCAGCTGCTCTCACATCCTATGCATCCACCAGAGACTTCTAATGTAAAGAATTGAAAACTATATAAATATCTTTCTGGGATATTCAAATCCAAACCAAAATGTCACATATGTCTTCCACTATAATTGGAATTATACTGGTTTTATAACCACATTGATATGTGCAAGAGAGATTCTTAAAATGTCAGGACGATTTTAACTCACTTCATATTGTCATCATTAGATAAATGCCCTTATTAGGTGTCAAAGATTTCTTTAAAATTGTACATTGTGTTTTTTTAAATTGTCGAAGAAAATGACCTTAAATTATGCTGACCATTGTAGCAAAGGGCTGTCTCTTCTATTCAAAGCTCATGACCTCCCTTACAGAGTTGCATTGTTTAGGTGAGTACACATGATTGACAGCAGATACTGAGATCCCCAAAGGCCAATTCAGCTGTGTCTGCAGCTCCTTCCTCCAACTCTACCAAAAATGTTGTGTGGTCACTGTTCATTCCCTTTGTGTTGTCAGAGAGATGAGGGGAGCTCTTGAAAAGTCCTCCACTACCTAAAACAGGGATTCATTGTTCTTGTATTAAAATTTTATTTTGCAATCCACCACAAAATCTATTAACATTTCCATTTAATTGATATTATTATCAACATGCATCATCATTTACAGTAAAGAAAGAAAAAGAAGCTTTATCATTGGTCACAATTCGGTGGTTCACCTCTGAGATGCTTTAGTCTCCTGGTCATGAAACACTGATCTGCAGATGGACTGATACCGCCGTTGGACACTTATGCCTTTTGGATAATTTTCACTTCATGGCAAGGGTCAGCTATATACAGAAGCAATGATTGGGAGTCATTGTTTTGAAAGTTAATTTTCCTGGGTCTGATGTACCTGCCACTTCAATCGTTTTTTAAAAAGCTTGCTTTGAACAGAGCTCATGAATCCCTTTGAGAGATTTAAGATGTCTCCTTTGGTGGGAGATTCCTGGGTAATATGTCAAGATCCTTCTCCCTCAGCCCTGGAGGAATCTAGCTCACATTTCAGGGTAAAAAGTAATCTTTTTTTTTTTTTCTCTAGTAGAAAGACCAGATATGATAGCAGTCCAGAAGGCAAAATAAAATAATACCCAGTTTCCTAATTTGGTGGCTCCTTCCTGTGCTGCAATCCATTGTCTCATAAGCAAATATTTGACCCTTATCACATCATCCTGTGGGAACTGGGACATAGGAAACCAAAGCAGGAGACTGCTCTGGCTGTTGCTCTGTGCTGTGATTAAAATACAAGGTCTCGGCTCTGACCCTGAGGTCTGCATCTTTTGTCATTAGATGTACAGGAAATTGTGACCAGTTAACTTGTTAGTTTGCAAACAGGGTAAAATTTCACACATTTTGCAGTTTCTACTGAATACGTTTGTATGAAATTAAGCAAATGCATCTAGAGTAAAATATAAAAGTCACAGACTGGCAAGATCCAAAATTGTATATTGTTCCTATTTCTATGGCTACAAATATCATATATATTATCCATTTGCCAGAGGAATTGATGCACTCAAAGCTTCTACATAACTTCTACGGCCATTATTTTTTATGACATTGCCTACTAAGCAAATTGTCGAGTGAAATAAGAAATCAGAAAAAAGGATCAGGTTGCTGAGAGTTGGAATTTTCACAGTTGAGACTTTGGAAAATGCAAATACATCAAAGAAAGCAAATCAAGAACCAGTGATATCTAAATTAGGATGTCAAGGCAAATTTAAGATCAGAGGTCAGAAGTATGAGGTGGCATAATTCAGGCATTTAAGGTGGCTTGTGATAGAGCTTGCAAATGAAGGAGTGAGAGGAAAAGTTGGGGTTTAAAAGGCTGTTCACAGCTGATTGATCCCATGCTTTCTCAAAATGTGTCCTCAAGTTGAAACAGTACCTCACCTGCTACCTGAAATTGAAGAGATTAACTACTGAGAGATTATCTCTGTGTTCTAATTTTACAATTTTGATGAGGGATTCAGTTCCAAATTTCAAAATCATCTACAATCTAATCTAAGCAAAATGAGTTCTCTATCCTAAGATTCATTATTATTAAATGATATTAACTTATAAACCAATAAAACATTTTAAAGCATCTGGAAACACTGATACTCCCTCATGGATTGAGCTCCTTTATGGTGTGTTACATTTCCTTTCCAAAAAAAATTCATTTTCATTTAAAAGTTACTTCATAAAATTTGCTTAGGAGATTTACTGGTACCTAAATCATTTACTTTTCTCAAGTCCTGGTATTAAAAAGTATTGTATACAGAAATAAGTTTATTTTTATTCATGAAAGCAGAAGTTCAAACCCAGTGACTATAATGGAAAAAAACCGACTATTTGTTTTGTCAGGATTTCTCTTGAGCTTTTAATATCAATATATATTTGTCATTAATTTGTTTCTAATGCTAAAAACATTTTAACATTCTAGTTCTTCTGCATGAATAACTTTATTTTCTAGAAAAAAATATGGTTCTAAGTCTTTTTAGCATTGCCTTGGAAACAGAATCACATATTTTTACTGTTTTTTTTTTTTTCAAATTTCATTACATTTCAAGTAAGTGTCTTTAAAGATGATAGCAGATAGTGCTTATTTATATTTTTTTAAGTTTTTTTTTTTTCATACACTAGCTGGGGTACAGGCCAGAAGCGTGGGGGGCGGGGTGAGAGGATTTACCAGAGACAGAGTGGGGAGCAGAACAGGTAGATTGACCAAAAGTACTGATGAAGGGAGCAGTGGGCACAACAGGAGAGGTCTGCCGTGCCATGTGGGAATCTCCCTGGCTGGCCGGGAATTGAACCCATGCTGCAGAGGCTGCAGAGAGCTTCACAGCGCTGTGCTCAATCCACTGCACCACCAGGGAGGCCCAATAGTGCTTATTTATTGCTTATTCTGGGTCAGGTACTATTCAAAGTGTTTTATATTTATTATCTAAATTATTCCTTTCAAGATATCCATGAGATAAATAGCCCCATTTAATAGATGGATAATTTGAAGGAGGAGAGGTTAATCTACCTACACCAGTTCACAGAGAGAGCTGTTCAAAACTGACTTTCCAACAAAGGGCATATCCCACTCTCCCAGGACCCTCCCCACTGCTCTTCATTGTATCAGTCAGGGCTCCTTCAGCAAACACATCAGAAAGTCTCTTCCAACGCCTCAGTACATGCTAACAACAATTAAAAAAAAAATCCACTTAACTTGTAAAAACAAAAAGCACATCAAAATACACATATAAAAAACCTAATTTCACTCCACGTTAAAGATAATTAACACAATTCACAAAAGGTCCCCAGGATTATTTCTTGAATAAATAATAAATTTTAAAAAGACTGTTTATGCAATCAATTCACTATTACTATACCTGTCCATAATTAATCAAAATACTTGAAATATACT
Organism: Talpa europaea; assembly: GCF_964194135.1. Taxonomy (NCBI): domain Eukaryota; kingdom Metazoa; phylum Chordata; class Mammalia; order Eulipotyphla; family Talpidae; genus Talpa; species Talpa europaea. The sequence goes on from NC_140082.1 coordinate 38,061,455, forward strand.
CTCTTTGTAATGATTTTTTTAAAGATTTATTTTTATTTATCTATGCATACAAGAACTGGGGTGTAGGCCGGAGGTGCAGGGGTGAGAGGATTCACAACAGATAGAGTGGGGACTGACTCACCAGAACAGGCAGATTGACTGAAATACACTGCTGAGGGGAGCAGCAGGAGAGATAGGAGAAGTCTGTTGTGCCATGTTGGTTAGCTCCCTGGCCAGAGATAAACTCAGGCTGTAGAGTTAATAGTGCTGAGACTTAACCTCTCGTGTCACCAGGGAGGCCCTCTCTTTGTAATGATAAACATTTAACTGATTTACTTCTATTCTATTTTTGGTATAAAATATATTGTCCAAAATATCATTTTATTGACAACTTAAAACCTTTTTTCTAATTTTTAGTATTTATTGAATTTACACATGTTGTTTCATGATATTCTGTGGTATTCACTTGCAAGAAGTTTACTTCTAAATAAAATAGGGTAAACTATGAAAATTCTTTCAGCCTTGTCCAGCATATCATAATTATGAAAATGAGCTTCCTGAACATTCTCCTCCACAGGCTACTTATAATAAAGGAGAACTTTGTTCTATTTTATTCCCTGAATCTATCACTGCCATTAATAGGTGGGACAAAACCAGCTTAATCTTTGACCAAAGTAGCAAGCTATTTATTTTAGAATTGCTGAACTGTAACTATTATACTGCTAATAAAAATCAGAGAATTTTGGGTTACACCATAATGTGGTAGGCTAACTCAGTGTTCTGGAGAAATTGAGAAAAATGTTCAGAGAGCACAATACCTGTTCCTTGTAAAGAATCAGAAATAATTCTCATTTTATTCTAAGCATTCTGGATATTTGATAATGAAGAAATGTTACAGAAGAGTATACAGCTTCAACATTGTTACTCACTTTATTAGTTAAAATGCCAAAATTTTCCTTCTAATTTCTGCATTCTTGTTTTTGTAGTTCTGAGAATCATTGAAACACTGTTGTTTAGTAAATAGAGATGCATACCTCTTTTTTTTTGCTTTTTTAATTTTATATATTTTTACATCATTTTTCATTTTTGTACAATGTATGCATTTTCTTTTCTTTTCTTTTTAAGATTTATTTATTCATTTACACAAGAACCGGGGTACAGGCCAGATATGCGGGAGGGTGAGAGGATTCACCAGAGACAGAGTGGGGAACAGAACAGGAAGACTGGCAAAATACACTGCTGAGGGGAGCAGCGGGAGCAACAGGAGAGGTCTGCTGCGCCTTGTGGGACCCTCGCGGTCCGCTGGGATCAAACCCGCGCTGCAGAGGCTACGGACAGCTTCACAGTGCGGAGTTCAACCATCTGCGCCACCAGGGGAGGCCCAATGTATGCATCTTCATCTTGGTTATAGTCCCTGTAAAATTCCCACCATCCTTATTTTGATCCTACTCCCTTCTCCCCGCCTGTAGTGTCTCTCTGGTTTATAGTTGCCTGTTGATTTTGATTTTTACTTTATTATAAATTAGTCTTTTTCCTGATCCCTTATTTGGGTCTTACAAATTCCTGCTGTGAGACCATCCAGTATTTTTCTTTTTCTTTCTAGCTTATTTCACTGAGCATGATCCCTTTCAGCTCCATCCATGTTGCTGCAAATGGGATGAGATTATCTTTTTTGACCTGTGAGTAATTTTCCATTGTGAAGTTCCATCCTTATGAGCATTTAACCAAATCCTTTCCCAAAGGCCACCTCTTAACCCCATCTCATTAGGTGTGAGATTTGAACTTAGGCATTTTGACAGGACACAAGCATTTGATTTATAGCTATACATTATCCTTACTTACAGACAGGAAAATCTTGGAAGCAAAATTAATATTCAAACTGAGGTCTACTGAATCTTGGTTAATGTTTCTTTTTTTCATCTTTGATTTCGGGTTTGTTTCTGCTCTACCATTTATAATTTAAAACTAATCTATGCCCTTCCAAAAGGAAAATATAAATGTGATACTGGCCCACATTTAACACCAGCCAGAGGTTTGTATCTTGTACTGCAGCACCATGTAGGCCTGCAGCTATGTGTAGACAAAGAGCCTAGAATTAATTTATTCTTCAAGGAGTGTCCCTTGCCATATTGTTCTTCTGTTTGTGCCTCTAAGCACTTTCTTTGGATTCTTAGGAGCACAACTTTCTAAGTCACTCAAGCTGACACCCTGCATGACCTGCCAAAGGCAAGAAAATAAACACAGCTTTACTATTGAGTTCTGACAATGTGCTTCTTGAGTAAAAGCAAAGCTTTTCATTATATAAGCATAAAAGCATGCCACTTTTGCTAGGAAAAAGATCTTGAGACAAAAGTAATAAAAATGTAATGTTACCCACTCATTTTTATAGCTTCAAACTTGACTCATTTACCCTTTGTTTAGAATAAGCAACATAATAAAGAGAACATCTTTAGTGGTAGAATATAGTATCAACTATTTGACCCAATTTTGAAATGAAATTCTAACAGTGTGACTGAAAACAAAGGTGACTATTACTTAGATTGTGATATAAAATACCATCTCCGAAACACAAAATTTAATTATTTAATGCAACTCAAAATTTTATGGAATATATTTAAACACAACTTCAATAAATGAATTACATGCTAATGATTTAGTAATTTAAAAGAAAAACATACTGCTTAACAAATACAGTTATGTTCTCAGTTTCTTAGACATAAATATTAGGGAAGACGCAGAGAATGCCTACTTATAAATAAAAAATCATTCTCATAAACAGATGAAACTTTATTCATTTTTTAATTTGTATTATTTTATTGAGGTAACATTGGTTTACAACACTGCATCTAATTTACCAGTATAGATTAACACCTCTTCAGAAGTAAGCATTTATAGGAAAATAAACTTTATTTTCATAAGAGTTTTTGATTTACATAAAAAATGAGAAACTGCGGCAGAGTTCCCCTATCCCCTGCACTCAATTTCCTTATTATTAACATCACATTAGTATGGTACATTTACCACAATTAATGAACCAACGTGATATGCTATTATTCATTGACATTCATACTTCATTTTGATACTCTTAGCTTTTAATCTAATGCCCTTTCCCTGTCCCAGGATCCCATCCAGGATACCACTTCCATTTAGACATCATGTCTCATGGATCTCATTTTGGTTATGACAATTTCTCAGACTTTCCTTGGTTTTGATGACCTTGACAATTTTGAGGAGCGCTGGTTAGTCACTTTGTAGAAAGGAAATCCCTTTGTTGGAAGCAATCTTTTTTTTCTTTTTTTCACAATTCAATTGGTTTTTATTGGTTTGGTTTGTTTTGTTCGAGGCAGATGGTAGGGGAGAAAGACCACAGACATCAAGTATCATTTCTGTAAGGTAGCATCCAGGGTACATAACCACTGTTGATGCAGTCCTTACCCACCTGGGTGATACAGTGTTTATCCAGCTTCTTCTTTGTAAATAACTCTTCCCACAAATCTTGCTATAATACACTTTTTGGAAGAAAGTCACTATGCACAGTCCACACTTAAAGAGGAAGGAGTTCTCTCTCTTCGAGAGAATACTGTCTACATATATTATTTAGGTTTTGGTTTTGTTGTTTTTGCATGGGAGATTTAACCTCTTACCCCTCAGTTATTTATTCTGCCATTTATATCTGTTTGGACACACAAATACATTTCACACTTTAGTTTATGAACCTTAATTATGTTGTTGCTCAGATTATTCCAGCTTTGACCATCAGAAACTCTTTCAATTGACTCCATATCTTCTTAATGTGTCCCATCAATCCAATCTGTGTGCACAAGTGCAGTATGTCCTTAACTTTCTGTCACAAGATGTTCCAGGTTTATCTTGAGTATTTCCAGTACTAGCCTTAGAATCAACTATTTCTCAAAAGAAGCTTGATTGTTTTATTTGAGAATGGCATTAGAAAACAATATCTGGGGCCTCCCTGGTGGCACAGGCCGTTGAGCGCAGCTTTGTGAAGCTGTCCACAGCTTCTGCAGTGCCAGTTCAATCCCCGTCGGCCATGGAGCAACCCACATGGCAAGCACACCTCTTCTGACTCACCCGCTGTTGCCCTCAGCAGTGTATTTCATCAGTCTGCCTGTTCTAATCCCTGCTCTGTCTCTGGTGAATCCTTTCACACTCCTGCACATCTGGCCTATACCCCGGTTCTTGTATAAATAAAATAAATCTTTAAAAAAAAAAAAAAAGAAAGAAAACAATATCTGGTACTATGTATGCTTGTCCAAATTGGAGTGTCATTTTTCTTAGGTCTCTTAAGACAAAACAAAGATTTATATGTGTGTATATTAGTGACATTATAAACAACATGAATACCTACAAATGATTTTGTAAGTAGTTGTATCTCTATTTTAAGTTCAACCCTAGTCCATGCTGATGTCCACAGCTTTAACCTATTACCCTGTATTTCATTCTAGCCTCTTCCATTTGCTTAATATACAATTCTCTACTTCTACTCCAATATTTATAAACCACCCAGTTACCTAATTACTCAGCTAAAATATAGGGTATTATAATTAATAATAAAAAATGTAAGTCCATTCCACTTGGGAAATAATGTTATCAACTAGACTACGGTCATTCTCTATGAACCCTTAGGACGTTAACTTTAGGAGCTTTCCTCCTTTTGAGTTACCAAGGTCCACAACTCTTCCCTCCTTATTTATTTTTAAATTCCAGTCAGCCTGGAATTATAGTTAAGTCCTTCAAGGTCATTCTCTGGTCCAAACAAACATTCCAAATAAAAAATTAAAATGAGACACCATTTTGTAGACTCTGTCCGTATGCTCTGGATCTGAGTCATAAGAGTGGAAAGAAGTTTACTCCAGAAGGAGCTTTGATTTGGCACCTGGAGCTAGACTATTCCCCAACCCTTTCAGGTAGAGAAGGGCTCTAAAACATGATTCTAAACTGGAGAACATGAGAAGACTGAGTAGAAAAGTTAAGAAATAAAAACAAAAACACAGTCAGTAAGAGAGATATACAGAGAAAAGAAAGTCGAGGGAAGGAGCAAGACATAGAAATAAATTCACTATGGTTTTAGAAATCTAGAAAAGTGAGAAACATAGATGGAAAAGTTAAAATTATGTTAATTAACAAAGTAAACTTAAAAAACATCAAAGAAGAAATTACTTGATTTGAGGACAGTGAGGAGAATTACTCTAAAAGAAACCATAACGAATCAAGCGATTACATTCCCAATGAACTCTACCAGTTTCTTATTCCCTTTGTCCATTATTTCATTTATCTTTCAAAGCATATTAAGCATAGTTATTTATAATTCTCCCTTTCTCCTGATTATTTCTGTCTTGCAACTGTTTAGTGCTTGCTGCTTAGTACGGATATCCTAAAGAAATTATCTCTCTCATCACCTTCTCAGTGAGAGTTACTATGGTGAATCAAGGGATCCAGGCATTTTAAAACATTTATTTCTGTTTTGCTTTTATTCATAGAGCACAGCCCTCAGGTTAATGGGCCTGGCTTGTGACCTAGGCATAGACTTTCTTGTGTCATTTGATGATTGTTTCCTTTGCCTCCTGGTCCAAATGGCCATGTTTCCCTCATACTGGGGCATGGAAATGTCTCCTTACTCCCAGTCCACATTCCCTCATTGAATGATACAGGACAGAAGGAGGGACCCTTTCCCAGTTTATGTGTCACTTTCTATGACTTCCTCTATGTTGGTCACCTTAACAACTCAATATTACAAGAGATTGCCACTTTTCTGTTGGGCCTTCAGCTGCCAATTCCACAATCCGGAAAATGTCTACCAAAGAGATGGAGCTACTAGGAGCTGCACCTCATGGATCACAACACGCCATGGTCTCCTGTTGGTTATCTTTAATAAATATATTTTTATATGTTTTGCTCACTTTTATAATCCACAATGAAGGATGAGTCTCAAACCATTGATTTGGGATGGAAGCTGAAATTCACTTTGGCAATACTCAAAGGAAAAAACAAAAGAAACTTGGAGGACTTACAAAGCTGATGGCTAGAAAATTACATTCTATAGCTATGATAAGGAAGACAAGATTCTATTTTCCCTAGAAGATTCACATGTCTGTAGCTTTTTGATATATACCAATGTTTCCAGGACAGTTTACTGAGGTTTCAATAAATGAAGCCAGGCAAATCAAAAGCCTATACTGAAAAAGCTTTCGATGTTTTGAATGTAGCCATGGAAGTTAAGACTCATGAGAGGCAGGACTGGAGTCATCTGCCACCTCGAGACCAACACGCCTTGAGTACCTGCTGCACACGGGCACCATGCTGGGGAGTGGGGCCACAGAACTGGGTAGCAGCTATTACCACACCCCACTGGCATATACCGGGAAGCTGTTTCTGTCCCATGAAAAAATGCCCAAGCAGTGGAGGTCTGGGGTGCTTTATATGAAGAGCATTTGGGCAGAGAGAGCAAGTGGAGCAAATCCTGGTAAGAGAGAGTTGGGGGAGCCCCAGGGGTGCAAGGTTGGCAGGTGAGTCACTTACAGCTGCTCCTCCTGTGAACTGGGCCTTCGGATCAGTCAGATGGCAGGCATTTGGGCCCAGGCCCCCTACTCGTTCTGTTGTTTGATTAGATTCCCACGTATGTGTGCAGCTGTGTTTCTAGCATGAACTTAAATATTTGTGGACTTAAATATTTGTGGACTTAAATATTAAATGGAGCCAGGCTAATCAAAAGCCTATACCGAAAAAAGAAAAATGTAGCTTTGACCTCTTTTTAACACCATATACAAAAAAATAATTTGAAATGATTTCAGAAGAAAAAATTAAGCTTTCACAAAAGAAGTATTCATGACCTTGGATTTAGATAAATATTTTCTTAACAGCAAACAATAATTACTCTATATAAGAAAAAAAAAGATTGAAATTTCTTAAAACTATAAGCTTTAGGATTATCAAAAGACACCATTAAAAGAGTGAGAAAATAACCCAGAAATGGTAAAAATATTTGCAAAATGTTAGTCAATGTATGACTCAGATCCAAAACTTATGAACAAAGTTTACAAATCAAAAAAAAAGGTTAAAAATAATCATGTAAATCCCCCCTAAAAGAAAACTTCTTATGTAAACTCATTAGACAAAATAATAATTATAGCCAAGGTAAGAAAACCTTAAAAGTTCCTGAACAAAAATTGAACCATTATAATGAAAATTAAAAGATGCAGAGTTATGCCACTCTCTGTCCAACATCATTAAAATGATGAGCAGGGCCTCCCTGGTGGCGCAGTGGTTGAGCGCTGGGTTGCGAAGCTGCCCTCAGCCTCTGCGATGCTGGTTCGATCCCCACCTGCTCCCTGGCCAATGGAGGAGGGTCCCGCAAGACGTGCAGACCTCTCCTGCCACCCGCTGCTCCCCTCAGCAGTATACTTTGGTCCTTCTGCCTGCTCTGCTCCCCACTCTGGCTCTGGTGGATTCTCTCACCCTCCCGCGCTTCTGACTGTACCCAGTGCTTATATAAATAAATAAATAAATAAATCTTAATAGATAAATAAATAAATAAATATAATGATGAGCAAAGCCAAGTGATGTCAAAGATTTATGCAGCTGAGGCTGTTCCATTGTTCTTGGGAAATCATTCTGAAAAGTATTAGGAATTTGAAGAAGATATATATATATATATATATATATATATATATACACACACACACACACACACACTATGGAATACTAGTCACCTATAAAATCAGATGAAACCTTGCCATTTCTGACAACATGGAAGGAATTGGAAGGGGGTATGTTAGTCAAATAGGTGAGAAAGAAAGACAAATAATTGGATGATCTCACTAAAATTTGGGATATTAACCAAAAAAAACAAGGTGAAGGAACAAAACTAAACTAAAACAAACCCCAGAAATCTGACTGCACAACTGAAAGTTCCAGAATTGGAGGGGAGAGGGTGAGGAACAAAGGTGGCAGGGGGCACAATGGACTCTATGGAGGGTTGTTGGTGCTGTAGTGATGGGCCCAGTGTAGCAACATACATTTGAAGAGGTCTGAAACTACTCCTAAAACACAAAAATCTTGTAAACCACTATTACCACAATACAATAAATAATTAAAAATTCTAAAAAATAATATAAGTATTTGTCATCCATTATTTCTGCTTTTCACATATGCCTTAGAGAAACAAATATTCATGTCACCAAAAGACACACCTTCATGGCAACTATATTCCTGAGAGCTGAGTATTGGAAGTAATGCAAATGTTGTCAAGAATAGAATGGTAAATCATTTGTGATATATTTATGCAATGAAATGTGACATAGCAATGAGAAAAATGAGCTCTCGTACTGTACAACAACCAAAGGAAGTTTACAGCTGTAATGGTGAGTGACAGATGTTAGAGGCAAAGGAGGGCAAATGTCATTTCATTTTATACAGCAAAAAAAAACCAGGCAAATCTCAGTCAGTGAGATGTCAGTATGTGACATGGCATGGCAAGTGTGTGGCCACAGACGCCCCCTGGGGACCTATATGTTGTGAGTGACTGTGTGTGTGTATGGTGGGTATATAAATATATTCCTTATTTCCTTGCACGCTGAAGATTTGTACCTTGTATTGCATCTCACTTTAATAATGCCTAATGATAAAGACAAATAAGATGCACTTAATTAACAGTACACTTTTCCTGCTTATCAGTCATGCTATTCTAGGATCAGTAAAATAATCTGATTGCTATTAGACACATAATGTCAGAATTAAAAGAAAAAAAGAATAGGACAACACCTGGGAGATACACTTTTTATGTTCTGAGAAAAGAATGATTACAACAATCATCTCAAACTTCAAATTCTCCCAGTTCCTAGAAATGAATGACCACCTGATCACAAAAATGCAGCTAACATTCTGATAGAAGCATGGTATCTGCTTCCAAATCCTTTAAATTTTCTTCCGTAATATAAACATATACATGAAATAAACCAGTGAACCTATACTTTCAACGAAACTGAGGGAGAGAAAACACAAAAGCTTCCCATTGGAGATAATTATTTCCAAAGCAACTGAAGCCAGTAGAATACGTGCAGAAAATGTGGGGAGAGGGAGACTTGGAAGCCTGGCGGGGCTGGCCTGGCAGGATAATGAAGCAGCAGCGTGTGTTTATCCCTGAGAGGGGGCCATGGTTTGTAGAAACTCTTGCATGCCCTGCTGCCCTTGGATAGGACGTGATTATGAGAAAAAGGTGCCATGTAATGCCCTTGGGTAGCGGGAGTGGACCCTTAGAATGCAGCTCTGCAAGAGGCCTGCCTGAGGCCCAAGATGAAACCACCATGCACTGGGCTTGTAACAGGGTAGTCCTCCCCAAAAAAGGGTAGGTTCCAGGTTCCCTGCCCCACCCAACAGGGTAAAGCTAATCAAAGAGGAAAAAAAGCTGGACAGGAGACTGAAAAAGGAAGAAAGCAGTGTGGAGAGCAAGAAGGAGACCTGGAGGAGGCATAAGTTGCAGAAAGACATGTAAAAAACAAAAACTGCACTTGCTTCTTGGTCCTGGACTGGTTAAAACAGACGTGGGTGAGAGACCCGTGGGGAGGTGAACAATAGCAGCTTTTATCTTAATTTTAATTTTGCTCTTTTCCTCCCAAACTTGTCTGTTTTAAACCCTTCTTTATGGATCTTCGCCAAAAGTTGCCTCAGACTTGTGGCAGGCTTTTGGGTCTTGCTTTGGGCCAATCCCATTGGGGTGGACTTTTACCCTCAAGGGGACAGGTAACTATGGGTGCTTAATTTAAAAACTATATTCTTTATCTTTTTGATGTTACCCACTAATTGTATTAAAGTCCCTTTCCATTAAAAGTCTATATGTTTTGTCCTAATGTGGTGGATGGCAGAACGTATTTAGAACAGGCAGGTTTGCAGGATTTGGGATGCCCCTCTTCCTGCTTAGCTCTGAGAAGCCAAGATGCGCCTGCACACAGAAAAACCCTATTTGACACAAATGAAAATGTTACTCTCCCGATGGGAGAAGAAACCTATGAGATGAGAAATCTGGAAAGTTGTTATGCCACTCTTTTTACAAGATTGTTATTTCTCAGAGCTGTTCTAGGGAGATAACAGTTATTTAAACGAGTAATTTTAAAAAGGGAGGACCATTTTTATAAAAATGCCAAGGAAACTTTAAGAAGGAGCAGTAATCCTCCCTAACATATTAGGAAGATGCAATGATAAATAAATAATTCACAAAATGGATGCAAATTGTAACCCAACATTCCAATATGAATTTAAAAGAAATTATAAATTTATAAAAGATACCAAAATTGGAGTTTTAAGACATAGATCTAACAAATAGAAATATGAAATCCAAGAAATAAGGATAGGTTGGCAATAGGAGATCATACCCAGACAGCCAGGGAAAGCAGGTGAAAAGTGAGGACCTTCGGATAAAACAGAGAGAACAAGAAACTATTGGCAGAAATGTAATCTGGGAGTGGGAATGAGAATCATGGAAAAAATAAACAATGGGAAAAAGTTATTAATATCAGAATATAAAGTCAAACAACAAACAGTTGAAGGTGTGATCCTGCACTTCTGAATTACATGCAGTGTCATAAACCAAATTTCCTCAATGAAAAGATGAATAAAAATAAATTTTAAAAAAGAAAAAAAAAAGAAAGCAAGTCAAGCGTGTTAAACCAGACAAAGAGAGAGGGATGGAAAGACAGCACAAGAGAGAGAGGTGGAAAGACAGCACAAAATATAGTAACTATCATGAATGACATTAGAGAAGCTGTTGAAATATAAAAGGGAAAACATAAAAGAGGGACATGTTCAAGAATGAAGGGTAAGAATCATAAAGAGGGCCTCTCTATTGGCGCAAGGAGTTAAGACGCAACCTATGAAGCAATCTGCAGCCACTGCAGCATGAGTTCGATGCCCAGCCAGGGAGCTACCCACATGGCACAGCAGACCTCTCCTGTCTCGCCCGCTGCTCCCCTCAGCAGTGTATTTCAGTCAGTCTGCCTGTTCTGCTCACCACTCTGTCTCTGGTGAATCCTCTCACCCCTCGCACTGCTGGCCTGTACCCCAGTTCTTGTATGCATAAATAAATCAATCTTTTAAAAAAGGAATCATAAAGAAAAGTTTTCTGGACATACTCAGTATGAAAAACAAAATCGAACTCATTGAGTAATAATTTTACTGGCAACACATAACCATTTTAAGATCATATTAAAGATTGCTCCTAGAAAACATGAAGAATTTAAGCCCCTGTTATTAATAGGAGAAAACACTCTGGATGAGAATCTGTGCTCAAAAAGAAAAGAGGGGCCTCCCTGGTGGTGTAAGGGGTTAAGACGCAACCTATGAAGCTATCTGCAGCCATTGCAGCATGAGTTCGATCCCCGGCCAGGGAGAGATATCCACATGGCACAGCAGACCTTTCGTGACTCGCCCTCTTCTCCCCTCAGCAGTGTATTTCAGTCAATCTGCCTGTTCTGTTCCCCAATCTGTCTCTGGTGAATCCTCTCATGCCCTGCACCTCTGGCCTATACCTCAGTTCTTGTAGGTATAAATAAATAAATAAATCTTTTTTTAAAAACACAATCCTTATGGAACTGAAAAAATAATGAAGGATATAAAATAGCTACAGAACAAAACTAAAGAAAATATGGGACAGCTACAACTAGAAGTAATGAGCTAAGAAACACATTAACTGAATTAAAGAATACAATTGAGGGTCTCAACAGCAGATGAGCAGGAGCAATAAAGAGAGTCAATGAGCTCAAAAGCACAAGATTGTAGAAGACACAAATACAACCATGCAGAGAAAAATAAAATCATAATGAAAATAGTATAAGAACCTTTTGGATTAACTTAATGAAGTATCTTCTGTATCATGGGTGTTCCAAAAGGAGAAGAGGCATAGAAAATTTATTTCAAGAAATAATTGCTAAGAACCTTCTCATACTGGGAAATGAAGCAAGCATTGTGATTCAGGAGGCCCACAGAATTCCAAACAAAATAATACCAGACAAACACACAGCAAGATACATTATAATAAAGCTGTTGATAGTCAACAACAAGGACAAAATACTAAAAACATCAAGATAAAAAAGGGCAACCTTTAAGGGAACACCAATCAGACTGTCAGGGGAATTTGCAGTAGAAATATTGCAGGCAGGAAGGGATTGACAGTAGATATTTAAAGTGCTTAACAAAAAAGACTTCACTCAGCATCCTTTGTTGTGACAGACTAACATTTAAGATAACCTGAAGAGAAGGAGCTTCACTGAAAGATAAAGACATTTACAATTTGGGTTGGGTAAGAATTTAAAATACATGGTCTCTTGTTTTTATTTTTTACTGATTATATTTTAGCTTACAAGGTGAGGCATCTAAGATGATGTAGAAGGTTGATAACGAATATGCATATGGTGGATATGAAATCCTGGAGTCAGCACACACTGGAGATGGGAGCTGTCATTTGCACTTCATCACTAGCCTTTCTGTTGTCTCTTTTAAAATGAATTATGACTTTTACCTCTTTCAAGAATTAGTAACAAGACAAGGTGAATGTAATGTGGGACACGCGTCTATCTTGGCAATGCGATAGTGGACCCTGACCTACTCTGCGACTACTTTGCCCATATGCCTTCAGACTTCATTGTTCTTATGCAAGCTGTTGGCTCCAGTCTTCCCACAGCACCTGAGGGATTTCTCTGGAAGCATGAAATCCTTGATTTGCCAAGTTTCGCAGACATTCATAGCCCAAGAAGCCAACCTAGAAAGTGACATATGGGAGTTAAAAGAAAATTACTCCCTTTTGCTTGTCCCAACAGAAAATCAAGATCAGTTACCTCTGAGCACCAGGTGAAAGGTATGAGGCACCTCCTGGGGTCCTGGGAATGCTCTGTATTGGGGTCTGTTGGCAGTAAATCAGATGAAGCCCAAATCAGATGAAAAAAGAGGACAAAGGTGTGGTGAAGAATAGAATTGAAGTTTTGCTCAAATTAATGTAGTGTACTAAACATGTTGATTCACACCGACACACTCCTGGAATTTATATAATGCTATAATGCAATGTTATTCAAATAAATATAAAAATAAAATTTAAAAATAATTTTTTTGGGAGCCTCCCTGGTGGTGCAAGGGGTTAGGTCTCAGCATTATGAAGCTATCAACAGCCACTGCAGCGCAAGTTTGATCCCTGGCCAAGGAGCTACCCATATGGCACAGCAGACCAATCCTGTCTGGCCTGCTGCTCCCCTCAGCAGTGTATTTAAGTACATCTGCCTGTACTGCTCCCCACTCTGTCTCTGGTGAATCCTCTCACCACTACCGCCCCCGCACCTCTGGCCTACACCCCAGCTGCTTTATGCATAAATAAATAAAACTTTAAAAATAATAATAATTTTTGCACTTCACTGCTTGTATGTTCTACCCAATAAATTTAAATTTTAAAATATGTACATAGGCTTTCAATTTATAAAATTGATTGAACTCAAAGATTCTTCACCCAAACTTCACCAAAATTACAAAATTTCATGAACATAAATTTATACAAAATAAGCAGAAACATTTATAATAGCAAACATAATTGGAATGTTAATGAACTTCTGCCAGGTGGATGGTGGCATCAAGCTGGGGATGAGGTGAAACAAAGGGGAGCAGAGATTTCCAACGTTGAGAATATATCAATACTTCAGTGGAGGTAATCACCGGAGCCCTGAAAGAACCCACGGTTTCTTTGCTATATTTCTTTGAAACAAATAGTAGAAGTCATGTAGGACAAGATCAGGTGGTTCAATAGTTGCCTATTAGGACTCAAAAATATAGGAGTAATTAAGCATTACAGAGATGCTACTTGACATTACCTAAGCATTTTCTGCAGCTGCATAGTTCAGTCATCATCACTGAATATAGAAATCACGAAAGAATGAATGACTTTTGAAATTAGTCCTAATACATCTTCAGTCGATTTATGTTCTTTGGATTCCATATAGTCAAAGTACATAATGATGAACAGATGACAAAGATTTTGTGCAGGTTATTTATCTGTGTGTGTGTGTGCACGTGTGAAATAGCTAGGGGAAATTATTTAGTGCTTAATTTTTCACCAAATATAAGCTTACATTTTTAAATCATTGCTGCCCAAAGAGCTTATTAAATAAATCAGTTGTAGATTTACACCTATAGGGGCAGGAAGGGCCACTGAGCAGGTTATCTATGATCCAGCAGACGTGTAAAGGAGGAGTCCTGGAGCCCTCGGTGGCTCTCTCAGGCTTTTATTGAGCTTTACACGTAGTGTGGCAATCAGGTATATGGCAGGCAGGCCTCCAAGCCCCCGGCAAGTCTTCACTCTGGGCTTCTCTGGTTTCATTTGCCCCTTCTCTCTCCTGCCTCTTCTCCTGCTTCTTCTCCTGCTTCTACTTCTCTTGTTGACTCTCTCGATACTCCTCCCATGGCCCACAGAAGTAAACAAGTCAGCTTACAACAATGTAAAAACTGCAGGTGCCCCATTAGGCAGGGCAATCCTAATGGTGGGAGGACAGAAAAGCCTGAAAAACCATTTACCCTACACACCACATAAAAAAATGAATATGGTATTGTTTGGAAAATGCTGGATTCCTTATATACCCTTCACCGTAAAACTAAGCCTCTGCCCACCACTTATATTAAGAGCAGTTAACCCACAATTTCCCTGTTTCCTATACTCCAGTGGATGCATTTCTCATACTTCCCACAGGAATCAAGCACACATGATGTGACCAGCATGAACAACAGCAGTCCAGATAGTTATTTTACAATCTCAGGAAAGTGAAACAGGAACCACACTGACAATTTTCAGATTTAATCAAGATTAGAGTACGATTATCTTCCCAGCAGAAACTGGAACTGCAAAATAGAGATCTGTATACCTATCCTACCTTATTTTAATAAAATTTAAAACAACACTTTGACAAAATAAAATGAAATGGAATAAATTCTAAGACTGATGTCAGGACAATAGAAGCTAGGATATATAGTTAACCTATGTATGAACATATTAATTAGTATTATAGAGGTAGGAAACTAAAGATTCACAGAGTATTTATGAAAAGAATGTCCTATTTAGAATAGAGCTAGTAAAAGACAGTGAACACATTTTTGGACTTATTAAACATTTTTATGTTTCCATTTGAACAAAGGGCATTGTGTCTATCATCTATATATCTAGGATAGATGGTCAAAATTGAAGGTATAAAAAGATATGATATAGATAGCTAGGTAGGTGGATAGATAGATGGTAGATACATAGATAGATACATAGATACAGATATTATATATAGACACACCTATGGGTAAGTTGAGAAATAGAGACCATACTTGACTATCATTTGGTAAGTTATCTTTTTATCTAGGCACTGATTATCACATTTAATTGAGTTGACAAAATCACTGGGAGGAGTTCTATAGAGCTACTCACTAGGCCCCCTCTGATGTGATCTCTCATCGTCATACAGAATGAATCTTATCCTAAATAACGTCCACATTTTGCCTTATGGAGATGTATCTTAGTCCTCAAGGACAAAGACAGAGTACTTTGTTTTGTTTTTATTCTTGCCATGTTTAGTCAGGTGCTCATTCCAATAGGCCATCAATAAACACTTCTCCAAATTGAATTGTGCTGCTTCTCCTTGATGATAAAGAACAATCCATAGCTCTCCTTCTTATGAGAGAGCTAGTCAGATGCCAGAAAGAACACACCCCATGCAAATGGAGAATTAGTCTTGGGAAGTAGGGAGTTAAGACACATTTAATTAGTTGATTTGTTAAATTCCATATCTTACTCAATGTAATTTCTTTCTTATAAGAAGATAAACATATTATAGAAACCACACAACCTCATTAAATACCTCATACTTTAAGATGCTTAAGTCATAATAAATTTCTTACGAGTAACAAGGAAAGTCACATGCATTTCTTACTTTTAGTTTGTATTGAAATCAAAATTTCATTACCCTTGAAGAGCTCATAAACCACACATAACCTATTGGTAAGGAAGAAGAAAAACTTTTCAAAAATTTAAATTAATGGATATTATTATGATTCCTTCTAACAGTCCATTTTTAATAATATTAATTTGAAACAGATCAAATTTAATAATATCTAAAAATAGCTTTAGGGAAGCATTCAAATACTGATTTTCTGGGATGTTTTACGTTCTTCATTATTAAATTTTTTAATGAAGATTGGAAATTCTCATTTACTTTAAGAAAGCTCTGAAGTTAATAAAGAACCTGAAATATGAACTTCTTGGATAAATTGCAATTTATGGGCCTCCCCTGGTGGCGCAGCGGTTGAGCGCTGGGTTGCAAGGCTGTCAGCAGCCTCTGCAGCGCCAGTTAGATCCCTGGCCACCGGCAAGGGTCCTACAAAAAAATAAATAAATAAATTGCAATTTATGTACTTCTTTTTCCTGCATGCATATATATATATATCTTACTAAATCACATTAAAAATATAGCAAAAATAAACCTTCCATATTAATGGGAGATTTTTATTTTACCAATGACTATTAATTTTGATTTAAAGAATTTTTAAGTAATCACAAAGTAGACATATAGACTCAAAATTCAAATATTCATTCTACTTATTTACTCATTGAAAATAATTTAAGAAATAAAAGGATGACAATTTCTATCCATATGCAGAAAGTAGACTTGATGTTATTTTTACCCACTTTGGTAACTCTTCAAGAGAAGGTAGTCATTATACATTCAGTTGCCATTAGATAGTATCATTAAAATACAGACTCTCATGTATTATCTGTATTATAAAGTTGTAAGTGCAGCAAACTGAAAAAACAAACAAGATATAGTCCCATATTAAAAGCAAACCAACAATATAAATCACAGCATAACAGCAAAATGCTACTAATAGTAGATGCTGGGTAGATTAGAATGGCACAACATAATGCCAGTAGAACTGAGAACAAGGAGAGACAGAATAGCCAGTGACATAATAATGGAAAGAAATTCATTTTTCTTTGGGAAATTAACTGTCTCAGATTCAAGTCAACAATCATCAAATTCTATCATTTTCTCATCAGCACCTGGCCTTGGACTTGCAAGTACAGCAAAGCTCATGCCTCTACTGCAGAAACAATTTCTAAGAGGACAAAGCAAGCACCTACAGGGTGGGGAGATTAACTGTGTTACAGTATTTTAATAATACTTCTTCCGCTCTTTTTCTTTTAAAGATTTTATTTATTTTTATGTAGAAGAACTGGGGTGCAGGACAGAGGAGTGGGGGGTAACAGTATTCACCAAAGACAGAGTGGGGAGCAGAACAGGCAGACAGACTGAAATACACTACTGAGGGGAGCAGCGGTTGAGACAGGAGAGGTCTGCTGTGCCATGTGGGTTAGTTCCCTGGACGGGGATTGAACTTGTGCTGCAGTGGCTGCCAATAGCTTCATCGTGCTGAAGTGCACCACCAGGGAGGCCTCTTCTTCCACTCTTAACATAATTGTAGCATTACCATATATGCCTCTATAGTTAAATAAATGTCACATTTGTTTTGGATTCCTTTTTAAAATCTAATGGGGCATTTTACCCTCCTTAGTATAACACTGATATAATGCCTATTCTTCATTACCATTAAAATACACAGAACTTCTATGCTGTACCATATCTGGAGGTATTATTACAGAGAAAATTACATTAATACCCTCCAGATAAAACTTTCCCAGATAGCAGGGAATTGTATATTTTATACATGATACCTCTTAAGATTGAAGCATAGACCATGCAGAATCGTCAAATGAAATGTAACAGGTAATGAGTGAAAAGAATAGCCAAACCTTTAACTTTTAGGCTTGCTCAGGAGGTAGCAAAACACTAGAGTTGATCAATTTGATATAAATATATGTTATCTATTGAATTTTTACTAATTCAATAATTTCCACTCAAATTGTTGCAAATATATATTGTGTTTCTTCTTTTCCCTACCCCCCAAAATGACTACTGTTTTAAATTTACTGAATATATAAGAATACCATAAAAAACACCATTATCCATTAGAAAAAGATGTATGATAACAACATGAGAAGGAAGTGGAGATGCTGAAAATATGTTCAGTCGTCAAATGGGAAATTGGACACCTAGTTCTGAATTTGTCCTCAGAACATATGATGAAAAATACTTCAAATTTTATGACTTCAGCAGAGGATTGCTTCATTTTAAGAAAATAGACATAAAAAAAAAAAAAAAACTAGAGAAGAACGGGATCCCACGAGACCTCTTACATTCTCCTTCTAGCACATTTGTGCATTTCGCCATTTTCCTAATGTGAAAAGAAATGACTCAGCTATAGTTAATTTTTTCCCAAAGACTGAGAAAGTCTAGGAAGATGCTGTTGTCTTGCGTTAAATGAGAGAAAATTTATAAAACATCCATAAGCATTTGCTTAATTAAATCTCAAATCTCCTTTTATCATACTTAGTTAAAAATACTCATTTGAGCAAAAAATGAAAGACACTAGGTTTGGGATAAATCATGAATGAGAAGAAATGTGTGTTCTTCAAGGAACTGACATGATGTATCAGTTAAGATATATACAGTTAACTACAGATAAAATTCTCTAAATCTCGATGGACTTAGACAACAAAAATTTTGATCAATAACTTTGATCAGTCAATGCTCTTCATTGTCATTTACCCCAGTAAGACCCCTTGGAAGTGACCTCTTTCATGTTTTCTCACATTTCACAGGCCAAACATGTTATATGACTGTACCCAGTATCAAAAGTGGGGGTATCATTGTAACATTGTCAACAACCCAGGTAAGAATCACTCAGGAAATGTTGTTGTTGCTCTACAGACCACAGAGGTTCTTTCCTTTCCTCTCCCCATCACTTACAAAAGATGGTTTCATGATGGAAGGCAGAAGAGTCTAGAAAAACTTGAGTCCTTTGTAAAAAAAAACCCATAGGTTGTCCTGTGACAAAAATCCCCACATCTTATCTGAGCATCCTGAAAGTTGTGGTTGACCAGCAGCATTCAAGCATTCAAATCATTTTTTGACAAGCTATGATTAATTTAAAACAAAATTTAAAAAACATTTAAAAAACAAAAGATTAATACGTAACGAGTTCACCATCAAGGATCTCCAAATTGATCTGAATGTGTCTATGAATATCTATAGCTATTTATTGGACTTTAACTCATTTTTTGAGGGTTGATTTTGCCATCCATCTCTTCTCATTTTTAGTAATTCCCTCTCTACTCCCCAGAATTTGTGGCCATGATTGTCCAATCATTGTTATTCTTCTAATGAACAGAAGCCACCTATCGCCCATTGGGGTTTTCACCTCCATTTGCTCTGCAGGCTTCCAAAGTGCAGAAGTCCCTCTGAGATGCTAAGCATCCTAATAAGTATCACTTGGTGTCTATCTAAGTCTCCCAGGATCTGGGCACTCATGCTTCTTCAAAGCATCCATTTACCATCTGATAAGAGTATAAAATTGTGTTTATATTTGACTCTGTAATGGATTCACTAAATGTTTTAACTATATTTAGCAGACATGGTTATGGTTCAAAACAATCTAACCCCCATAAAAGTTCAAGATCATGAGTCACACTAAACCATTTACTCAGACACAGACTGTGGGAGGTTAATTAGAAATAAACTGACAGCATTGCATGTCTTCACTAGAAAAGCTAAAAAAGTGTCACAGATGAAGAGCTGTTTTTCTTCTAACTGTTAGAGGGAAAAATAAAATTAAAAAACCTAATTCTGGAAAATAGAAGAATGCTCAGAGGAAAATAGTTTCTCTAAGAGTCAAGAATTGAACCCTATGAAATCAAGAGTTGTTTTTCTCAGTAGCCGTGGCTAGAATAGTGTCATTGTCCTACATGTCAACACTAAGACTCTTTTCAAAAACAACTAAATCAACTGAGCTAGAAACAAGTTATATTAAATGGAAGCAAATGAAAAAGGACTCAATACATTTTTCATTAATGAAAAAGTTGGAGAAGAAAGCAGAGATGACTCTAAACTAGGTGAAGCACACGTCCTGTAATTATAAACATTGACTCTCGAGTTACTGGTGTGTAGATGACAGCCAAATGATCAAACCTGAAACCAGAAATTAGGAAGATAGAACATAAAAAGAAGCGATGGATTGATGTTTAAAAAAAAAAGCAGGTAATAAGTAAATGTAGGTAATAGAATAATAAATGGCATATAGTTGGCAAGCTAGAAGGAAATGTTGCCATAGAAACAGAATTTAAGAAAAGAAAGTGTTGATAACTCATCTTGAAAACTATGGAATGATTAGGCTGAAAAATGAGGAGGTCACTGAACACAGTCATCTTCATTTCACTAACAGTATTTCTTACCTTGCTGATATTACTGCAGGTTCTACACAGATGTAAGACGATAACAAGAAAGGAGAGAAGTAAAGACTCTGTGACACACTGATGAGTCCATGAGAGAAAAGAGAGTTTGTTCTGAAATAACCAACTTTGTGCTTCTATACTTACTTATCACTGCTACCTAACTTTCAATAAAAATCTTATCATTTTTTGAAAAAGAGGACATGAACTCACTGTAGAGATTCAAGCAAGACATAAAGTATAATGAAGAAACGATACATGATCCTAAATGCCAGCACCAGTTTTTCAATTTTTATTAAGTAATCAAGTTAATCTGTGCGTGTGTGCTTGAGTTTGAGTTTGTGTAACTAGAAACTGAGATAGTTAGAAAAAGAGACAAAGGCAAGCTATCCTTCACTAATAAACAGAATTGCAGTCTGCATGGTATTTAATATCTTTACTTAATTTTATTTGAATTCCACATTAAGATAAAAATTAAGTTAAACAGAAAGCATAATTGAACTCCAGGGAAGTGTTTCTTACTAACAGAATGTGTCTTATGTGATCATTCTAAGGATAGCAAGAAATACAAAAAAAAAAAAAAAAAAAAAAAACACAGAGTGAATTATATAGTGGTTTTTGTTCATTGTTTTACTACATGAACTATTGTGCAATGAAAGAAGGAAATATAATCTCTACCTCTTTGTCCTATCATTTGATTTTATTATTTTGTTGTTTATTATTTGTTTACCTTGTCAATAATTACAGCATTTCTGTTATATCTGTAATCAAAGTGTTCCTAATTATTTAGGATACCTTTATATTTTTGTGCTCAGTATTAGTTTCTTTATCAGTTTCTTCATTCAATTTCTAAGGTTTTCCTTTTCTTCCTAGACTAGCAGAATTTTGTGAAAGGCAATGCTACAAGATGTTACATTTAGTGCATTTTGCCTGTGAACGTGTGTTTAAGGGTCTGTTTGATGTCATGTTACATCAGAATGAAAGCATAGCTGAATGCATTATTCTTGCATCGTCACATTTTATTCCTTAGAACTAGATAAATATGGATCCTTTGTCTTTTAGCTTGGAATGCAAGGGTGGAATGTCCATGCCAAAACTCATCTGCCCCCTGCCCCACAGCAGCGTGCTGGTATATTAATAGTATATTAATCTGCTTGACCAGCCATGACAAGTAACCACAGACTGAAAGCTTACACAACAGAAGTTTGTTTTCTCTCAGTTCTGTAGCTAGAGGTCTGGATTCAAGGTACAGCCACTCCATTTATTTCCCAAAGCCTCTCCTTTGGCGGGTAGACTTCTCTCACCTGTGATCCTAGATATCTCTGCCCCATCCTTAACATCTTGATTCTTTATTAGGTCTGCAAGGATGCCCCTTCAGTCCTGTTTGTTTTGTCATCTCATTCTTAAAAATCTCTTCTTTATTTAATTTCATGTTACTATTACATTTTTATCTATGATGAATCTCATCTTTGAGCAATTTCATTCAAATTCATTTATTTTAATTGTATATAAATCAGTCTTTTGCATACTTTTGCTTTTATAAATTTTTCCTTTGTGCTATATTTGATTTGTATGTCTATATAACTGTTGTACCATAATTTTCATATTCTTAGGTTTGGGAGATACATAACATTCTGGAGAAGATGGGAGCCAGCTTTGACCTATCTTCTAATCAATAGGTAGTCATGGTTAATTTAGCCAGAGAGAGTTCACCTGAGGTTCCTGTCCTCCTCAGTTCACCATTATATTTACTATTCCTATTACAACCTCATCAGGGAGGGAGAAGCACAGGGGACTGAGGTGTTGGTGCATGGGTGCATTGGTGAAGGAAATTCTAGGGGGACTACACCTGATGGGGGAGGTTGGGGGGGAGCAAAAATAGTTTAAAAATGAACAATGATGTAAAAAATATATAAATAAATAATTTTTTAAAAAAAATTAAAAAAGGAGAAAAAAAGGAAAGTCAACCAGATATTCTCTCCAAATTTGGGTACATCATGTGTATTTTCAAATCAGAAAGTACCCTTCCTATGTCTTTTGGTAATTGATAATGCAGTGTGAAATGTTTCTCCAGGTATTTATTTTTGTTTTCTAAGCTATGAATGATTTTCAAATATAAAACACTCTATCCAGGGCCTCCCCGGTGGCGCAGTGGTTGAGCGCTGGGTTGTGAAGCTGCCCGCAGCCTCTGCAGCGCCGGTTCGATCCCCGGCTGCTCCCCGGCCACCGGAGGAGGGTCCCACATGGCGCGCAGACCTCTCCTGCCGCCCGCTGCTCCCCTCAGCAGTGTACTTCGGTCCTTCTGCCTGCTCTGCTCCCCGCTCTGGCTCTGGTGCATTCTCTCGCCCTCCCGTGCTTCTGACTGTACCCAGTGTTTGTATAAATAAATAAATCTTTAAAAAAAAATCTATTAGAGAAATAAATAAATAAAACACTATCCATTTAGGATAGAGTTTTGCTATTCTCAGTTTCATTAGTGATTTTGGAGAAAATGTCTATTTTGTGCTCTTATTCCAACTCCTTTCTGGGAAATGAATATCTTAGTAAATTATATCCTGATTACACATATTACTTATTTTCCACAATGTTCTTCCTACAAAGGTCCTTTTTTTGTTATTATTTTCATTTTTATAAAAAAATAAGTATAAGAATTGGAAGTCATGACTCAAAGACAGTAATTTATTTATTTATTTACTTTTTATTTTTCAAAGACAATAATTTAAAAGAAGAAAAAATTTGTGGGTTTTTTTTTTGTAAAATTTGTGATTTTAATCGCTACACTAAGAACATTTGTTCTGAAAAATAATTAAATTTAATCATGTGGTGTTTTGCATTCTACAAAGAAACTATTTCTAGTAGATGTGGTAACATCCTTAACCTCCTCCACAGATAATGGTGTACAATGGTAACAAAATAATGAGACAAAAAAATAGATATTAAATATATCAACTGGGGAGCTAACCTGAAAAGTACACTGTTAATTGGATAACAAAATTTTCAGGCCTTACTTTTATGTAAAATAGCTGCCCAAACCACTTGTAAGCCCCTATAAAAATCATCTAGTGTTTTGGGCCTCCGTGGTGGCGCAGCGGGTTGAGCGCAGTGCTGTGCAGCTGTCCGCAGCCTCTGCAGCGCCGGTTGGATTCCCGGTTGGCCAGGGAGAATCCCACATGGCAAGGTAGACCTCTCCTGTCAAACCTGCTGCTGCCCTCAGCAGTGCTTTTGGTCCATCTGCCTGTTCTGCTCCGGGCTCTGTCTCTGGTGAATCCTCTCACCCTCCTGCGACTCTGGCCTGTACCCCAGTTATTGTATAAATAAAAATAAATTAAAAAAAAATCATCTAGTGTTTCAAGATAGAAAAGTTAGAATGCACTTGCAATCTTCCAGTTATGTACTGAGTAAGTCAGGAATCAAAGAATGTTCACATTATAATCCATTAGAGTTATATGACTCAGCTGGTTCTGCCCTTCCAGGACAGTCTCCCATCTTTGTGCATCTGGCAGCTCACTAGGAAGTGCTCTCCAGGGTGACTCTGGCTAAAATAACCCAGCCATCGTCTCTGTGGACACTCATCCTACAGACCAATCTGGAAGATTATCCCAGTTTAGCAGAGGTCCAGGTGAAAGCAAGAGGAACATGCATGGCAGCAAGCCAAAGAGGATAAGCCTCCAGGGCCCAAGCTCAAAAGTGACATGTGGAAGTCAGGTACCTTCCTGTTGACCAAACTGAATCACTGGGTGAGAAAACAATTCACTTTGGGATGGGAGGAACTGCTCCCATTGAAAAAAAGGACCTGGGACAAGGAGGCTATTAATTATGGCCATGGATACAGTCATGCTTCATCATCTGTCATCTGCCCTCTGGCTTCAAAATTCTCTTTATCTCATGTAAAAATATACCCCAAGTTCCTGGCCCCTGAGCCCGTGTAGCTACAATTGAAACCTTCAGACTTTTTTGTATCTCACGCAATTTCAATCCATTTGAGAAAAGACAAACTCACAATTCCTTTCCAAACAAACTCCTCTCTCTAGTCTTGATCAATGCTCTTTTGGACAAGTCAGGTTGCTAGGGACAGCCCTTTGAAGTCCTTTTGCTTAGCTGAAAGTGTCTATTAGGCACTGTTTCAAATCCTTCAGAGATCCTAACAAAAGTTCTTACTGCCATACTGTTGATTTGATCTGTGCCCCCAAGCTATAGATTATTTTGAGAGTCCTTTGCTGGCTGGAGAGAGATGAAAGTGGAGAAGCAGCTTTATTTTCCAATCCCACTGGACCAAACCTCTGGTTATCCCCTATACATTCTAATTACAAACTGGCCAGTTCACACATATTTTGCTTTTCAAATTTTCTATTTTGATGTTTTGGCTGGAAATCTTGTTAGCCAATTCTAAAAATTCTGTAGGTATATTTTCCATCTTTCAAGCTACTACAGATGACAGATTGCAATTATTCCTAAACCACATAACATGGTTCATCATTTATAGCCTCCTGTGACAAGTCTCTCAACACTTTCCCTCAACAATCTCCAATATTTTGCTCATAGCTTTTCTTATATCCCCATCACCAGTACAAATGGCAGGACTGTGCATAAAATGGTTTGTTCTATCACCTCCTTACTGCTCAGAGCCAAGTTTCTACCTCAGTTGTATATGACTATAATATTGGAAAATCATAAACACCCACAAACCCGGCAGTGGGTATAGCAAACATCATGCTTTCTTGTAAGTCAAGTTGACTGTGTGATTCTACTCTCTTGGGTCAGGCACAACTAATATTGACAGTCAGTTTTAATGTGTGAGGCTCAAATAACTTGAAATCTGTGCATCTGATTTCAGGTAATAGGTCATTGCCAGGTATCTCAATAGCACAGATATAAGTGTCTCACCTCCCCCCACACCTACCTGCAAAACATCTGACTTTATGGTCAGGGTCTGCCTGGCTCCCAGTATAGATTCTTCTCAACTCAGCTTCTAATATTCCACAAGCATGCTGCAATTTCTTTTTGTACATTGCTTCTCCAGAGCACTAAACGCATGCTAGGAATGAGTATTCTGTTTAATTATTGGTAGTTAATTGTTGGTGAGTGAGATGAATTGAGACTGATTGCTGGTGCAGAAGACTGCCCACCAGATGAAGGTGGGATTCTGGCAGTCTCCACTGCAGTGAGCTGAAACATGGGCCCCCAAAGTCATATGAAGTTCTGATTCCCAAAGCCTACATATGTGGCCTTTTTTGGAGACAGGCCTTTATGGAGTTGATTAAGTTAAAACAAGGTCATACGGGTGGCCATGATCTAATCTGACTGGTGTCCATATAAGAAAAGGAGATGAGAATATAGTCACACACAGAGGGAAGACCATCCACATGAGGACACACACCTATAAGCCAAGAATTGAGGTCTCAGAAAACCAGACTGGCCAAAACTTAGTCTAGGACTTTCAGCTTCCAGAACTGTGAGGAAATAATTTTTTCTGTTAATACTACCAGTCTGTGCTGGGTGTTTCTGGTGATCCTAAGAATGAACACACTCATGATACTTAGAAGGATAAAATTGTGTTATATATCTTGTCAGGGAAAACTTATGGTTAAACTCATTATGGTTTACATGCTGAAATAACATAGACTGTGTTGTCTTGATTTGAGTGCTGGTTTATACAGGTGTATTCAAAACTGGTCAAGTTGTGCAGCTTAAAGACAAGAAGTTTAGTGTACTTTAATCATATCCCATAATATATTTCTTTTTGTATCCAAAATTAGTGAAGTAAAACTTAATAGTTAACAATAATTACTTCTTTGTATGGCATTCTTTATTACTTCATAAATCTTCCTGCCCATTTATTTTTGAAAGATTCCCATTTGCAATTTCTTTTTGAACTAGACCTGAGTCACATGTACTTGCATTTTCTTTTCATTGTTTTGTTTGTGTTTCCATTCTTCTTTTCCTTGCTTTGGCTGAGTTATTAAATATTTCCATAAGTGTTCTTTACATTTTTCATTTCACTATTGACTATTTTGATTTATAAGTGAACATTACTGAACATGAATATAATCATTAAAATCAGGAAACAGATAATGCTTCAGACCAACATACTATCTCATAATCAGACTTTATGCAATGCTGCTCCTATATGTATATCCCTATATTATTAAACTTTGCTTTTAGTTCCAGGTGATCACTTATTTTAATAATACACTTTTTAAAATAAAGTTATTATAAAAATGTAAATAGCATTTTATCAATAATTTAATCATACTTAAAATTAATGTTAGTCATTTTTCTAAACTTAGCATCAGCATGTACTTATTTCACTGCTCATCAATGCTCTTATTCTGTCATGTCAGCCTTGTCTGACTTTTTTCCTGATTCAGTTTTAATTTGACAGATTACAACTGATCATTTCACAAGTCCTTATTGTTCTGAAAGCATGTCTGCTCCACATTTGCCCAAAAATGCCTTTTTTCCCCCTAAGTGACATTAAGAAAATTCAGCCTGTTCTAAAATTCTCATATCACAATTCTGTAATCTCCTGAAAGTATAAAAATCATTTTACTTGACATTATCAATCACTAATATTAAATGCTAATAATAATAAACAAGAAGTTAATAGTGTTTTATATTTGTCAGTTAATGAACAGACAGTTATACAAATTCAACCTTCATGACATTCTATTAATATAAGGTGTTATTGTCATTAGGTTAATATATCTGATGCTACTTTAACCTTGTCATTGTACATAATAAATTTGCTGTTTGAAAGCTTATTGTTTCTCTCCTCAACCTTAACATTACAAATTTTATTAGGATATACGTATCTTATTTTCTTTTTAACCATCCCCCATGGTTAATGAACCCTTTTGATTTAGAAAACTCAGTGTATTTTTATCTCAGGGAAATATTCTTCCATTGAGAATCTGACTACTACTTCTCTTGTTAGTCCATCTCCCCTACACGTCTTAAGGCAAGTTTACATGTCCTGCTTCAGTTCCTATTCATGGCCCTCAGGTTTGCTTTCATATATTCATTTTTCTTAATAGCTTTACTCCATGTCATAGAATAATTTCCCAAGATGGTCTCAGAGGTCAGAATTTAAAATCTTATTAGGCTTCTTATGTCGATCACTCTCCTGGATGAATTTTAAAATTGATAATTATCTGTTCTTTCAATTATTAATGTTTAGAGTTCTTTTTTAAATAGAAATTTCCTACATTTTTAACTATAAAATCATTTTATCAAATGGAACATATGTGTTGTATGGCTTCCACTATGAATTTCTATCAGTGGTGGGAAGTAGTCTGGTGTCCATCATTCTAGCTTTTTATTCAGTTAAATATCCATTGATTTTTTATTATATATTCAGTATTGTAGGGTAAATGTTTTGGTAAATGGTTTTCAGGCTTTTCTGCCCTCCCACCATTAGGATTGCCCTGCCTGATGGGTCACCTGCAGTTGTTACATTATTGCAAACTATCATATTTACTTCTGCTGGCTGTGGGAGTATTGAGACAGTCACAGAGAGAAGAAGTGGCAGGAGAGAGAAGGGGCTAAAGAAGCCAGAGAAGCCCAGAGTGACGACTTGCTGGGGGCTGGGAGGCCTACAGGTCTCCTGGCCCCCTGGCACTCCTGCCTGCCAAGTATCTGGTTGCTGCAGTGCATGTCAGGCTCAATTAAAAGCCTGAGAAAGCCACTGAGGGCTCCAAGACTCTCCTTTATCCATCTGCAGGATAATAAAACCTGTTCAGTGCACATCCTGCCACGACAAGTATTGACACAAGGCTGGGGGAAAAATGTGTTCTTAGCAGGTGTGAGTTCCTTTACCACAATATCTATCCTAAGAGACACTTGGGCAGACCTGTTCATAATAAGCTGAAAGAAATTATTCCTCTTTGGGTGGAATTGGTAATACATGAGTTTGTAAATCTTTTAGTGAAATTAAAGACCATTATGTCTGAGGGTGATAAATAAAATAAGAAAAGCAAACATGGGCCCATCTGAGTCTAACAATCAGAGCAAGGAGGCTGTTGAGGGTAGATCCCAGGCATGTCCAATGACCCCACACCCACCAAGTCCGGGCACTAATAAACTCATCCACAATCAAGAAGAAAATGAAACCACACAGGCAATCCACACCCAGGCAAAGAATCTAATGGAACAGGATTTGAAAAATCACAGTCTGTAAAACGCTGGACCAATCAGAATTGCAGTGACTTGAAAACTTCATTTGCGTAAAATAGGCCTAGGCTTTTGTTTACATAAGCGAGCTCCCTGCAGTGTGCTCCACAACCTGTTAGTGGTTGTGACTAAGAGACTGATGTCCCAAGCTGCAGAATAAAACAAGCTCTGGGGAAGTACACCGCACTGTAGTTTATTCCCGGCTAATGGTTTTGGGCTAGATTGCATTATCCTTCACACAGTTCTGAACAGTTCTGTCTGCAGAGAACCAGGTCCTCCAACTCACAGGGGACAGCTGGGTAAGCTGTGTATTTGCAGGCAGTGCCTCAAGCTGGAGGATGTGCCTGTTTCCCCTACCACAGATGCTTGGGTGTTTTTCCACTGGATGTTTTCTTCATTGACCTGCTTCTGTATGTAGATCACTGTGGAAAAGCTTTTAGAAATATTCCATATAGCATGCAAAAGATAAAAAAAGAGGTATAGGTGGCACAATTAATTCCATTTATTTCATAATTTTCTGGATCTTTCACCTCAATTTGAGTATCAAATTGGAAAGGATGTATGGGCGGATTGCTAAAATCTCACTTTTTTTTTTTAGTAATAACTATTTCTTTACACTGGGTCATAGAAACTTAACGAATATCTGAAGTAATCTTTAGCTCCTCCGACTTTCAAATTATAAATCTGAATTTCTTGGGTTGCTATCAACATTTGAGGTCAAGTTTATTCTTCAATCCTCCAGAGACTTGAGTGTTGAACCTACTAGTGAGATAAAAAATCTCAGGGCAAAATTTTAGCAGACCATGGACGAAAAGTTCTCTCTATTGGAAATCATTAAAGTAGTTAGAAAATGCCCAGTGGCAGAAAGTGGACTTACAGAGTGAGAAGTTTTGAGAAAGAGAGGTGGGTTTTTGCCAATGCTCTATGCCTTCTTTGAATTTCAGCTACTCCTTGGAAATTATTTCATGTTGAAAGAGTTCCTTGGTTACAAATGTGTTTGCCGTTCGTTGACATAAATATGTATCATTTCCGACTGCATTACTTGGACTACTTAGACTATTACTAAACAATGTGGCTTCAAGTTATTTCTAGAATTTCAATAAATAACTAAATGTGGCCACTCATTTTGCACACTGTATCAACCTATTTCTTGTTTAATTTGGCAGTATGCTGATATCATAGCTCCCACTGAACTAAGCTTAAAACCAAAAATTTCGGGGGGCGGAGCAACATGGCGGTGAGGAGATGCTGCGAGTAAGATCTCCCATTAAAAAAAGTTAACAGGGAGGAAAAGCGGCAGGTCCCAGTGAGAACTGGGACACGGAAGATAAACGGGTGACTCCAGCAAACTACCCGAAGAAGAAAGTGGCCATAAAAGAGGACTAGAAGGGAGGGAAGTGCAGAACCCTGCTCCCCTCCCCCGCCCACAGAGGCAGCACTCTCCTACCGGCAGAGAGGAGGAAAACAACAAACCAAAACGGCCAACAAGAACAAACTACGCAGCAAGCGGGACTGTGAGTGGAAAGGAACTATTGCAGCCACCACACCCCGTGAACGGGAGCTGAGGCGAACCCTGCAGGATTCGCCAAGGTGGTGAGCGAACGGCTCTGGGCGCCATTAGAGAAGAACAAAGACCCCGGGAGACGCGCACACAGCCCGGGCTGCCGGTAAGCTGGTGCGGAAAAGCGGTGCGTTTGGCGCGCTTGAAAAGCAAGTGCAGACCAGGATCGCAGCTGCCCAGGTCCCCGCGCCTGTGACCTAGGCTTGCGAGATGCGAGGAGGTCCTCACTGAGGTGAAGGTCCCTCCCTGAGTAAGCAGGAACCAGGCGCCCAGGCACGGGAGCGGTGCAAAAGGCGCCATTCCCGCGCCACTGAACTGGGCTACAGCCCCCGTCCTGGAACTGAGGGCTTTGAACTGAGACCCGGGGCACGAAAATTCGGGGCGTGGGTTCTCCACGACGGTGGGGCACAAGGCAGACACAGCACCCCAAAGCTGTTGAGGTGTACCCTACCATTCCTGCTCTGTTCCCTGTCCCACGGGGTGGGGGGAGGCGAAAAACAGCCCCCCAAGGACAATAGGAGAGATCTCTGGCGCCACCTAGCGACTAGGAAAAAAAGTCACTAACACCCCATAGAACAGGAAATTTCTTAAGACTGCTTGAAAAGGGCAGAAGGCTTCTGGAGGACCCAGTGGCCAGCCGGGAAGTTAGCCCACGCCAGGCCCCTTCCGACCAGCAGTCTGAGCCCACAGAGGGAGCAGGCACCCACGTCCGGGGCAGACCGGGTGTGCAGAAGAGTGTGCCTGAAACCGGAGGCGCAGGGACTGCATCCCGCTTCGCCATTTTAGAACAGGGACATTTCTTCAGTAAAAACTGCCTAAAACCAGCAGAAAGCTCCCCCAGAAGACAGAGATGGCTCCTGGAAGAGCCAGAGGGGAGCGGAGAATTTCACCCAAGATGCCAGTCAGTTCGAGCAACACAGTGTCCCAACGCATACGACAAATTAGAAAACAGACAGTAGGGAGTAGAAGAACCACACGCAACCTAACAACTCCTCAGGAAAGAAGCACACCACAAAAAGAAAACCACTCCCCAGATTGCAACAACAGCAACTTGGAAGAACTTCTGAGCCTTCCAGAAAGAGAATTTAAAATTGCCATGATTAAAAAAGTGATAGATCAGAAGAAGGAAATTGAGTCCCTAAAGAGGTAAGTAAAAGAAATGCAGGAGATCAAAGAATTAATGGAGGAACTAAAGAACTCTGGGAAAAGCAATGAAAGCAGAATAGATGAAATGGAAGAATGAATAAGTAATCTTGAAGACACAGAAATAAAAAGAACCAAAACAGAAAAGGAAAGAGAAGTACGAAGGAAAAAGAATGAAGAAAGACTTCGGGAACTATCTGACTCCATGAGGAAAGGAAATATAAGAGTTATAGGAATTCTAGAAGGAGAGGAGAGAGATGTAGGAACAGAGAAAATATTCATGGATATAATTGAAGAGAACTTCCCAAATGCGAAAAAGGAGCTGAAAATTGATATACAAGAAGCAAGAAGAACACCAAACTTCCACGACGAAAGGAAAAACACAGCAAGACACATAATAGTAAAGCTCCCAAGAATCCAGGACAAGGAAAAAATAATGAAGCTGACAAGAGGGAAGAAACAGATAACATTCAAAGGAAAACCAATCAGGCTGACATCAGACTTCTCTGAAGAAACACTACGGGCAAGGAGAGAGTGGAGGGACATAGTCAACAGACTCCAAGAAAACAGATGCCAACCAAGAATACTCTATCCCGCAAAGCTCTCTTTCCTCCATGAAGAAAGAATATGGACCTTTCCAGACAAAGAGAAACTCCGGAATTTCATTATGACTAAACCCCCACTCCAAAAAATACTACAAGGAATCCTAAAGCCAGAACCTCAGAGGGACGAATAACAACGAAAAAAGACCAAAAAAAAAAAAAAGTTATTAAAAGAATAAATAAATAAAATCAAAGGAAAGACAAACATAATGGCAAATACAGATGCTAACATATCAATATTAACTCTAAATGTAAATGGACTAAACTCTTCAATAAAAAGACACAGAGTTGCAGCCTGGATTAAGAAACAAAACCCAACCTTTTGCTGTCTCCAGGAAAAACATTTAGCTACAAAAGATAAAAATAGGCTCAAAGTCAAAGGATGGAAAACAATCCTACAAGCAAATGGGCCAAAAAAGAAAGCAGGAACAGCTATACTTATATCAGATAAAACAGACTTCAAACTCAAAAAAATAAAAAGAGACCCCAATGGTCACTACATTATGATTAAGGGGACAATACTTCAAGAAGAAATAACACTCATTAACATATACTCACCAAACGAAAGAGCACCAAAATATATCAGACAACTGTTGTCCTCTCTGAAAACAGACATCAGAGAAAACACATACGTAGTGGGAGACTTCAACACACCACTATCAACAATGGATAGATCAACAAGACAAAAAATAAGTAAAGAAACTAAAGCTCTAAATAAGGACCTAGAGCATTTGGGCTTAACAGACATCTATAGAACACTAAACCCAAAAAAAACGGAGTACACATTTTTCTCAAGCGCACACGGATCATTCTCCAGGATCGATCACATACTGGGGCACAAGACAAACATCAACAGATACACCAAGATTGAAATCATACCAACCATCTTTTCTGACCACGAAGGCATCAAACTAGAAATAAATCATAAAAAGAAGGCAAGGAACTATCCTACCTCATGGAGATTAAAAGCCACACTACTGGAAGACCACTGGACTAACGAGATCAAAGAAGAAATTAAAAAATTCTTTGAATTGAATGACAAGGAGGACACCAATATCGTAAATGTATGGGATGCAGCAAAAGCAGTAATAAGAGGAAAATATATAGCAATAGAAGCTCACATCAAAAAACAAGAAAGAACTCAAAGAAACAACCTAATCTCGAAGCTCAAAGATCTAGAAAAAGAACAACAAAAAACCCCCAAAACCAGTAGTAGAAAAGAAATAATAAAAACCAAAGCAGAAATAAATGAAATTGAAACTAAAAAAACAATCCAAAAGATCAATGAAACCAAGAGCTGGTTCTTTGAAAAAATAAATAAAATAGACAAACTCCTAGCCAGGCTGACAAAGGAAAAAAGGGAGAAAGCACAAATACACAGGATCATAAATGAAAGAGGAGAAATCGCAATGGACACAGCAGAAATCAAAAGAATAATCAGTAACTACTATGAACAGTTATATGGAAACAAGTTCAACAATCTAGAGGAGATGGACAAATTCCTACAACTCTACAATCACCCAAAGCTAGATAAAGAAGAAATAGAACACCTAAACAGACCAATTACAAGCAGCGAAATTGAAATGGTAATCAAAAACCTCCCCAAAAACAAAAGCCCAGGACCTGATGGATTTACAAATGAATTCTACCAAACATTCAGAGACGAATTAGTGCCTATCCTTCACAAACTCTTCCAAAAAATTGAGAAGGAAGGGACAATACCAAACACGTTCTATGAAGCCAATATTACACTAATACCAAAACCGAATAAGGACAACACAAAAAAGGAAAACTATAGGCCAATCTCCCTAATGATCACTGATGCAAAAATCCTCAATAAAATTTTAGCCATCAGAATCCAACAATGTATCCATAAGATAATTCACCACGACCAAGTAGGATTCATTCCAGGGGCACAAGGATGGTTTAACATCCGAAAATCAATCAACATTATCCAACACATCAACAAAAAGAAATATAAAAACCATATGATAATATCAATAGATGCTGAGAAAGCTTTCGACAAAGTGCAACACCCATTCATGATAAAAGCCCTTGAAATTCTTGGGATACAAGGAACATACCTCAACATCATAAAGGCCATCTATGACAAGCCAACAGCCAGTAACATCCTCAATGGTGAAAAGCTGAAAGCAATTCCATTAAGATCTGGAACAAGACAAGGATGTCCACTCTCACCACTGCTTTTCAATATAATACGGGAAGTCCTAGCCAGAGCAATAAGACAAGAGAAAGACATACAAGGAATCCAAATAGGAAAAGAAGAAGTCAAACTATCACTATTTGCAGATGATATGATAATATACATAGAGAACCCCAAAATCTCCACAGAAAAACTAATTCAACTCATCAATCAATTCAGTAAAGTGGCAGGATACAAAATCAACACGCAAAAGTCAGTAGCTTCCTATACACAAACAATAAATCTGAAGAAGAAATCAAAAAAAACATCCCTTTTATTATCGAAACAAAAAAATCAAATATTTGGGAATAAATCTAACAAAAGAGGTAAAGGACCTATACAAAGAAAATTATAAAACACTGTTAAAAGAAATATAAGAAGACACAAAGAAATGGAAAGACATCCCCTGCTCATGGATTGGAAGAATAAACATTATTAAAATGGCCATCCTACCAAAAGCAATATACCGATTCAATGCTATTCCCATCAAAATTTCAATGTCATTCTTCAAAGAAATAGAACAATTATTGATGAAATTCATATGGAATCACCAAAAACCCCGAATAGCCAAAGCTCTACTGAAAAAAAAAAGAAGGGAATGGAGGCATCACACTCCCAGACTTCAAACTATACTACAAAGCCATAATCATCAAAACTGCATGGTATTGGAACAAGAACAGACATACAGACCAATGGAATCGAATAGAAAATCCAGAAATAAACCCACAGATTTATGGTCAACTAATCTTTGACAAAGGAGCAAAGACTATGCATTGGAGCAAAGAAAGTTTGTTCAATAAATGGTGCTGGGAAAACTGGGTCGCTACATGCATAAGAATGAAGCTTGACCACTACCTCACACCATACACAAAAATCAACTCAAAATGGATTAAAGAACTAGACATAAGACCTGAAACTATAAAATACATAGAAGGAAATATAGGTGAAACACTACGGGATTTGCACATCAAAGACATCTTTACAGACACATCACCCAAAGCAGTGATAGTGAAGGCAAAGATCAACAGCTGGGACTACATCAAATTAAAGAGCTTCTGCACAGCAAAAGAGACAATAACAAAAACAAAGAGAAACCCCACCAACTGGGAGAACATTTTTGCACCCAACACTAATGATAAAGGACTGATCACAAAAATCTGCAAAGAGCTGATGAGACTCAGCAACAACAAAGAAAATAATCCAGTCAAAAAATGGGCAGAAGAGCTAAAAAGAAACTTCTCTGAAGAGGAAATGCAAATGGCCAACAGACATATGAAAAAATGTTCAACATCACTTGTAATCAGGGAAATGCAAATCAAAACTAACATGAGATACCATCTCACACCAGTGAGAATGGCACATATTAAAAAAACTAGCAACAACAAATGTTGGCGAGGGTGTGGAGAAAAAGGAACTCTTCTGCACTGTTGGTGGGAGTGCAAACTGGTCCAACCACTATGGAGAGCTGTGTGGAGATTTCTGGACCTACTAAACATAGAGCTTCCATATGATCCAGCAATTCCACTCCTAGGTATTTACCCAAAGGACACAGAAACATCAATTCCAAAGAGCACCTGCACCCCTATGTTTATAGCAGCACTGTTTACAATAGCTAAGCTTTGGAAACAACCCAAATGCCCAAAAATAGATGACTGGATCAAGAAGATGTGGTACATATATACCATGGAATATTACTCAGCATTCAAAAAAGATAAACACATGCAATTTGCAGCAACATGGATGGCGCTGGAAGGGATCTTGCTCAGCCAAATAAGCCAAAAAGAAAAAGAAAAATACCGGATGGTCTCACTCATAGCAGGAATCTGGAGAACTTAAATAAGGAACCAGGAAAATGAATATAAGAAAGTGAAAATCAAAATCAACAGAAAACTATGACCCAGAGACACTTTTTGGGGGGTGGGGGGCGGGAGGGGAAGTATTGGGGTCAGAATGGGGCGTTTGCAATTGTATGGGGGAATATAAAAATAAAATTTATTATTTAAAAAAAAATAAATAAAAAAAAAACCAAAAATTTCCCAAGCTTTAAGCACAATAGTGACAATAGTACCAAGATGTTTCAGCGCTTAAAGCAACATTGTTTGCTTTAATTTGATCAAGTTTGATATTTTCAATGCAGAATTACTTAGAGCAGTACATTTGGAGATAATCAAGAATTTAAGAGAAAATATATTTCAAATGTAGACAGTAACATTACCGAGCTAAAAATGAAGAGTTTGGGTCAGTTCTATGTTGAAAACAAGAACTGAAGCTGGCAGAAGCAGCACGATTTCAAAATGTGTGCTAAATACTAATTTGTGTCATGGATATTTCATTGCTTCTTCCTCCCCCTCCCCTTAATCTTTCTTCACAGCATGTTCAAGCAGAAGAAGATAATAATTAAGCTCATCTGCATTGTCTTTCACTGTCTTTGGAAAATTATGAGATGAGACAGATGAATAGGCCCCCCAAAACTTTTTTAAAAATGTAATATGGTATTTATGTTTTGTGACTTGAAATAAAACTGCCAACACTCTTGGGGCAGGAGTGTCCTGTGGAGCTTTTAGTTTGCAACCTCATACTGGGATTTTCATCTCTCAGATGCTGGTAGGGTAGAGCTAAATCAGTGATAAAGCATAGGCATAGGAACTTAATGCAATAGCTTAGTGCAATAGCTCAAGCGGTGCACACACATATATATATGTGTGTGTGTGCATGTATTTTATACATAAAGTACATATATGTGTCTGTGTGCATGTATTTTATATATCAGGGAATTTCCAGAAAACCCTTATAGATAGGTGAGAGGTTGTGGGATATTGTGAATCTCCATAGTCTGAGTTGAATAATGTAAACCTTTGATCTTAAAGACATCTCATCCTCATTTTTTTAATTTGGCAGAGCTGGATTGGAATATGGACAAATAGAATATGTCAGGATCTTTATCCACACATGAACCAAATTTTTCTTCCATGGCTAGAAAATTCACTTCCAAGTCATGAGAGGGATATTTTTGACCACATGCCTTTAAAGAACAGGTTTCTTTTATGGTTTATGTGTTAGGTATTGATTATAAAATCTGCTTCCATAAAAAATCATTACAGCTTAAGCACAGCTGCATACACTTTAATTGATAGATTTCTCTATAACAATTCAATGTCTATTAATGGAAAAGTACTTAAACACATTAGGTTTTACTAAATTCTAATTCATCATGCAACAAAGCGAAGAAGCATTAGGCAATTGACATTAACATAGCATCAAGCCAAGTTTCAAAATGTGAACAAGAACAATATGAACATAAAAAACATGAATTAAGATTTATTTTCAATCTTTAGAAAAACTGAAATAACTTTTTATAAAATATGGAGGATTTCTGGTTAAATCTGAAAAATAAACAAATTGAAATAATATTTCAATGTTATTTCTTTTACTTAGAACAGCAACAATTAATATGTTTCTAGTTTTTAAAATAAAAAATAATATAACCAAAGATATGATCTGTACACTGGATATTTCAGCATATTGATGGAAAAACTGAAAATACAGATAAATAAATAGAAAGATATTCAATGTTAGTGCATTATAATAATTAATAGGCCACACTTTTAAAATAATCTGTGCTTCAACAGAACTTCTGTAAAAATTCCAGCGACTTCACATAATATTTTTAAATCTTAAAAAATCTACAAATCATCTCAGAAAGCCAAAGCAATTCTGATAAAGATTAGCAAAGCGGTGGGCATCACAAATCCTTATTTCAAGCATTATTGCAAAAGTTTAAGA
Organism: Talpa europaea; assembly: GCF_964194135.1. Lineage (NCBI taxonomy): Eukaryota > Metazoa > Chordata > Mammalia > Eulipotyphla > Talpidae > Talpa > Talpa europaea. The sequence goes on from NC_140082.1 coordinate 38,099,260, forward strand.
TATAAAACTACAAACTACTAGAATGTAACACCCCTATCATATCTGAAGTTGATATCCATGAGTGTATTCTATGCTTTCTTAATGTGTTTTATGGTTTCAGGTTTTTTTTTTTGTTTTTTTTTTGTGGGACCCTCGCCGGCGGCAGGGGAATGGACCGGCACTGCAGAGGCTTCAGGCAGCCTCGCAGCCCAGTGCCCAACCACTGCACCACCAGGGGAGGCCCTGGTTTCAGGTTTTATATTCAAGTAGTTAACCTATTTAGAATTAATTTTTTATGGAGTGAAACAATGATATAATTTAATTTTTTAGCATATTTTGTCATTTCTAAAGATGCTTTGCTTTCTCCATTTTACAGCTATGGCTACTTTGTCAGAGATTAACTGCTTATAATTATGTGGGCTTATTTCTAGGCTCTCTATTCTGTTCTACAGCTTTATGTTCTAGTACCATACTGTTTTGATTACCATTGTTTTGTGGTATAGTTTGAAGCCAGAAGCCTGATACCTTCATTTTTCTTCTTTTTTCCCAGGATTGCTTTGGCTATTCAAGGTTTTCTGTTGTTCCATTCAATTTTTATAACTAGTACATGACAAGTACATATTTCCTGCTTTAGTAGGTATCATGAATTGGTTCTCCATGTCTACACAATCTGTGCTCATTATAGCAATATATAAGATATTTTATTTTCTCATACATTTATTAATTGTTTATGCTGTTTGACTTTTAATAATATTTTCTGAAAGTGATATGCAGTTATTTCAACTTAATTTTTATAGTTATTTATGAGTTTAGCAAAATCCATTCTTATTCTTGGTTTCAAAACCCTCTTCTGTAAATTTCTTATTCACATGCTTTCTCTCATTTTTCTGTTAGATTATTTAAATATGATAGTATGTTCTTTCTACATATATTCTAGGTTTATGCTTCTCTTATATAATTTTATGTTCTACATAAAAATATAATATATAAGATATTAATCCATTTTGAACTAATTTTAGTTATCAAATAAGACATTGTGTGTACACACACACAATGGAATACTATACAGCAACAATGTATATGGAAATGGTAAGGATAATGTTAAAGTGAAGTAAGTCAGAAGATGGAAGACAGTATTGGATGGTCTCACTTATATGTGAAATATAGAAAAACATAAAGGGGCAACCAAAACAAATCCAATAATAAAGTCTTATTATCTGACTGCAATATAGAGGCAACCATAGGGAGAGGGTAGTGTGGTATAAGTAGGTGAGGTAAAAGGCTAACTGGAACATAGTGGAGGGTTATTGGTGCACTGGTGGTCAAGGTGTGAAAATACGCATTTTAGAACTACAAACTTATGACCTCCAGAGCAGATACAAAGATGCAAACCTACTTTACTTCAATAAATACAATATGAAATAATAAATGATAAAATAAATGTTTGCACATAATATAGGAGAAAAAACTGCTAAAAGGAAAACAAGCAATATTTTCCTCTTTACTTTTACAGCATATGTTTATTTCAGATATCAAGTAAGACAAAAAATTTTTTCCAGAAACATGAGAACTACCTTCTCCAAGATAATTAATCTTAACTTTTTTGTGTACATATCTAGACTTATTTCCAAGCAAATAGCCATACAATATTTTTACAAAAATAGAAATTATTAAACATATTTAGTAATTCTGCTAGTCTCACTTAAAATATGTAAATCATATCATTTTTTTAAATAAAATTGAACTTTGAGTTAGAAATTTTGACAGCAATCAGTTAACATGCTCATGCCTGAGGACTGAAGAAAGACTCTGCAGTGTAAAGACAGGTGTGGGAGGGTACATGCAGGTAGGAAGGCAGAGATAAACTCTGTATTCTACTTTTCACTTATAATCCAATTTATTTATTATGAATGAAGCATTAGATCTGTATTTGTTTATGTTGTATAATTCAAAGAAGCAATAGTCTCAATAAGAAAACAAACTCCTGGGTGTTTAGTATTCAATTCTTTGATATCTAACATCCTCTATTAAGTTTATCTCTCTGTTGTCAAATATTTACATTTAAAATGTTTAAATAATATCTCTCTGCACTCTCTTAGAAATGAAAGAAAGTGTCGTGGGTTCTATGAAACAGGAAAGGAAGGATAGATACCAGAGTGATAGTAGTCTAAGATGAGAACGAGAGTTGGTTGTGTTCAAAGAATGAGAGACAAAAAGGTGGTATAAATCAAAATTAGGTAAGAAGCTAAAAAGGAATTAATCCATAGTATATTGGCTATAATCAATGACGAGGACATCAGGTTAACAACTGATTCTACACTAGAATGAGGCAAAGGAAGGATTTTACAAGTAAAAATACAAGTAAAGAAAACTTTCTTAGGTGGAAACAAAACCTGAATCTAAAGCAAAATACTTAAAAATCAGGTTTCCTTGAACTTTTGAGTCTCACAAGAAAATTGCCTCCTTTCCTAGGTAAAATAGACCAAAAAGTAAACACACACACATACACACACACACAAATTCACTTAAATTATGCTGGTTATAGGCTTACAAAGATGTTTTAACAAAAGCCATTTCATAAAAACAATCGCTTTAATGGTAAAATTTGGGTTACTTTTTATGAATTTTATACTCATAAGTTCACTTTGTAGTGCTGGAGTTTCAATTAAAAACAGTCTGTGGCTTACAGCCTCACATTATTGATGCTCATCTCTTCCTGGACATGAGGTTTTGCACATGTTCACTGTCTTTTCTAGTCTCCTCACGACCAGGGCACCCACACAGTATGGGTTTACATTTTCTTTCAAATGTTTGTGCCCTTTGTCAGGATAAAGTACAAATCCACTCCAGTGTAGCAGCTGTGTCCATGTTCAGCAGCTTTTGTTTCCTGGTAATTGGGGCTGGTTCCAGATGGTAGTATTAATTACTGATTTCAATTGCATTTTGACTAATAGCAGTTCACATTATACAAATCTCATTCCCTAATGAATCGACAGACAAATATATTCAGTCTGTATTACGAAATCGCACTCTAAATTAGAGTCTGTATTACCAAACCAAGAGAGAAATCTTTTCTTTCTGCTACTATAAAACTTCAAGAATGTTAGCAATATCTTACAAGCAAAAAAAAGAAAAGGTTTGGTTTTGGTTTTTTCAACATTATTAGATAATAGGATACCATGGATTAAGATCTGTTGAATTATGAGGGAAATGATTATGACTCTAATTTACATAAGTAATTTAATAACTCATTACATCAATTATAAATTATACTATTATAAATATATAACTACTTAAAACTACAGATGTTTATTATTTTATTTATATTTTATAAAATTATATAGCATAAACTAAAAAAGAATGCACTATGTAAAACAATATAAGTATACCAGACTTAATCTGTGTTCTCTTTCTAGACTCATTTTTAAAACTTATCTGAAGTTACACTCCAGTTAACTGAGAGATAAGTCAGAAGTCGGTGCTTAAGAGTTGTTTTTGCTGTTGCTTTGCATTTACTTGGTGTTTCTGAATGGCATTAGGGTATTAAATTACTAATGGTGGACACTAAGAGCAAATGTTATGTAACAAAATTGTGAATGTCGTGTATTGAGTTTCTGTTCAACGTATGCATGTGGTTACTTCCTCCAATATAATACTATCAAAGTGTATTTCTATATTCCTACATTTTAGGATAAATACCCAGCCAATTGTGAATTTCATTAAAAAACAACCTCTTAATATTTTTAAAGGTACCAAACCCAAATTTCTGATTTTTGGGAATTCATTCTTTCTGTTTTGCTACTGTTGTTTTCTTATGTTCATGTGTCTAGTACTATTTTAATTGAGTATGTCTAGATACTCTAGGATAAACTTCTAGAATTTTAGTATTTTACCTTTACTTTTGTTTTTTAAGTCTTCTTTTAAATGTACTTTTTTTTTTTTTTAATGAGGTGTATACCACCATATCACCACCAAGGCACCCATAATGCTCAACTATTATTACGATGAATTCAAAGTGGTTTGGGGGGGGCCTCCATGGTGGCACAAGGGGTTAAGACGCAACCTATGAAACTGTTGGCATCCTATGCAGCACGAATTTGATCCCCAGTTGGCCACCTGGCCTACATGGTGCAGCAGACCTCTCCGGTTTCACCCGCTGCTCCCCTCAGCAGTGTGTTTCAGTCAGTCTGCCTGTTCTGTTCCCCACTCTGTCTCTGGTGAACCTTCTCACCCCTCCACACCTCTGGCCTGTACCCCAGTTCTTGTATACATAAATAATAAATAAATCTTTAAAAAAGTGGTTTAGGACTTATTGTTACATTTTATTCTTAAAATGCAGTTAATTTAGTTATTTTCAAAATAACTATGGAGTTTATATTCTGCATTGATTAGTTATATTTTCCCTAGATTCTGCCTTTGTTTGGGGTTTGTGGTTTAGTTTTGTAAGCTTCACTTCTCATCAGTGCAGCTTTCCCAATCACCCCCAGTGAATTTTGCTCCCCTTGCCTATTTTCTGAAGATTGTCGCCTTCTCAGAAGTGGTCAGCTCCTGGGACTACCATTGCACATCAACAGTAAAACAGCCCAGGAATTTCTCAGATTTGCTCCTTTCTCTATTCAAATGGCTCCTTCTAGGCTTTCTGACTTGAACATTAAGGATGAATGAACATTAATTCTAAGATAAATATTTTATCAACTTTTATAACTAATGTTTTATAATTTTCTATGTGAATTATTTTATCTAAAAATCATAAATATGTTTATTATATCCCCTTTCCATCTTTCCTAGAAAGTTTTAATGAGGGGTTAAGGTACTGCCATCAATTGTACAAGTAGCAAAGCTTTATAATGTATCCATTTTTTTTCATTTTTTATTGTGAAAAAATACACATGAAATAAAAATTATTGTTTGACCATTTTAATAGTATGGATCTTTGGCATTAAATTAATTTATATTGCTGTAATACTGAAATACTTCCATTCTTGAACTTAGTGTTGAATGAAAACAATAAAGCTGAAAATACTAATTTTTATCACTTAAAACTATTTTTTAAATGACAGTATAAAATAATGTTGACTAATATTTTCCACCAATGGTGACAAATAACTACAATGCAGCTTTTACCTAATTAATTTACCGAAATCATTAATCTCTTTTCCCATAGGATTGAGACAAAATGAATGGATCAGACATTAATCTTTAAACTCAACTTTGATTTTAGTTGTTTTTTTTTAATTTACAAGATGTAATTTTAAAAATGTTTCAATGATTCTTTCTAAAATGTTCTAATATCTGTCTCTCAACTTAGAGTTAAGTCTCCCAAAACTCTTTGTTTCTTATTTTTTATTTTTTTTGCTGATATCTACTTTTTGTCTGGAATGAACTTTTGCATTTGATGTATTTTAGTAATAATATCCATCAATCCATCAATCAATTTTATCTCAATAGGGGAAACCAACTGTTCAGAACATAACTGTCATCTTCAGATTAATCATTAATTATAATTTAATCTCATGCTCTATTACCAATCCCAGACCTCTCCTCACACTGGTCACATAGGTGAAATTTTGCTATTATTTTCTACTGTGATTTTGGTTTCTTTTATAATTTATGAATTCTCAAATGTGGTTTCTGGTCCCCAACAATAAGGTGTTTGGGATGCTTTTTAAAAATGAGTTATAGTGGGGGCCTCCCTGGTGGTGCAAGGGGTTATGACACAACCTATGAAGCTGTCTGCAGCCTCTGCAGCAAGTTTGATCACCCGGCCGGCCAGAGAACAACCCACATGGCACAGCAGACCTCTCCTGACTCACCCACTGCTCCCCCCAGCAGTGTACTTCAGTCAATCTGCCGGTTCTGTTTCCCACTCTGTCTCTGGTGAATATTCTCACCCCCCCATACCTCTGGCCTATACCCCAGCACTTGTATGCATAAATAAATAAATCTTTCAAAAAAATTAGTTATAATGCAATGGGAGATCTTATGCCACTAAAACATAAGCAACACTGAAAAACAATGCTACCTCAATATAAATAATACAAATATATAAAAACACATCCATACATGCATACATTAATAAACAAGCAAGTGGTTCATCCATACTATTTCTCCCCCAGTTGAAACATCTACATACTAACAACTCTTCAGGTCATGACTATGTATTAGGTTTAATGAGAACTCCTTAATCTAACCATTTGAAACAAGATAAATAATTAAAAATCTTTGGAATGTTACAGTTTAGAAAACATTCTCACTTTCACTAGTTTATGTCCATGATCAATGTAGCACTAGTAGTTTCAACTCAGCAGAGGTTCTAGAAAAATGGCTTCTGTAGATGAGAAAACAGAGGGATGGGAAAACAGAAGTCAGCCAGCCAATACAATGCAAGTGTTTTAGAGGTCATGGAAAATTTCAAAAATGGATCTTTCATTTTCTGGCAATATTGAATGTATGAGGATGTGTTGGTGCAGAAATGAAATCTAAGAGAAAATGGGACTAAGAGAAAAGTCTATGGTGATTTGATTGTCTTCAAGACTTAAATTCTTAAGAGCTCCCAGATACTTCTAACTCCTGTACCCATAACAATGTTGGTTTCTAATCTAATATTGTTACCCTCTCACAATGGATTAGAAATAAAGCTCCTATATATTTCTTCATCAGAATTAATTATATTAGCACATGTTTTGACTCTAAATGACCATAATTTTCACTGTGATCTTACCATGTTGCTCAACTCTCTAATGGGTAATAGCCCTTGTACTGTAGCAAAACTTCAAATTTTAAAAATCAAGATGGATTGGCATAATTTGTGTGTGTGTGTTTTGAATCATGAAATTAATTTTAATATGTGTTTAAAGATATTTCTGAGTCCATACCATTAGCCTATGATGATTTCTGCACTGAAAATAGATATACACTTATAAAGCCATGTGATCTTTAATAAAAATGTTACATATATGCTATGCAATTTAAATTTTCTGGTTTTGGCACAATAAAGAAATCTGGGAGAATCTTCTGTAGCTAAATATTGGACAGAAGGCTTCTGAAAAAATCCAGGGATTGCTGTCAGAAAGCAATTAAGCTGAAGAAATTGCATTAGTGGAGAGCAGATGCCATATTCAACTCAGCCACCTATTTTTCATGCAGTTGGAGATCACTGGTCTTTTATTTCCCAATAAACAAAAGATTGACACACACCTGTCCTTCCATGGTCAGGTGAAAGTGTTTATTTGAAGAATAACTAGAACACCAGGAACAATTTAGTTTAGCTCTTAATATTCTAAATTCACTTCTGATCAAGGTAAAGAGAAAATCAAGGGACTTAGACTGTTTATCCCCATCTAGATGAGTTTCACTGCTGTCTTCAGGCCATTGTTACCTTGTCTTTTTATTTTAATATCATTCAGAGGAGCATATGCTTTGGCAACTAATGCTGTATAATAGTAGTAACCAATTTCTCTAGTCTTTGCTGCTCATCAATAAAACAAGTTTTTTTTTTCTTTTCTCTTTGAAGAAATCATAACATAAACAAGGCACTGAATATAATTAGACATAA